>NW_028225182.1:54754912-55317479 GCF_052327205.1 Somniosus microcephalus | reverse complement strand
AAAGAGGTAGGGAGAGAGGGAGGGGAGAGAGAGAGGGAAGGAGGGAGAGAGGGAAGGGGAGCATGGGAGAAAGAGGTAGGGAGAGAGGGAGGGGGAGAGAGGTTGTGGAAAATATCAGGGCATCAGGGAGAATTTCTACCAAAAATTCTCACAAATATGCCCTGATTTCAGAAATCTGAATGACAACCAAAAACTCCCATTCCTACTGGGAGAGGAGAGAAGCTGTATAACACTGGCGGCACGCTATGTTACAGCTTGCCATGAACAGAGAGCCAACCAGTGAACTAGGAAAAGAGTGTATATAAACAATGCGAATGTATATTTATACACTCAGGGATATACCTGTTTATGTACTGTATGAATAGAACTGCGTTTATGTGGTAAACCATAATGTATTTTGATGCTTTGGCAACATAGGATGTAACTTGTCATGCCAATAAAGCGATTTGAATTGTGAATTGTTGTGAGAGAGAGGGAAGGAGGGAGAGAGGGAAGGGGAGCATGGAGAAAGAGGCAGGGGGCGAGAGAAGGGGAAGATGTCTGGGCAGGAACAGGAATATTTCCTGCATTCCGGCGCAGTATCCGAATTATTCAGAACTGGGCATGAAGGGGGAAGGGACAGATATAAAAATAAAAGACGGAAAAGTGAAAAAATTTGAACTGTAATGTGTTTCGAATTATCTCCATGTAAGGGTACAGAGACAAAATCACTACACAGACGCTCCCTTCACCTCTCGCACTCTGCCCTCTCTCTCCTCAACCTAATCCTCCACCCGCTTTAGATCAGATACAGTATCATTTGAATCATACATCACTGCAGGTCACTCTGCCCCACAACTCATCGTCCCCCTCCCACTTTCCCCTATCTCTTCCACCCTTCCACTTCCTTCCTCCCACTCTTCCTTGCCTTCCCTTTTCTCCTCCTCTCTTCCCCCTCCCTCGTTCTTCTCCTACCCCCTCCCCTACCTCTATGCATTGCCTGTAGAATTTCTCCCTCACCTCCCTCTTCCCCTTCTCTCGCCCCCTCTCTCCCTACCTCTTTCTCCCATGCTCCCCTTCCCTCGCTCCCTTCCCTCTCTCCCCCTCCCTCTCTCTCCCCCTCCCTCTCTCTCCCCCCCTCCCTCTCTCTCCCCCCTCCCTCTCTCTCCCCCTCCCTCTCTCTCCCCCTCCCTCTCTCTCCCCCCTCCCTCTCTCTCCCCCTCCCCTCTCTCCCCCTCCCTCTCTCTCCCCCCCTCCCTCTCTCTCCCCCTCCCTCTCTCTCCCTCCCTCCCTCCCTCTCTCTCCCCCCTCCCTCCCCTCTCTCTCTCCCCCTCCCTCCCTCTCTCTCGCCCCCTCCCTCTCTCCCCCTCCCTCTCTCTCCCCCTCCCTCTCTCTCCCCCTCCCTCTCTCTCCCCCCTCCCTCCCTCTCTCTCCCCTCCCTCCCTCTCTCTCTCCCCTCCCTCCCTCTCTCTCGCCCCCTCCCTCTCTCCCCCTCCCTCTCTCTCCCCCCTCCCTCTCTCCCCCTCCCCTCTCTCTCCCCCTCCCTCTCTCTCCCCCTCCCTCTCTCTCCCCCTCCCTCTCTCTCCCCCCTCCCTCTCTCTCCCCCCTCCCTCTCTCTCCCCCCTCCCTCTCTCTCTCCCCCCTCCCCCTCTCCCCCCGTCCCTCTCCCTCTCCCCCTCCCCCCCGTCCCTCTCCCTCTCCCCCTCCCCCCATCTCTCCCCTTCATCTCTGCCCCTCCCTCTCTCCCCCCCTCCCTCTCTCTCCCCCTCCCTCTCTCTCCCCCTCTCTCTCTCTCTCCCCCCTCTCTCTCTCTCTCCCCCCTCTACCCCTCCCTCTACCCCTCCCCCTCCCCCCTCCCTCTCCCCCTCCCCCCTCCCTCTCCCCCTCCTCTTCCCTCTCCCACACCCTCCTCACACTCTCCCTCCCCACACGCATGGTGTATGTACAGACAACAGCTAAACATAAGTGGGAGGCAGTGCGGGTTACCAGCCCAGTGCAGTAACCCTCACAGTTGGCCAGCTATGTCTAGCCTAGGAGTAAAAAACTAAGGAACTGCCCCATTCCACAGCACTGACACCCTCACGCCTCACATTAACACACACTGAATAAACTTTATGCAGAAAAGACAGAAGGAATTTACCAAGTAAAATAAAAACAATGTTCTCTCGATTTTACATTCAGTCGTATTTGGAATGTGTACTGCTTTTCTAGAGGCATTTATACAACGCCTTTAATGTAGTAAACGTCCCAGGAGCGATTATCAAACAAAATTTGACACCAAGCCACATAAGGAGATATTAGGACAGGTGACCAAAAGCTTGGTCAAAGAGGTCGGTTTTAAGGAGCGTCTTAAAAGGAGGAGAGAGAGGCGGAGAGGTTTAGGGAGGGAATTCCAGAGCTCGGGGCCCAGGCAGCTGAAGGCACGGCCGCCAATGGTGGAGCGATGGAAATCGGGGGATGTGCGAGAGGCCAGAATTGGAGGAGCGCAGAGATCTCGGAGGGTTGTGGGGCTGGAGGAGATTACAGAGATAGGGGCGAGGCCATGGAGGGATTTGAACACAAGGATATTTAAAATCAAGGTGTTGCCGGACCAGGAGCCAATGTAGGTCAGCGAGCTCAGGGCGGCGATGGGTGAACGGGACTGGGTGTGAGTTAGGATACGGGGCAGTGAGCACAGGGTGTGATGGGTGAACGGAACAGGGTGTGAGTTAGACACGGGGCAGTGAGCACAGGGGGTGATGGGTGAACGGGACTGGGTGTGAGTTAGGACACGGGGCAGTGAGCACGGGGTGATGGGTGAACGGGACTGGGTGTGAGTTAGGACACGGGCAGTGAGCAGAGGGGGTGATGGGTGAACGGGACTGGGTGTGAGTTAGGACACGGGGCAGTGAGCACAGGGGGTGATGGGTGAACGGGACTGGGTGTGAGTTAGGACACGGGGCAGTGAGCACAGGGGGTGATGGGTGAACGGGACTGGGTGTGAGTTAGGACACGGGGCAGCGAGCTCAGGGCGGCGATGGGTGAACGGGACTGGGTGTGAGTTAGGACACGGGGCAGCGAGCTCAGGGCGGCGATGGGTGAACGGGACTGGGTGTGAGTTAGGACACGGGCAGCGAGCTCAGGGCGGCGATGGGTGAACGGGACTGGGTGTGAGTTAGGACACGGGGCAGTGAGCACAGGGCGGCGATGGGTGAACGGGACTCGGTGCGAGTTAGGACACGGGGCAGTGAGCACAGGGGGCGATGGGTGAACGGGACTGGGTGTGAGTTAGGACACGGGGCAGTGAGCACGGGGTGATGGGTGAACGGGACTGGGTGTGAGTTAGGACACGGGGCAGTGAGCACAGGGCGGCGATGGGTGAACGGGACTCGGTGCGAGTTAGGACACGGGGCAGTGAGCACGGGGCGATGGGGTGAACGGGGCTCGGTGTGAGTTAGGACACGGGGCAGTGAGCACGGGTGATGGGTGAACGGGACTGGGTGTGAGTTAGGACACGGGCAGTGAGCACAGGGGATGATGGGTGAACGGGACTGGTGTGAGTTAGGACACGGGGCAGTGAGCACAGGGGGTGATGGGTGAACGGGACTGGGTGTGAGTTAGGACACGGGGCAGTGAGCACAGGGGGTGATGGGTGAACGGGACTCGGGGTGAGTTAGGACACGGGGCAGTGAGCACAAGGGTGATGGGTGAACGGGACTGGGTGTGAGTTAGGACACGGGCAGTGAGCACGGGGTGATGGGTGAACGGGACTCGGGTGAGTTAGGACACGGGGCAGTGAGCACAAGGGGTGATGGGTGAACGGGACTGGGTGTGAGTTAGGACACGGGGCAGTGAGCACAGTGGGTGATGGGTGAACGGGACTGGGTGTGAGTTAGGACACGGGGCAGTGAGCACAGGGGGCAATGGGTGAACGGGACTGGGTGTGAGTTAGGACACGGGGCAGTGAGCACAGGGGGTGATGGGTGAACGGGACTGGGTGTGAGTTAGGACACGGGGCAGTGAGCACAGGGGGTGATGGGTGAACGGGACTGGGTGCGAGTTAGGACACTATGACTCTCCAATCTCCCATGGCTTTGGTTGCAGTAAGTTGCACGCACGATATGCTGTGTTTATTGTAAGGACAGGAGCTGGAACACCCAATATCTTATTCGAAGGCTAGTTGCCACCTGGGGTGAGGTACCTGAGGGCAGCGGGCGAACGTGAACCGTTTGTGCAGCAAGAGCTGGTGCCTCCAGGTGAGGCCGGGAGGGAATACCTGGGGAAGGCAGCCTTGAATAGTTGCTAAATGTCGCCCTGCCTGTTTGTCTGATCTTAGGGGTACCGCTCGTGTGCCGAGCGAGCTTCCATCCTCTTCTTCGTGCTGAACGACATGGGCAAAATCGACCCCATGTACCAGTTCTCGCTGGATGCCTACATCGACCTCTTCAACCTGAGCATTGAGAAGAGCAAGCGCAGCCCCAAGCTGCACGAGCGCATCATCAATCTCAACGAGTACCACACCTACGCAGTGTACAGGTAACGGGCCGGCGTACAGTCTGTGTCTAATGAGGTTTGGGGGGGTGGGGGGCCTCTCCAGCCCCAGAGACAAACAGTGGGAGCATCTCACGTTAGAATAGGACGGGCTCCGCACATCCACTGCCACTCTTGCTGAAACCCGCTCCACTGTTTTCACTGGAGGAAGGATATTGGCCGTGAAATGCGTTGGCCCAGTGCCTGCATTTTCAGGCGGAAAATTGGACACTGAACAGTAGAGCGGCGGTGTGTGCTCGTTCAGTCCACGCTGGAAGTGCGCCGGACGCCATATTGGTTAGGGCGCCTTGTAATTGTCCAGGGCAACTGTCTGAAACTGGCGTTGGGTTCAATGCCGATGAAAATGACACCACGGCTGATCTGTATCTGAACCCCATCTACCCGCCTTGGTTCCTTAATCCATGATACCCTTACCCAACAAAAATCTCTCGAGCTCCGTGTTTTCCTCGGAGATTTGTGGGGCACCAGCTCCAGGCAAGTTGCTGTAACTGTTCCTTCTTTCAGCCGTTCCCAGTGTAGCCGCGGGAGCGATATTTTGGGGCAGTGCGGCGGGAGCAGCCTCGCGAAGCTTGATTGACCATCCCTGCCTCTTGTACCTAGGTACACCTGCCGCGGGCTCTTTGAGCGCCACAAGCTGCTCTTCAGCTTCCAGGTGTGTATCAAGATCCTGGAGGTGGCCGGAAAGCTCAACATGGACGAGTACAACTTCTTCCTACGAGGGGGTGTGGTGAGTGTGTACCGGTGGGGGTGGGGGGGGGGCTGGTGGTGAGTGTGTGCCGGCGGGGGTGGGGTGAGTGTGTACTGTGGGGGGTGAGTGTGTACCGGCGGGGGGTGAGTGTGTACCGGCGGGGGGTGCGGTGAGTGTGTACCGGCGGGGGGGGGGGGGGGAGTGACAGTGTGTACCGGGGGTGTGGTGAGTCTACCAGCGGGGGGGGGGGGGGGGGTGCGGGGGGTGAGTGTATACCGGCGGGGGTGGGGTGAGTGTGTACCGGCGGGGGTGGGGTGAGTGTGTACCGGGGGTGTGGTGACTCTACCGGCGGGGCAGTGTGTACCGGGGGTGTGGCGAGTCTACCGGCGGGGGTGGGGTGAGTGTGTACCGGCGGGGGGGGAGTGACAGTGTGTACCGGGGGTGTGGTGTGTCTACCAGCGGGGGGGGCGGGAGGTGAGTGTGTACGGTGGGGAGTGAGTGTGTACTGGTGGGGGTGGGGTGAGTGTGTACCGGCGGGGGGGGAGTGACAGTGTGTACCGGGGGTGTGGTGAGTCAACGGCGGGGGGGGAGGGGGGGGGAGAGTGTGTACCGGCGGGGGGTGAGTGACATGAATCTTGTCATTCATGAAAGAAAGACTTATGAAATAATACTGAGCGGCCCACGGGTGGCGCTGTCCAGGGAGAGTATAAATACTCGGGCACGGGCCCAGCTTGCTCAGGACATTCTTAACAGGAACTAGTGAAGGACACAACTAGACCTCCATGTTGTAAAACAGTTGATTAAAGCTTTGTTTAACACTTAGACCAAGTGCCTAGTAGTTTTCTTACGTCAGTGAGTGTGTACCGGGGGGGGGGGGGGGGGTCAGTACCAGCGGGGGGGTGAGTGTGTACTGGCGGGGGTTGCGGAGTGTGCCAGCGGGGAGAGGCGCGCCGTATCTTACAGCGTAACAGGCAGCAGCCACTGAGTTACACCAACCACATGGATTTGGGTTTATTGTGAACCATCAGAGCACCGCGTTCCTGCCGCACTGCCTCAGCATTGCCGTCAAAGCCTCCCGCAATAAAATCACAAGAGACTCCTATTTAGTGTGTCGGATAAAAACAATACAGGGCAAAAGATTCAACGGAAAGAGAGTGTTTCAGGATAAGACAGAAGGTGGGATATTTCAAGCAGGACTGGTTAGTTTGGGCTTTTGATGCAGGAGGTTGCGGTAAGGAAGGGAGCTGAAGAATTCCACTGTTGAGGGCCGGAGAGCAGGAGACGGGGCGATGCGTCCGGAGGATACAGGGAGGAGGAATAGTGTCCAGGACGGGGGATTTGGAGCTTGGGAATAAAAGATGAAAGTTCAGAGGGAGCACTGACATTTGTACTACTGATAAAACAGAGGCCACTAACAACTTGCACTTATATAGCGCCTTTAACATAGTAAAACGCCCCAAGGCGCTTCACAGGAGCGATTATCAAACAAAATGTGACACGAGCCACACAAGGACATATTAGGGACAGGTGATCAAAAGCTCGGTCAAAGAGGTCGGTTTTAAGGAGCGTCTTAAAGGAGGAGAGAGAGGCGGAGGTTTAGGGAAGGAATTCCAGAGCTTGGGGCCCAGGCGGCTGAAGGCACGGCCGCCAATGGTGGGGCGATTAAAATCGTGGAATGCTCAAAAGGCCAGAGTGCAAAGCAGCGGGAGTGATATTTTGGAGGGTTGTAGAGGCTGGAGGAGGTTACGGAGATAGCTAGGGGGGGCGAGGGCCATGAAGGGATTTGAACACAAGGATGAGAATTTTAAAATCGAGGCGTTGCCGGACCGGGAGCCAATGTAGGTCAGCGAGCACAGGGGGTGATGGGTGAACGGGACTGGGTGCGAGTTAGGATTCCGATAGAGGAGGGACTAGAGAGGGAAGTTGGAGGCTCTGGTGAGAGAAAGCTTGGCGATGAGGTAACCAGCTTTAGTTGTGTTCGGTCTAGGACTGTGGGTAAGGTGCTAGGGGAACCTCTTCAGATATGGGAGCAGCGATGAAGATGGATTTGGGCTTTATAGAGAGCAGGAAGTTAGCTGTTGAAGGGTTACGAAGGTAACTGTAATACGTGAGCATTTCTCTTTCCTGCCTCTTGCAGGTGTTGGATAGAGAGGAGCAGATGGACAATCCCTGTCCTGGCTGGCTTGCAGACATCAACTGGGACAACATCACGGAGCTCGACAAATTGACAAACTTCCACGGAATTATGAATTCCTTTGAGCAGTATCCCAAAGACTGGAATGCCTGGTACACCAATTTGGAGCCGGAGACTGCCATGTTGCCGGGTGAGTGTCCTCGGAACGGCGGAGCTGATTTTTCCGAGCGTGTGCTCCCAGCGGGTAGCTTCTCCCGCTGGCCACGTGCCTCAGGACACCCGTGGGCGCACCTTCCCCCGATCTCCCATCCATTGAAAGCTCTACGTGGAATCTAGAGCACAGGAACAGGCCATTCGGCCCCACTGCTCCACACCAGCCTCCTCCCACCCCTCTCCATCTCACCCCATCACCATATCCTTCTATTCCTTTCTCCCTCATGTGTTTATCCAGCTTCCCCTTAAATGCCTCTTTGACTTGAGTTGCTACTTTTAGCAATTTGTTTATCTCTGTGCCCAGAGCTCTTTGCTCCTCAATCCTATCTACTTTCTTACCTCCCAAGGAATGAGTGGCATCCTTATTCCTCCCCCTAAAATCAACCACCTCACACTTCACTATTGAATTTCATTTCCCAGCTCTGCAAGCTTTGGATGGAAGCTCCCAGTTCGCCCTCCTGCAATTTCCCAAAATGCACGCCGCTCCCTGCCGGACACACACAAACTGAAGACTGGCCCTCTTGCCGTCTTCTTTACTCCCAACTTCCAACTCAAACTGTTTCTGTACAAGTTTTCCCCTCCCTTGTATTTGTGGGCTATTTATTTTTCCTATACACATGCACACACCAGTTACTGTATTAATCTGATTCTATTCTTCCTTCAGCGTGATCTCCCTCATGTGTCAGCCGGTGGCTCAGTGGGCAGCACTCTCGCCTCTGAGGCATGAAGGTTGTGGGTTCAAGTCTCACTCCAGGACTTGAGCGCGAAAAATCCAGGCTGGCACTCCCAGTGCAGTACTGAGGGAGTGCCGCACTGTCGGAGGGGCAGTACTGAGGAAGCGCTGCACTGTCGGAGGGGCAGTACTGAGGGAGCGCTGCACTGTCGGAGGGGCAGTACTGAGGGAGCGCCGCACTGTCAGAGGGACAGTATTGAGGGAGCACCGCACTGTCGGAGGGGCAGTACTGAGGGAGCGCCGCACTGTCGGAGGGGCAGTACTGAGGGAGCGCTGCACTGTCGGAGGCACAGTACTGAGGGAGCGTCGCACTGTTGGAGAGGCAGTAGTGAGGGAGCGCTGCACTGTCGGAGGGGCAGTACTGAGGGAGCGCCGCACTGTCGGAGGGGCAGTACTGAGGGAGCGCTGCACTGTGGGTGGGGCAGTACTGAGGGAGCGCCGCACTGTCGGAGGGGCAGTACTGAGGGAGTGCCGCACTGTCGGAGGGGCAGTACTGAGGGAGCGCCGCACTGTCGGAGGGGCAGTACTGAGGGAGTGCTGCACTGTCGGAGGGGCAGTACTGAGGGAGCGCCGCACTGTCGGAGGGGCAGTACTGAGGGGGCGCCGCACTGTTGGAGGGGCGGTACTGAGGGAGCGCCGCACTGTAGGAGGGGCAGTAGTGAGGGAGCACTGCAGTGTCGGAGGTGCCATCTTTTGAATGAGACGTTAAACCGAGGCCCCGTCTGCTCTCTCAGGTGGATGTAAAAGATCCCATGGCACTATTTTGAAGAAGAGCAGGGGGAGTTCTCCCTGGTGTCCTGGGGCCAATATTTATTCCTCAACCAACATCACTAAAAAAAAAAAAGCAGATTCATTGGCTATAAAGCGCTTTGGGACGTCCAGTGGTCGTGAAAGGCGCTAAAGAAATGCAAGTCATTCTTAGATGTCTCTCTGCCCCGCAAATCTGGATTATCCCATCCCATCGACTTCCCATCCCCCAGTAGTAGTTTCCAAATCCTCATCCTCCATGGCCTTTCTCCCCCACCCCACCTTGCCTCCGTAACCTCCTCCAGCTCTGATCTTCTGTCCAAACTAAAAATTCAGGCAGGCCACAGCTAGAGAGAAACCCACAACACCTGCTCACCATTCCAATTCACCCTGTTTTTTTTTTATTGTGCTCTTTAACAGTGGAATGGGATAACGCGTGCAATGAGCTGCAGAGGATGCTGATCGTACGCTCCTTAAGACAGGACCGCGTCGCATTCTGCGTGACCTCGTTCATCGTCAACAACCTGGGCTCCAAGTTTGTGGAGCCTCCCGTGCTGGACATGAGATCGGTGAGTAAGAAAATGGAAGCACCCAGTCAGAACCCCGGGCAACGGCCAGCCTTCAGGAAGCCTAACTCCATGTCCTTCCCCCTCCTCACAGGTCATCGATGACTCCAGCACCAGGACCCCGCTGATCTTCGTGCTCTCCCCAGGGGTGGACCCCACCAACTCGCTGCTGCATCTCGCAGACTACTCGGGCATGTCGAGCCGCTTCCTCGCTCTCTCGCTGGGCCAGGGCCAAGCGCCCATCGCCACACGGATGATCACGGAAGGGGTAGCAGAAGGTAGGTTGAGCTGATAAACGAACACAGTCCCGTCTCGATATAGATTATTTACAGCCATTCGGCCCCACTGGTCCATGCCGGTGTTTCTGCTCCACGAGTCTCCTCCTACTCCATCTTCATCTCACCCCATCAGCATATCCTTCTATTCGTTTCTCCCTCTCGACTTGACTGTTCCAACGCACGCCTGGCTGGCCTCCCACGTTCTACCCTATGTAAACTTGAGGTCATCCAAAGCTCTGCAGCCCCGTGTCCTAACTCACACCCAGTCCCGTTCACCCATCACCCCCTGTGCTCGCTGACCTACACTGGCTCCCGGTCCGGCAACACCTCGATTTTAAAATTCTCATCCTTGTTTTCAAATCCCTCGATGGCCTCGCCCCTCCCTATCTCTGTAATTTCCTCCAACCCCACAACCCTCTGAGATCTCTGCACTCCTCTGCAGTGCTGCACTGTCGGAGGTGCCGTCTTTCGGATGAGATGTTAAACTGAGGCCCCGTCTGCTCTCTCAGGTGGATGTAAAAGATCCTATGGCACTATTTCGAAGAAGAGCAGGGGAGTTCTCCCCGGTGTCCTGGCCAATATTTATCCCTCAACCAACATAACAAAAACAGATTATCTGGTCATTATCATATTGCTGTGTGTGGGAGCTTGCTGTGCACAAATTGGCTGCCGCGTTTCCCACATCACAACAGTGACCACACTTCAAAAGTACTTCATTGGCTGTAAAGCGCTTTGAGACGTCCTGAGGTTGTGAAAGGCGCTGGAGAAATGCAAGTCTGTCTTACTTTCTCCTCCAATTCTGCCCTCTTGAACATCCTCCCGATTTCCATCGCTCCACCATTGGCGGCCGTGCCTTCAGCTGCCTGGGCCCCGAGCTCTGGAATTCCCTCCCTAAACCTCTCCGCCTCTCTCTCCTCCTTTAAGATGCTCCTTAAAACCGACCTCTGTGACCAAGCTTTTGGTCACCTGCCCTAATTTCTCCTTATATGGCGCGGTGTCAAATTTTTTTGTCTTATAATTCTCCTGTGCAGCGCCTTGGGACGTTTTACTACGTTAAAGGCGCTATATAAATACACATTGTTGTTGTGTTTATCTAGCTTCCCTTTAAATGCATCTCTGCTATTCGCCTCAACCACTCCCTGTGGCAGCGAGTTCCACATTCTCACCACTCTCTGGGGAAAGAAGTTTCTCCTGAATTCCCGATTGGATTTATTAGTGACCATCTTATATTGATGGGCCCGAGTTCTGGTCCCGTCCGCAAGAGGAAAGATCTTCTTGTAAAGTCTGTGTGTTCTAGTTGTAATTAATAACACACAGGCTACAAGATTAAAGTTCAACAGGTCTTTACTGGTTGGAGGTCAGGACTATCTGAAATACAATCTTACTACACAGTGCTTATATACCGGTGGTCACCACCGGTACTACGTATACAGCAGCCAGAGAAAGTAGTACATCTCTTAAGGTGGAACAGGCTTAAGTGCTCTTAAGGTGGAACAGGTTACATACACCACACTTCTCGCCCTCTAACTCTGTTCTAGTTCATTCACCCGGACAGAGCCTATAATCCCTCTGTCGAGGCACCCGCAGCTGAAAGGGTTTTCACTTCCGTTAGCCTCCCTGGAGCCCATTCCGCGTGATGATCCCTCTCTGTGTGATGAAGACATTTCTCGACACCCCCGCTCCTGAACTTGGCTTTCACCAGTGCGAGTAGGTTTGGAGCCAGCCTCCTCTCACAAACTCATTCCAGCATGCTGGTGGAAATCTGTCGCTGAGCCCATACAAGAGGGATAACCATTCGGCCCCTCCTAGCTGATCCATCCAGACAAACCGAGGCTGTCTCCTCTTCCCCCGTCATAACACCCAACGTTTCTCAAATGGTTCCAAGGCCCTTACTTCCATCGACCTTCCTGAACGTCCATTCTTAGCATGGCCTCCTATAGAAACATAGAAGATAGGAACAGGAGTCGGCCATTCGGCCCCTCGAGCCTGCTCCGCCATTCAATGAGATCATGGCTGATCATCCAAACTCAGTACCCTGTCCCTGCTTTCTCCCCATATCCCTTGATCCCTTTAGTCTTAAGAAATATATCTAACTCCTTCTTGAATATATTTAATGAATTGGCCTCCACTGCCTTCTGTGGTAGAGAATTCCACAGGTTCACCACTCTCTGGGTGAAGAAATTCCTCTTCATCTCTGTCCTAAATGGCTTACCCCTTATCCTTAGACTGTGACCCCTGGTTCTGGACTCCCCGACCATCGGTAACATCCTTCCTGCATCTAGTGCTGTTAGAATTTTATAAATTTCAATGAGATCGCCTCTCATTCTTCTAAACTCCAGCGAGTATAAGCCCAATCGACCCAATCTCTCCTCATACGTCATTCCTGCCATCCCAGGTATCAGTCTGGTGAATCTTCGCTGCACTCCCTCCATGGCAAGAACATCCTTCCTCAGATAAGGCGACCAAAACTGCACACAATACTCAAGGTGTGGTCTCACCAAGGCCCTGTACAACTGCAGCAAGACATCCTTGTTCCTGTACTCGAACCCTGGGTAAGAGCGGGACAATAGTGATGTAGCACAAGGACTAACCTGGTTGATCTCTTTTTTTCACCTCTTCCCTTCCCACCGTCCAGGGCCCCAATTACTCCTTCCAGGTGAAACAGCGATTTACTTGTACTTCTTGCAATCTAGCATACTGTATTCGCTGCTCACGATGCGGTCTCCTCTACATTGGGGAGGCCAAGCGCAGATTGGGAGACCGCTTTGCGGAACACCTCCGTTCAGTCTGTATGGATGACCCCGAGCTTCTGGTCGCCTGTCACTTTAATTCTCCGTTCCATAGAGTCATAGAGTCATACAGCACAGCAAGAGGCCCTTCGGCCCATTGTGTCCGCGCCGGCCATCAAGCCCTGTCTATTCTAATCCCATTTTCCAGCACTTGGTCCGTAGCTTTGTATGCTATGGCGTTTCAAGTGCTCATCTAAATGCTTCTTGAATGCTTCCACTCCCACTCTGACCTCTCCGCCCTCGGCCTCTTGCACTGTTCCAACGGAAGCTCAGTGTAAGCTCGAGGAACAGCACCTCATCTTTCGATTAGGCACTTTACAGCCTTCCGGACTCAACATCGAGTTCAACAATTTCAGATCATAATCCCTGCCCCCATTGTTTCACATGACAGCTGTTGATGATTCTGCCATTCCCATGTACACCTCATCTAGACCCATCTTTTGTTTCCTTACATGTCCCATTCCCCTCTCCTTTCGCTTTGTGCATTCATTCCTTTTGTCATTTAAACTCTCCTGTCCCCCCCCCTATCACAGACCTTCCCTTTGGTTCTTTCCCTGCCTCTTTACTTGCTTAAAATCTGTTACATCTCTTCACGTTTCCCAGTTCTGACGACGGTCATCGACCTGAAACGTTAACTCTCTTTCTCTCCACAGATGCGGCCTGACCCGCTGAGTATCTCCAGCATTCTCTGTTTTCATCTCTTTTCTCTGTCTGTGACTGACAGGTAACTGGGTGTTCCTTGCAAACTGCCACCTGTCGCTCTCATGGATGCCCCAGTTGGATAAGCTCATAGAACAGCTGCAGCTCCAGGATCCCCATCCCGACTTCCGACTCTGGATAAGTTCCAGTCCCCACCCCGACTTTCCCGTCTCCATCCTACAAACCGGCATCAAGATGACAACAGAACCGCCGAAGGTAACCCCAGAGCACTCTCCCCGTTCAGGGGTCCCTTTCACTTACTGACATGAATCAGTCATTCATGAAAGAAATAATACTGAGCGGCCTGCGGGTGGCGCTGTCCAGGGAGAGTATAAATACTCGGGCACGGGCCCAGCTTGCGCAGGACATTCTTAACAGGAACTAGTGAAGGACACAACTAGACCTCCATGTTGTAAAACAGTTGATTAAAGCTTTGTTTAACGCTTAGACCAAGTGCCCAGTAGTTTTCTTACGTCACTTACCACGACGGCTCACCGTGTAAATAATCACCAGCTCATCCTGAGCTAGCCGCTTCACTCTGCCGGCAGTGCCGGACTAGAGGTCGTTGCGAGACTCTGGATCAGAGGGTCGTGGGTTCAAGACCCACTCCAGAGACTTGAGCACGTGATCCAGGCCAACACTCCCAGTGCAGTGCTGAGGGAGCGCCGCGCTGTCGGAGGGGCCGTACTGAGGGAGCACTGCACTGTCGGAGGGGCAGTACTGAGGGAGCGCTGCACTGTCGGAGGGGCAGTACTGAGGGAGCGCCGCGCTGTCGGAGGGGCCGTACTGAGGGAGCGCCGCACTGTCAGAGGGGCAGTACTGAGGGAGCGCTGCACTGTCGGAGGGGCAGTACTGAAGGAGCGCTGCACTGTCGGAGGGGCAGTACTGAGGGAGCGCTGCACTGTCGGAGGGGCAGTACTGAAGGAGCGCTGCACTGTCGGAGGGGCAGTACTGAAGGAGCGCTGCACTGTCGGAGGGGCAGTACTGAAGGAACGCCGCACTGTCGGAGGGGCAGTACTGAGGGAGCGCCGCACTGTCGGAGGGGCAGTACTGAGGGAGCGCCGCACTGTCGGAGGGGCAGTACTGAAGGAGCGCTGCACTGTCGGAGGGGCAGTACTGAGGGAGCGCCGCACTGTCGGAGGGGCAGTACTGAAGGAGCGCTGCACTGTCGGAGGGGCAGTACTGAGGGAGCGCCGCACTGTCGGAGGGGCAGTACTGAGGGAGCGCCGCACTGTCGGAGGGGCAGTACTGAGGGAGCGCCGCACTGTCGGAGGGGCAGTACTGAGGGAGCGCCGCACTGTCGGAGGGGCAGTACTGAGGGAGCGCCGCACTGTCGGAGGGGCAGTACTGAGGGAGCGCCGCACTGTCGGAGGGGCAGTACTGAGGGAGCGCCGCACTGTCAGAGGGGCTATATTGAGGAAATTTCAAAACTGAGATTGATAGATTTTTGTTGGATAAGGGTATTAAGGATTACAGAAGCAATACAGATCAGCCCTGATCTCAGTGAATGGTGGAACAGGCTGGAGGGGCTGAATGGCCTCCTCCCTACGTTCCTACCTTTGTTGGAACCTCCTCACCTCTGACAGTCTTCCATCCTTTATTTGCAGTCCATTAAAGTCCACACTCGGTGCCTTACCCACTCCTACTGATTTACCCCTTTCCTGCTGCTCCCAGTGGTCCTGTACCGGAGCCTTGGTCCTCCACTGGGATGTTTGTCTACCGTAAGATCTCATGTACATGCAAGATGCAAGCTCGCTTCTCGCTGTGTTTATCCTTTTACAGTAGTTTCATTTGACAGGATGGTGCAAGCGTTGGGAAACGACATTCACGAGGAGATACCCAGGATATGGAGACAATTTCCACCTGAGCATAGAAAGCGAAGATGAGATTTGACTGAGGTTTTTTTTATGTCATTATGCACGGCCATTTAAAAAAAAAAGTTAAATTGATCTCTGTTGCTACTGAGCGGGAGCATGTCTGCCCCGGCAGTCCTTTGGGCTGCTTTTACTGCGGTAACTGGTCGGAGCGAGTGATCCTGAACACGGCGGGGCCAGAGGATCGCAAGGGAATGGTCGCCGGGCCTCGTCTTGATGCTCAGAACCAGCTGTCGGCCCTCGCCCGGGGGAAGCACTCAGTGTCCGGCTGCTGTTCCCCCCTGGAGGAGGAGAGGCGAGGAGAGCGAGAAACATCGAAGATAGGAGCAGGAGTCGGCCATTCAGCCCCTCGAGCCTGCTCCGCCATTCAATGAGATCATGGCTGATCATCCAAATTCAGTACCCTGTCCCTGCCTTCTCCCCATGTCCCTTGATCCCTTTAGCCTTAAGAAATATATCTAACTCCTCCTTGAATATATTTAATGAATTGGCCTCAACTGCCTTCTGTGGTAGAGAATTCCACAGGTTCACCACTCTCTGGGTGAAGAAATTCCTCCTCATCTCAGTCCTAAATGGCTTACCCCTTATCCTTAGAGCGAGAACGCTGGCGGATGTAGTGTAGAACCGGGAGGAGAAATCCTTCTTTACTCGAGCACCCTTGGGGCACAGGACGTTGTGCCCCCAAATTGGTCCTTCTCACACCCGTCTTACACCTGTGAAATGGCCGCAAGGCGGACCAATTTCTCCCCCCATAACCGTTTACAGCCGGTGATTTAGCTGTCACTCGGATCCGCTCGGGCACTATTTAACGGGGCAATGCTGCGCTTGAACAGAAAGTCGCAGCATGAACGTGGGAAAGGGGCGAAGTTCGCGGGATGCCCCTCCCTTGCTCACGGCTGTCTCTCTTTTCCCCCACCCCTCCCTGCATCTCAGGGCATCAAAGCAAACATGAAGCGTCTCTACAACCTGGTGACCGAACAGCAATTCAGTCGCTGCTCCAAGCCCAAGAAATACAAGAAGCTGCTCTTCGCCATGTGCTTCTTCCACAGCGTCCTCCTGGAGCGCAAGAAGTTCCTGCAGCTTGGCTGGAACATCGTCTACGGGTTCAACGACTCGGACTTCGAGGTGGGCAAGTGTAACCGAGAGCTGGCACACAGCGGGGGTGGTTAGACTGGGAGCGGATTGCAGACACCTTCCCCTCCGGGTCCCCGGGGCAGCTCCCCGTACCCGTTGGAAATCGGGAATTTTACCCATTATCCCCATCAAACACTCCCAGGGCAGGTACAGCACGGGTTAGATACAGAGTAAAGCTCCCTCTACACTGTCCCATCAAACACTCCCAGGGCGGGTACAGCATGGGTTAGATACAGAGTAAAGCTCCCTCTACACTGTCCCATCAAACACTCCCAGGGCAGGTACAGCACGGGGTTAGATACAGAGTAAAGCTCCCTCTACACTGTCCCATCAAACACTCCCAGGGCAGGTACAGCACGGGTTAGATACAGAGTAAAGCTCCCTCTACACTGTCTCATCAAACACTCCCAGGGCAGGTACAGCACGGGTTAGGTACAGAGTAAAGCTCCCTCTACACTGTCCCATCAAACACTCCCAGGGCAGGTACAGCACAAGGTTAGATACAGAGTAAAGCTCCCTCTACACTATCCCATCAAACACTCCCAGGGCAGGTACAGCACGGGTTAGATACAGAGTAAAGCTCCCTCTACACTGTCCCATCAAACACTCCCAGGGCAGGTACAGCACGGGTTAGATACAGAGTAAAGCTCCCTCTACACTGTCCCATCAAACACTCCCAGGGCAGGTATAGCAAGGGGTTAGATACAGAGTAAAGCTCCCTCTACACTGTCCCATCAAACACCCCCATTGCCCTGTACCGACCTCCCTCACTTCATGAGCAGAAGTTTTACAAATACAATTCTAAATCTCAACGCCACTGTCTGTGCTGCAGGTGTCAGAAAATCTGCTGAGCATTTACCTGGATGAATATGAAGTGACGCCGTGGGACGCCCTCAAGTACCTGATAGCGGGGGTGAATTACGGAGGCCACGTGACGGATGACTGGGACCGCCGGTTGCTGATCACGTACATCAATGATTACTTCTGTGACCGAGCCGTCGCCAGCCCTTACTTCAAGTAATCCCTGTTTTTACTTTACTTTTTACAAATGCTAATACTGCAATAGATCCAACCAATTGAAGGTCAGCCACCTTGAGTTGAATAAGGCCCAATACATAAATGCCCTTCATTGGAAGGTCTCCAGTGTAGTCAACATACGGTCTTTTCAGAGCATTTACAATCTGACCAGAAATAGCTCAAGTAGTGATCCACTTAAGTTTACACGGATCGCTGATAGACAGACCAGAAATAGACCACTCCCTCGGGCCCCTACACTCACTAACCTTTGCTCAGAGGGTCTCCTTCAACCTCCACTCTCAGGAACGTTGCAACACCGAGTGATGGGACAGGGGTCTGTGTCTGCGATTCCCCCACACGGTGATGGGACGGTGGTCTGTGTCTGCGTTTCCCTCGCACGGTGATGGGACGGGGGTCTGTGTCTGCGATTCCCCCACACGGTGATGGGACGGGGGTCTGTGTCTGCGATTCCCCCACACGGTGATGGGACGGTGGTCTGTGTCTGCGTTTCCCTCGCACGGTGATGGGACGGGGGTCTGTGTCTGCGATTCCCCCACACGGTGATGGGACGGGGGTCTGTGTCTGCGTTTCCCTCGCACGGTGATGGGACGGGGGTCTGTGGCTGCGATTCTCCCACACGGTGATGGGACGGGGGTCTGTGTCTGCGATTCCCCCACACGGTGATGGGATGGGGGTCTGTGTCTGCGATTCCCCCACACGGTGATGGGACGGGGGTCTGTGTCTGCGATTCCCCCACACGGTGATGGGACGGGGGTCTGTGTCTGCGATTCCCCCACACGGTGATGGGACGGGGGTCTGTGTCTGCGATTCCCCCACACGGTGATGGGACGGGGGTCTGTGTCTGCGATTCCCCCACACGGTGATGGGACGGGGGTCTGTGTCTGCGATTCCCCCGCACGGTGATGGGACGGGGGTCTGTGGCTGCGATTCCCCCGCACGGTGATGGGACGGGGGTCTGTGGCTGCGATTCCCCCACACGGTGATGGGACGGGGGTCTGTGTCTGTGATTCCCCCACACGGTGATGGGACGGGGGTCTGTGTCTGCGATTCCCCCACTCGGTGATGGGACGCGGGTCTGTGTCTGTGATTCCCCCGCACGGTGATGGGACGGGGGTCTGTGTCTGCGATTCCCCCACACGGTGATGGGACGTGGGTCTGTGTCTGCGATTCCCCCACACGGTGATGGGACGTTGGTCTGTGTCTGCGATTCCCCCACACGGTGATGGGACGTTGGTCTGTGTCTGCGATTCCCCCACACGGTGATGGGACGTTGGTCTGTGTCTGCGATTCCCCCACACGGTGATGGGACGTTGGTCTGTGTCTGCGATTCCCCCACACGGTGATGGGACGTGGGTCTGTGTCTGCGATTCCCCCACACGGTGATGGGACGGGGGTCTGTGTCTGTGATTCCTCCACACGGTGATGGGACGCGGGCCTGTGTCTGCGATTCCCCCACACGGTGATGGGACGGGGGTCTGTGTCTGCGATTCCCCCACACGGTGATGGGACGGGGGTCTGTGTCTGCGATTCCCCCACACGGTGATGGGACGTTGGTCTGTGTCTGTGATTCCCCCACACGGTGATGGGACGGGGGTCTGTGTCTGCGATTCACCCGCACGGTGATGGGACGGGGGTCTGTGTCTGTGATTCCCCCACACGGTGATAGGACGTGGGTCTGTGTCTGTGATTCCCCCGCACGGTGATGGGACATTGGTCTGTGTCTGCGATTCCCCCACACGGTGATGGGACGCGGGTCTGTGTCTGTGATTCACCCACACGGTGATGGGACGGGGGTCTGTGTCTGTGATTCCCCCACACGGTGATGGGACGGGGGTCTGTGTCTGTGATTCCCCCACACGGTGATGGGACGGGGGTCTGTGTCTGTGATTCCCCCACACGGTGATGGGACGGGGGTCTGTGTCTGTGATTCCCCCGCACGGTGATGGGACGGGGGTCTGTGTCTGTGATTCCCCCACACGGTGATAGGACGTGGGTCTGTGTCTGTGATTCCCCCACACGGTGATGGGACGGGGGTCTGTGTCTGTGATTCCCCCACACGGTGATAGGACGTGGGTCTGTGTCTGTGATTCCCCCGCACGGTGATGGGACATTGGTCTGTGTCTGTGATTCCCCCACACGGTGATGGGACAGGGGTTTCACTGTCCTCCAGCACCCTAATTTCCCATTGATGTTGGTACTGCCGATATCCTAACTCTCCCCAGCCTGCCATCCAAGTGTATTTTGTTCGCCTCAAAAGCCTATGGCCTAGAAATTCAGTGGGCTGCACCACCCGTTGGCGCCTTAAGAGGGCGCTAAGTGGGTCAGAAGCCACTGGCCACGCCTCCCGCTAAATTCAGCGGCACTCTAATGGCGGCGCTAGCCGTTAGCGCTGCGCCGCTACCGATGACGTCATCGGTGTGCGCAGCGCCCCGATCGCGATATTTTGATGCGCCCTCTGCTTTAATGCCGGACGCTATTTGCAACCAGTTCAGGGGGCCTACCTGAGGCGATAGAGGCGCTAATTAAAGGAGGTGCGGGGCGGCCATTTTTTTTGCTGGCCGCCTGCCAGCACCTCCTCGCGCTGCCGTCCCCGGCCTCCTGAGCCCCACCCCCCCCTTCTTGGAAAGCAGCCGGCACTTCTCCTCGGTGCCGGGCTCTTTTGCCGGCACTCGCGATCCTCAATCGCGCTGCACAAGGCCCCTCCCCTTTAAGAAGGGGAGGAAGGCCTGCCGTACCGCAGCACGCCGTGCACGCTGCGCAGCGATATTCAGCTGCAGCGCCCCAAGAGGGATGCGGGGCGCCTCCAGTAGCGCCGCGCTTCCCTCTGGGGCGCGCAAACTGAATTTCCGGCGGGCGGCCGCGACTGTTTCCGGGGCGCTACTTTTAGCGCCCTGGCGAGGCTGGCGCCCCAAATGGGGCGCTACTAAATTTCTAGGCCTATATCTCTTCCTGACAGATGTTAGACAGTCACTGGCCCTCCTGTGATCTAAGGTTACGTTTCAATAGTTTGGGATGTCTTTCTATATTAAAGGTGCTTTATAAGTGCAAAGAGTTCGTATTTGTGATGTTACTATGGTGCTTTATTTAAACCATTTATAATATTTTCTCTAAGACCTCCCCCGCCCGCCTTTAACCGTTATTCTTGCCTGTAATGATTGAGTTTAAAATGCCCACTGTTTGCGTTTGATTCAGACTCTCGATCCTGGATAATTATTACATCCCCAAAGACGGCGACCTTGAATCGTACAAAGAGTACATCACCATGCTGCCTGCCATGGAGCACCCAGAAACCTTCGGGCAGCACGCCAACGCTGACGTGGCCAGCGAGATCGCAGAGGCCCGCAGACTCTTCGAGACACTGCTGTCGCTCCAGCCGCACGTCACCACAGCCGTGGGCAAAGGGCTGAGCCGGGAGGAAAAGGTAAACTGCCCCCTCACCCAGAGGGCACACGGGGGAAGCTCGCACTCTGCGACTCTCCCATCCCAGCCAATAGCAACGTTCAGAAATCAGTGGGTCACAGGTTGCTGCTCCCCGCCCACCACGCACCCATCCCACCCCCGCCCCCTCTGCCAGCACCCCCACTGCACACCCTCACCACCAGACCCCACCCCCCCCCCCTCACCCCTGCTGCCCAAATGCTAACGCCCCACCCCCATAGGCCAGGAAGGGCCCGTGTTTGCTCATTGTTGTGGCTCAGTGGGCAGCAGTCTCGCATCAGAGTCAAAAAGGTTCTGGGTTCAAGTCCCACTCCAGAGACTTGAGCACAAGATCCAGGCTGACACTCCCAGTGTAGTACTGAGGGAGCGCCGCACTATCGGAGGGGCAGTACTGAGGGAGCGCCGCACTGTCGGAGGGACAGTACTGAGGGAGCGCCGCACTGTCGGAGGGGCAGTACTGAGGGAGCACCGCACTGTCGGAGGGGCAGTACTGAGGGAGCGCCGCACTGTCGGAGGGGCAGTACTGAGGGA
Source organism: Somniosus microcephalus (assembly GCF_052327205.1). Taxonomy (NCBI): domain Eukaryota; kingdom Metazoa; phylum Chordata; class Chondrichthyes; order Squaliformes; family Somniosidae; genus Somniosus; species Somniosus microcephalus. Next base: position 55,296,108 of record NW_028225182.1, on the reverse strand, counting down.
GCGCCGCACTGTCGGAGGGGCAGTACTGAGGGAGCGCCGCACTGTCGGAGGGACAGTACTGAGGGAGCGCCACACTGTCGGAGGGACAGTACTGAGGGAGCGCCACACTGTCGGAGGGGCAGTACTGAGGGAGCGCCGCACTGTCGGAGGGGCAGTACTGAGGGAGCGCCGCACTGTCGGAGGGACAGTACTGAGGGAGCGCCGCACTGTCGGAGGGGCAGTACTGAGGGAGCGCCGCACTGTCGGAGGGGCAGTACTGAGGGAGCGCCGCACTGTCGGAGGGTCAGTACTGAGGGAGCGCCGCACTGTCGGAGGGTCAGTACTGAGGGAGCGCCGCACTGTCGGAGGGGCAGTACTGAGGCAGCAATGCACTATGGGAGGGTCGGTACTGAGGAAGTGCTGCACTGCCACAGGTGCCATCTTTCGGATGAAACGTTAAATCGAGGCACCGTCTTACGTCCACCTGAGTTCCCATGGCACGATTGGAAGAAGAGCAGGGGAGTTCTCCCGTGTCCTGGGGCTGATATTTATTCCTCAACTAACATCAATACAACAGATCACAGAACAGAAATCACAGAAACCCCACGGTGCAGATAGAGGCCATTTCGGCCCATCGAGCCTGCACCGACACATATCCCACCCTATCCCCGTAACCCCACGTATTTAATCCCCCTAACACTAAGGGTCAATTTATCATAGTCAATCAACCTAACCCGCACATCTTTAATAATCTAGTCGTCATCACGTTTGTGGGAGCTTGCTGTGCGCAAATTGGCTGCTGTGTTTCCTACATTACAACAGTGACTACACTTCAAAAAGTACTTCATTGGCTGTAAAGTGTTCTGGAACGTCCTGCGGTGGTGAAAGGCGCTGGAGAAATGCGAGTTCTTTGATTTTATTGTTGCGTGTTGAGGTTGTTCACCTGGGACATGAGGTTCTACTCCCTGTTGCTATTCAGCAGTCCGTCACATCCAGTCTCGGAACGGCACCAGTGTGACATTTTTCCACTGACCACTCCAACCAACCCTGCGACTGGTTTCGCACCACTAGGAGCTGGGGGGGGTGGGGGGGCGACTGGCTCCCATCCCATCGATCAGGCATGAGGCTTAAAGCCGAGGTGTAACTCCCGGCACTCCAGTCCCCATCTGCCGTCAGTCCCATCACACGGTGTACCCGGCCCTCCAGTAACGTCCCTCTGTCTTACACTGCAGGTACTCGAGCTATCGGCTGACGTGTTGCAAAAGACTCCAGACAACCTGGACTACGAAGGGACACGTTTGATGCTGCAAGATGACAACTCCCCCCTCAATGTGGTGCTACTGCAGGAGATCCAGCGCTACAACATTCTCCTCGACACTATCAGGTTCAGTTAATGCGCGGTTATTTACTATTTCACTTCACCTTCATTCTGCGCTCACATCTCCCCTGCGTTGTGTTCTCAATAGCGGCTTGTGTGATATTGCAGCTCTAACATTGGTGCCAGTGGTGGCACTCTCATCACTAACACTCCCAGGGCAGGTACAGCACGGGTTAGATACAGAGTAAAGCTCCCTCTGCACTGTCTCATCACTAACACTCCCAGGGCAGGTACAGCACGGGTTAGATACAGAGTAAAGCTCCCTCTACACTGCCCCATCAAACACTCCCAGGGCAGGTACAGCACGGGGTTAGATACAGAGTGAAGCTCCCTCTACACTGCCCCATCAAACACTCCCAGGGCAGGTACAGCACGGGTTAGATACAGAGTAAAGCTCCCTCTACACTGTCTCATCACTAACACTCCCAGGGCAGGTACAGCACGGGTTAGATACAGAGTAAAGCTCCCTCTACACTGTCCCATCAAACACTCCCAGGGCAGGTACAGCACGGGGTTAGATACAGAGTAAAGCTCCCTCTACACTGCCCCATCAAACACTCCCAGGGCAGGTACAGCACGGGGTTAGATACAGAGTAAAGCTCCCACTACACTGCCCCATCAAACACTCCCAGGGCAGGTACAGCACGGGTTAGATACAGAGTAAAGCTCCCTCGACACTGTCCCATCAAACACTCCCAGGGCAGGTACAGCACGGGTTAGATACAGAGTAAAGCTCCCTCTAGCCCGGATTAGAAAGAATTTTGTCCAGTTTGCTCCCCTCCTCTGCTGAAGGTATTGACTCAGTGTTGGGTGTGGTTCCCCGGCACTGCCTGCCTCCCTGGACCTGAGCAAACTGGTCACTGTGTGATCGTTGACTGGCTATTCTGTCATGGGGAGTTTCACATGTGATCCCATCCCTATCCCCACCCAACATCCCCTTCCCACTCCTCTCCTGCAGGGGTTATCTAATGGAATAAATGATCGGATTCCTCTTCCGTTGGATGTGTTGTTCTCCATCCCGCCGCCTTCTGTTCAGTTGTAACTTTTCCTGCTGTGTTTCTTGTGTCCCTCTCATGGTTTCGCTCACTATTTAACTGGCCACGTTTCTCTCTCCCAAGGATGTCCCTCACTGAACTAAAGATGGCGATCCAAGGACTGGTCGTCATGTCTACCGACCTGGAGGAGATATTTAACTGTATTCACGACGCTCGCGTCCCCTCTCTGTGGGAAATGGTAAGGGCGCTCGGAGCAGCCGCTGAAACAGTGGAGGCCCAGCGGGAAATTGCCAATTCAATTGTGTTGCAGTATTGTGTGCAGTTTAGGTCGCCTTATCTGAGGAAGGATGTTCTTGCCATGGAGGGAGTGTAGCGAAGATTCACCAGACTGATACCTGGGATGGCAGGAATGACATATGAAGAGAGATTGGGTCGATTAGGCTTATACTCACTGGAGTTTAGAAGAATGAGAGGGGATCTCATTGAAACTTATAAAATTCTAACAGGACTAGACAGACTAGATGCAGGAAGGATGTTCCCGATGGCGGGGGAGTCCAGAACCAGGGGTCACAGTCTAAGGATAAGGGGTAAGCCATTTAGGATAGAGAGGAGGAGGAATTTCTTCACCCAGAGAGTGGTGAACCTGTGGAATTCTCTACCACAGAAGGCAGTTGAGGCCAATTCATTAAATATATTAAAGAAGGAGTTAGATATATTTCTCAAGGCTAAAGGGATCAAGGGATATGGGGAGAAGGCAGGGACAGGGTACTGAATTTGGATGATCAGCCATGATCTCATTGAATGGTGGAGCAGGCTCGAGGGGCCGAATGGCCTACTCCTGCTCCTATCTTCTATGTTTCAGCAGGAGCCAGCGGTAGTCAATCCCCGTTTGCCGTTACCCCGTACCTTTCCCATGCCCATCGGCCAAAGACTTCTCCGAGTGCAGGGAGCTTGACCCGCCGAGTCACCTGGCCGACAGTGTGGGCAGGACAAGTCAAAGGAATCATCCCACGTTCGGGCGGCATTGCACCAGCAACTCCCATTTATCCAGCGCCGTTAATGTAGTAAAACATCCCAAGGCGCTTCACAGGAGCGATTATCAGACAAAGTTTGACACCGAGCCACATAAGGAGATATTAGGACAGGTGACCAAAAGCTTGGTCAAAGAGGCCGGTTTTAAGGAGCGTCTTAAAGGAAAGAGAGGCGGAGAGGTTTAGGGAGAGAATTCCAGAGCTTAGGGCCCAGGCAGCTGAAGGCACGGCCGCGGCACAGGGCATGAACCGGAGGGACGGAGCGTACAAGGTCGAAGCTGATAGGGCACCACGAGCTTACAGACATATGGAGGGGAAATGCTATGGAGGGATTTCAACATGAGGATGAGACTTAAATTTGTGGTGTTCGACCGGGAGCCGATGTAAGCGAACGAGATGGAGCGAGCGGGACTTGGTGGTGGGTAGGATTAGGGCAGCAGGCTTTTGGATGGGATTGAAGGACAAGGTGTGAAGGTGAGTCTTTCAGAGGCCTTTCAAAAAAGTGTCAGGCTTGCTGGGCATAATGGCCTCTTCCTAGATATTCTTAATCAGTCACCGTGTTTGCATCCTCTGGCATTGTAGAGTTTAACATATTTCTGTTTTGTTCCTCAGTCCACGCTCCCCTTCTAATGCTCGGCATTAACCTCGCTTCTGTCTTTACCCTTGTGTTAAACTTCACCATCTGTTTCCCTCAGGCCTTCCCATCGATGAAGCTCCTCGGAGCCTGGACTCGCGATCTGGTCCACAGAGTGGACCAATTTGCCAAGTGGGCAGAGTCCGCTCACCCACCAGTCATCTTCTGGATCTCTGGATTCACCTTCCCCACGGGATTCCTCACCGCAGTATTGCAGCTCGCAGCCCGCAAGAACACGGTAAGAATATTTCGCAACGCCTGGCAAACGAGCCGGGGCAGCTCGTCCTGCGCCTCTCACAGTCTGCCGTTTACCCAGAGCAGGAGGTTCCCAGCTTCCATCCCCAGTCTATGCTCAGCTAGTTGGAGCACCGCACTTTAGGAAGGATGTCAAGGCCTTGGAGAGGGTGCGGAGGAGATTTACCAGAATGGTTCCAGCGATGAGGGACTTCAGTTAATGTGGAGAGACTGGAGAAGCTGGGATTGTTCTCCTTAAAGCAGAGAAGGTTAAGGGGAGATTTAATCGAGGTGTTGAAAATCATGAGGGGTTTTGATGGAGTAAATAAGGGGAAATTGTTTCCAGTGGCAGGAGGGTCGGTAACCAGAGGACACAGATTGAAGATAATCGGCAAAAGAACCAGAGGGGAGATGAGGAGAATGTTTTTACGCAGTGAGTTGTTGTGATCTGGAATGCGCTGCCTGAAAGGGCGGTGGAAGCAGATTCAATAGTAACTTTCAAAAGAAGAATTGGATAAATACTGGAAGGGGAAAATTCACAGGGCTGTGGGGAAAGAGCAGGGGGAGTGGGACTAATCGGAGAGCTCGTTCAAAGAGCCGGCACAGGCACGATGGGCCGAATGGTCTCCTTCCATGCTGTGTGATTCTACAATCTATTAATCAATTAAATTTAATAAAGAAAATAACACTTTTCATTCTCCCCGCCCGCCCCCAGATCTCGGTGGACTCGCTGGCCTGGGAATTCATTGTTTCCGTGGTTGATGATAATAACCTACTGGAGCTGCCCAAGGTAGGCCAAACACTTTCTGAAAAACAATACCTTTAACCTCTCAGTGTAACTGTAAGAAAGAACTTGTATTTCTACTGTGCCTTGTACGTCTATGACAAGGCGTCCCAAAGCGCTTTACAGCCAATGAAGTACTTTTTTTGAAGTGTGCTCACTGTTGTAATGTAGGAAACGCGGCAGCCAATTTGCGCACAGCAAGCTCCCACAAACAGCCAATGGGATGCATTAACAGGTAATCTGTTTTTGGTGGTGCTGGTTAAGGGAGGAATGTTGATCAGGACACTCTTCCATGAGGATGCTGAACAGCCACCAAAACAGGCAGACGGGGCCTCGATTTAAAATCTCATCTAAAAGACGGCACCTCTGACAGTGCAACACTCTCTCAGTACTGCCCCTCCGACAGCGCGGCGCTCCCTCAGCACTGCCCCCCCCGACAGCGCGGCGCTCCCTCAGCACTGCCCCCCCGACAGCGCGGCGCTCCCTCAGCACTGCCCCCCCCAACAGCGCGGCGCTCCCTCAGCACTGCCCCCCCGACAGCGCGGCGCTCCCTCAGCACTGCCCCCCCGACAGCGCGGCGCTCCCTCAGCACTGCTCCCCCGACAGCGCGGCGCTCCCTCAGCACTGCTCCCCCGACAGCGCGGCGCTCCCTCAGCACTGCCCCCCCGACAGCGCGGCGCTCCCTCAGCACTGCCCCCCCGACAGCGCGGCGCTCCCTCAGCACTGCTCCCCCGACAGCGCGGCGCTCCCTCAGCACTGCCCCTCCGAACTGATCCCCCGATAGTGCAATAGATACACTCACGCGAACTCTCACTCTAACACTTGCTCTCTCACACTCACGCTTCCATCAGGGTCATTGTGTTGTAATCGGGAGCAGTATATTTGCCTCCCTCAGCCTGGGGGCCCAGTATCATTCACCACCTGCCGCCAGCTCTAATCGCCTAACTCAACAAGGAGCAGGTATCCAACCTGGAACCTTTTTTAAATGTGGAGACCACATTTGGCTAAACTCAAGTGGTGCTGCTACAGATGCAGAGAGCAGAGCCAGGTAGCAGTCAATGATTCCTCTGGCTCTCTGTCCCCTCAGGATGGTGTGTTTGTGAAAGGGATGTACCTGGAGGGGGCAGGCTGGGACAAGAGGAACGCCTGCCTGGTGGAAGCTGAGCCCATGCAGCTGGTCTGCGCCATGCCCACCATCCACTTCAAGCCCGTGGAAAACAAGAAAAAGTTTGGCAAAGGTAAAATTGGCGGAGTCCCACACTGAGGGGGAAAGGGGCGGAGTCCCGGGGAAGGAGCAGAGTCCCGGGCTGGGGGGGGGAAGGAGCAGAGTCCCGGGCTGGGGGGGGTGAAGGGGCGGAGTCCCGGGGAAGGAGCAGAGTCCCGGGCTGGGGGGGGGTGAAGGAGCAGAGTCCCGGGCTGGGGGGGTGAAGGGGCAGAGTCCCGGGCTGGGGGGGGTGAAGGGGCGGAGTCCCGGGGAAGGAGCAGAGTCCCGGGCTGGGGGGGGTGAAGGGGCGGAGTCCCGGGGAAGGAGCAGAGTCCCGGGCTGGGGGGGGTGAAGGGGCGGAGTCCCGGGGAAGGAGCAGAGTCCCGGGCTGGGGGGGGTGAAGGAGCAGAGTCCCGGGCTGGGGGGGTGAAGGGGCAGAGTCCCGGGCTGGGGGGGGTGAAGGGGCAGAGTCCCGGGGAAGGAGCAGAGTCCCGGGCTGGGGGGGGTGAAGGGGCGGAGTCCCGGGGAAGGAGCAGAGTCCCGGGCTGGGGGGGGTGAAGGGGCAGAGTCCCGGGCTGGGGGGGGTGAAGGAGCAGAGTCCCGGGCTGGGGGGGGGTGAAGGGGCAGAGTCCCGGGCTGGGGGGGGGTGAAGGGGCAGAGTCCCGGGCTGGGAGGGGTGAAGGGGCAGAGTCCCGGGCTGGGGGGGGGGTGAAGGGGCAGAGTCCCGGGCTGGGGGGGGTGAAGGGGCGGAGTCCCGGGGAAGGGGCAGAGTCCCGGGCTGGGGGGGGGGTGAAGGGGCGGAGTCCCGGGGAAGGAGCAGTGTCCCGGGCTGGGGGGGGTGAAGGGGCGGAGTCCCGGGGAAGGAGCAGAGTCCCGGGCTGGGGGGGGTGAAGGGGCGGAGTCCCGGGCTGGGGGGGGGGGGTGAAGGGGCAGAGTCCCGGGCTGGGGGGGGGGGGGGTGAAGGGGCAGAGTCCCGGGCTGGGGGGGGGTGAAGGGGCAGAGTCCCGGGCTGGGGGGGGGGGTGAAGGGGCAGAGTCCCGGGCTGGGGGGGGGGGTGAAGGGGCAGAGTCCCGGGCTGGGGGGGGTGAAGGGGCAGAGTCCCGGGCTGGGGGGGGTGAAGGGGCAGAGTCCCGGGGAAGGAGCAGAGTCCCGGGCTGGGGGGGGTGAAGGGGCAGAGTCCCGGGCTTGGGGGGGGGTGAAGGGGCAGAGTCCCGGGCTGGGGGGGGTGAAGGGGCAGAGTCCCGGGCTGGGGGGGGTGAAGGGGCGGAGTCCCGGGGAAGGGGCAGAGTCCCGGGCTGGGGGGGGGTGAAGGGGCGGAGTCCCGGGGAAGGGGCGGAGTCCCGGGGAAGGAGCAGAGTCCCGGGCTGGGGGGGGTGAAGGGGCGGAGTCCCGGGGAAGGAGCAGAGTCCCGGGCTGGGGGGGGTGAAGGGGCGGAGTCCCGGGCTGGGGGGGGGGTGAAGGGGCAGAGTCCCGGGCTGGGGGGGGGGGGGTGAAGGGGCAGAGTCCCGGGGAAGGAGCAGAGTCCCGGGCTGGGGGGGGTGAAGGAGCAGAGTCCCGGGCTGGGGGGGGTGAAGGGGCGGAGTCCCGGGGAAGGAGCAGAGTCCCGGGCTGGGGGGGGTGAAGGGGCGGAGTCCCGGGGTCCCGGGGAAGGGGCAGAGTCCCGGGCTGGGGGGGGTGAAGGGGCAGAGTCCCGGGCTGGGGGGGGTGAAGGGGCGGAGTCCCGGGGAAGGAGCAGAGTCCCGGGCTGGGGGGGGTGAAGAAGCAGAGTCCCGGGCTGGGGGGGGTGAAGGGGCGGAGTCCCGGGGAAGGAGCAGAGTCCCGGGCTGGGGGGGGTGAAGGGGCGGAGTCCCGGGGAAGGGGCAGAGTCCCGGGCTGGGGGGGGTGAAGGGGCAGAGTCCCGGGCTGGGGGGGGTGAAGGGGCAGAGTCCCGGGCTGGGGGGGGGTGAAGGGGCAGAGTCCCGGGCTGGGGGGGGTGAAGGGGCGGAGTCCCGGGGAAGGAGCAGAGTCCCGGGCTGGGGGGGGTGAAGGGGCGGAGTCCCGGGGAAGGAGCAGAGTCCCGGGCTGGGGGGGGTGAAGGGGCGGAGTCCCGGGGAAGGGGCAGAGTCCCGGGCTGGGGGGGGTGAAGGGGCAGAGTCCCGGGCTGGGGGGGTGAAGGGGCAGAGTCCCGGGCTGGGGGGGGTGAAGGGGCAGAGTCCCGGGGAAGGAGCAGAGTCCCGGGCTGGGGGGGTGAAGGGGCAGAGTCCCGGGCTGGGGGGGTGAAGGAGCAGAGTCCCGGGCTGGGGGGGCTGAAGGGGCGGAGTCCCGGGGAAGGAGCAGAGTCCTGGGCTGGGGGGGTGAAGGGGCGGAGTCCCGGGGAAGGAGCAGAGTCCCGGGCTGGGGGGGGTGAAGGGGCGGGGTCCCGGGGAAGGAGCAGAGTCCCGGGGAAGGGGGGGGGTGAAGGAGCAGAGTCCCGGGCTGGGGGGGTGAAGGGGCGGAGTCCCGGGCTGGGGGGGGTGAAGGAGCAGAGTCCCGGGCTGGCGGGGGTGAAGGGGCGGAGTCCCGGGCTGGGGGGGTGAAGGGGCGGAGTCGAGTCCCGGGCTGGGGGGGGGTGAAGGGGCAGAGTCCCGGGCTGGGGGGGGTGAAGGAGCAGAGTCCCGGGCTGGGGGGGGGGTGAAGGGGCGGAGTCCCGGGCTGGGGGGGTGAAGGGGCGGAGTCGAGTCCCGGGCTGGGGGGGGGGTGAAGGGGCAGAGTCCCGGGCTGGGGGGGGTGAAGGGGCAGAGTCCCGGGCTGGGGGGGGTGAAGGAGCAGAGTCCCGGGCTGGGGGGGGTGAAGGGGCAGAGTCCCGGGCTGGGGGGGGGGTGAAGGGGCAGAGTCCCGGGCTGGGGGGGGGTGAAGGGGCAGAGTCCCGGGCGTGTACAAGCTTCGGTGTCTCTTGTGGACAGTGCCAGGACTGTTCACCGTCTTTATTCTATTTTTCCCGCAGGGATCTATTTGTGTCCCTGTTATTATTACTCACAGCGAGCCGGCAACTCCCGGCACACCTCCTTCGTGGTGGGCATCGAGCTGAAGACAGGCGACCGGCCGCCGGATAACTGGATCAAACGGGGCACGGCGCTGCTCCTGAGCCTCGATTATTAGCCCCCTCTGCATCGCCCTCGCATAACCCCTGATCCGGCCGTGACCCCCAATTGAGAAAGATTTTATAATATAGGAATGATGCTCTAAATCCCAAAGAAGTGTTGAATTTATAAAACGGTAACAATAAAATGCATCAATCTTGCTCCTTGTGTTGTCGCCCGTCCAGCTCCGCCATCAGAAGCATTGTTTCATTAAATGCTTTGGCAATAAATATTTTTCAAATGGCGCAGTGTTTCATGTAACATTCGCGCCACACAAGTGCCAGGCAATGACTATCTCCAACAAGCGAGAGTCTAACCACCTCCCCTTGACATTCAACGGCATTACCATCGCCGAATCCCCGACCATCAACATCCTGGGGGTCACCATTGACCAGAAACTTAACTGGACCAGCCACATAAATACAGTGGTAACAAGAGCGGGTCAGAGGCTGGGTATTCTGCGGCGAGTGTCTCACCTCCTGACTCCCCAAAGCCTTCCACCATCTACGAGGCACAAGTCAGGAGTGTGATGGAATACTCTCCACTTGCCTGGATGAGTGCAGCTCCAACAACACTCAAGAAGCTCGACACCATCCAGGACAAAGCAGCCCGCTTGATTGGCACCCCATCCACCACCTTAAACAATCACTCCCTCCACCACCGGCGCACCGTGGCTGCAGTGTGTACCATCTACAAGATGCATTGCAGCAACTCGCCAAGGCTTCTTTGGCAGCACCTCCCAAACCCGCAACCTCTTCCACCTAGAAGGACAAGGGCAGCAGGCGCATGGGAACACCACCGCCTCCAAGTTCCCCTCCAGGTCACACACCATCCTGACTTGGAAATATATCGTCGATCCTTCATCATCGCTGGATCAAAATCCTGGAACTCCCTCCCTAACAGCACTGTGGGAGCACCTTCACCACACGGACTGCAGCGGTTCAAGAAGGCAGCTCACCACCACCTTCTCGAGGGGCAACTAGGGATGGCAAGGCAGGTACAGCACGAGTTAGATACAGAGTAAAGCTCCCTCTACACTGTCCCATCAAACACTCCCAGGGCAGGTACAGCACGGGTTAGATACAGAGCCAAGCTCCCTCCTTTTCTTAATCAACCACCAAACCGACTATTCTGTTTTCCTAAGAACTGAATTGTAAAAGAGACGAGGGACTTTGAGAAACATTTAAAATAAAACTTTTATAACTTTTTTCATCCACTTACAATGCATCCAGTCCATCATGACATCACAGTCCATCATGACATCACAGGTGGTAATGGCCACAGTTAATTCAAGGAGGAATTGATGACATTACTTTCGCAAACCACACATGCCCAAATCTAGCCTGGCCTTGGACCAGCTGGGTACTGAGTCAGCGTTGGCGGGGGAGTGGACAGGGCGGGGAATGGGAAGTGGGCGGGGGAGTGGGCAGGGCGGAGGGAGTGGGTAGGGCGGAGGGAGTGGGCAGGGCGGAGGGAGAGGGCGGGGGAGGGGGTAAGGGTTGAATCGAGCTCGGCGTACATTCGAGTTGCCTCTCAGAAGGATCGCAGGCAGGTGTGGGGGCTGGCTGGTCTTGTATTGGCCGATTCCCCCTCTTAACGTCATTTAAACATCAAGTTCTTTGGGGGAGCTGACAATCTTGTGATGGAGATTCTTTGCTGCTGGCTGCTTGTTCTCCCCTGCCCCCTCTTTAAGAGGAATTTCCCAAGATTCGTCCTTTTCCCCCTTCTGAGAGATTCAAGGACGGAGAAAGCAGCAGTGTTTCTCTCCCTGGTCTAATCTTTCTCCAGGCTCTCTCTCTCCATACGCCACAAAGTCCCTTCATCGTTAATTAACGTCAGAGGGACTACAAAGCCGCGATATTTTTGGAGGCTGTGAGCGCTGGAGGATTCCACGTTGAAGAATCGCAGGCGGGAGGGGGGGGTGCCTTGAGATGACCATCGTCTCCCCCCGACTGAGGTGTGAGCTGCACCAGCCCGGCAGAACCAGCCGGTTAAAATCCCCCATGTTACGTGCCCTGGAGAAGCTGGGGATTCCAGTGAGCAGGGGCCAAGGACACACCCGGTGAAAGCCTCACGTGGGGTCCCGTTTAACACATGCTTGGCCCCCCCCCCCATTTACTCAGATGCCTGAGCGGGAAGGGGCACTGAGGCGGGGGACAAGGCTCGTAGCCACGATAGGCCAGTAAAGGTAACGTTTGGGGCGGGGCGAGAAGGGCTCCTCGGGGGGCCCCCCCCCCCGCGAGGAAATCGGAGGCCTCCGCTGCCGCCATCGTTCTCCCCCACCCCGCCCCTCCTCCGATCCAGGGGATCCCCGCGGGTAGGCCCAGCAACCCCTCCTCCCGCGCACGTATCTGCTCGGAGGGCCCGTGCGAGTTTGCAACGCCAACATCTCGTCGGGAACAGGCCCCCACAGCGCTGTTAATTAATGAGAGGTACGGTGCGGTAGCACAGTGGTTCTGTTACTGGACTAGTGATCCAGGGACGTGTTCAAATCCCACCACGGCAGCTGGGGAATTTAAATTCAGTTAATTAAATAAATCTGGAATCAAAAGCTAGTGTCAGTAATGGTGACCATGAAACTACCGGATTGTCGTAAAAACCCATCTGGTTCACTAATGTCCTTTAGGGAAGGAAATCTGCCGCCCTTACCCGGTCTGGCCGATATGCGACTCCAGACCCACAGCAACGTGGGGTTGACTCTGGTTCAAGAAGGCGGCTCACCACCACCTTCTTGTGGGCAATAAATGCCGGCCACATCCCATGTACGAACAAAAAAATAATTTAAACCAAGCCCAAATAAAGTGAGATCTACCCTCACCCGCCCAGGCGTCTCCGAGAAGAGCCGTGGCCCTCGGGGTTCAAAGTTCAGTGTCAAGCCATCCTCAGCGAGAAGGGAGGTGACCTGTGACCTCTGCCTAGGCTGGATTTGAAATCTAGCTGCAGGAACTGAACGGCCGGTTCACATCCTGACCACTCGCCCTCCCCCCACTCTCCTCCACCGCCAGAGAAGTCCGTTAACCCTCCGAGATGAAATTTCGAAGCCAGGTTATAGCGGGAGGCGAATATTTCCCCCATGCCCAACTCCCCACCCAGAGAGCAAGGCCTTGAGCCCTGGTCAGGGGGCTCGATTCAAGGCAAAAGCTCAGCAATCCCCTCTGACTGCTCGACAACAAAGATCTCCGCGCACTGGGGGTATTCCGTTACACGACCAGAAAGCAACAGAACAAACCCAGAGAAAGGGGGGAAAAACGCACGTTCCAGCGGAAAAATGTGGGCGAAACATTCATTGTTTCGGAGATAAAAACCACATCAGGATGTCAGAAGCTCATGAACAGAGAGACCTGGGGGTATGTGTGCACAAATCGTTGGAAGTGGCAGGGCAGGTTGAGAAAGCGGTTAAAAAAGCATACGGGATACTGGGCTTCATAAATAGAGGTATAGAGTACAAAAGCAAGGAAGTTATGATGAACCTTTATAAAACACTGGTTCAACCGCAACTGGGGTATTGTGTCCAATTCTGGGCACCGCACTTTAGGAAGGATATGAAGGCCTTAGAGAGGGTGCAGAAAAAATTTACGAGAATGGTTCCAGGGATGAGGGACTTCAGTGACGTGGATAGACTGGGGTTGTTCTCCTTGGAGCAGAGAAGGTTGAAAGGAGATATGATAGAGGTGCTCAAAATCATGAGGGGTCGGGACAGAGTAGATAGAGGGAAACATTGGCAGAAGGGTCGAGAAGCAGAGGACACAGATTTAAGGTGATTGGCAGAAGAACCGAAGGTGACATGAGGAAAAACTTTTTTTTTACGCAGTGAGTGGTTAGGATCGGGAATGCGCTGCCTGAAAGGGCGGTGGAGGCAGACTCAATCGTGGCTTTCAAAAGGGAGTTGGATAAGTATCTGAAAGAAAACAATTTGCAGGGCTACGGGGAACGGGCGGGGGAGTGGGACTAGCTGAAGTGCTCTCGCAGAGAGCCGGCACAAGCTCGACGGGCCGAATGGCCTCCTACTGTGCTGTAACTGTTCGATGATTCGAAGCTGAAAGAGACATTGCCCGAGGGCAGCACAGTCACAGTCTCCATGCAGCGATGAAGGGAGGCCCATTCTTTCAGGGAGTGTGTGTGTGTGTGGGGGGAGGTAGAGAGCGACAGCAATCACATCTTGTAACAGGAGTAGATCGGAAGAGTATTCCACAGCATGTGTGAGCGAGCGAGAGAGCAAAGTAGTTCGAAAGTCTTTCAATCCTCCTGGGTCTCATGCTTCTCTCCTTCGACAGCCATCCACCTTCGAATTTATTTACTGATTTGATGATTAGTTTTTTTTTCCTTCTCTCGGGCGCAGGCAGCAGAAACAGAGGCTACGAAGAACGGAAGGAGAGAGAAAAGAACAGAAAGCGATATTTTAAGGTGTCGATTTTTTGTTGTTGTTTTTTTTCGATGTTGTCGCTGGTTTATTTGACTCGTCCGTCTGGGGTTGTTTTTTTTAATGTTAAAATAAGGAAGTTATTTACAGTCACCAGAGACAAGCCAAGGTTTGTACAATCGACGGGCTCAGGCTTCACGGACGCAAGGCCCCGTGCATCGCAAGTCGGGGCCGATTTCTCTTTTGTTCGTTCGATGGTCCTTGGTCATTTGCTTGCTTATCACACGAAGCATGCACAAAGCGAGTTTTTGCACAGCGCGGAAACATACACACGCAAGGCTGTCCTCTTTTTCTTTTTAAAAAAAAATTTCTTTTTTTTTTAAAATTCCTCTCCCCCATCCCAATAATGGAGCAAATGAAACAACAAAAACTGTATGTGTGCGTCGGGGGGGAATTCAGGTCCTGCGAGAGATGATAGCGGCTGTAGAAGCTCAGGATGGGGCACAGGTTGTAGACGGATGAGATCGGTCGGCCGTTGCAGGGGAGGGAGGGGTGTCCTACAGTCTCTCTCGGGAAGGGACCCAGATGTAAGGGCCGGAGTGCTCCTCGATGACGTGCTTGCAGCGGATGTAGATCTCCTCGAAGCTGTCACCTTCCACGATCGCTGCAACAGAGAGGAGAAAGACAAGAGGTTGGTTTACTTCAAAGAGACATCACGCAGATCAAGTACCGCAAGAGAAAGGGACCGCCCAGCGCAAAACTCCCCCCATATTTCTCATTCAGGGACAGGAGATAGGAAAACATTCCCCATACTGTACCTGCCCTGGGAGTGTTTGATGGGACAGTGTAGAGGGAGCTTTACTCTGTATCTAACCCGTGCTGTGCCTGCCCTGGGAGTGTTTGATGGGACAGTGCAGAGGGAGCTTTACTCTGTATCTAACCCCGTGCTGTACCTGCCCTGGGAGTGTGTCATGGGGTAGTGTAGAGGGAGCTTTACTCTGTATCTAACCCGCGCTGTACCTGCCCTGGGAGTGTTTGATGGGACAGTGTAGAGGGAGCTTTACTCTGTATCTAACCCGCGCTGTACCTGCCCTGGGAGTGTTTGATGGGACAGTGTAGAGGGAGCTTTACTCTGTATCTAACCCATGCTGTACCTGCCCTGGGAGTGTTTGATGGGACAGTGTAGAGGGAGCTTTACTGTGTCTATCTCTCTGTATCTAGCACACCCACCCAGATCCATGCCCAATAAAAATCTATCAATCTCGGTTTTGAAAGCTCCAACTGACCCCCGGCCTCGACAGCTTTCTGGGGGAGAGAGTTCCAGATTTCCACCCCCCTTTGTGTGACATCGGTCGCCTCCCGTTCCATCTGCCTCACAGCAGCATCTCCTTCTCTTCCCTTTTCTCTCATGAACTCGTCTCGTTTCCTTCTGAAACCATCGGTGCTATTCGCCTCAACCACTCCCTGTGGGAGCGAGTTCCACATTCTCACCACTCTCTGGGGAAAGAAGTTTCTCCTGAATTCACGATTGGAGTTATTAGTGACTCTCTTATATTGATGGCCCCTAGTTCTGGTCTCCCCCACAAGTGGAAACATTCTCTCCACATCTACCCTGTCCAACCCATTTTCAAGACCTCTCATCTCTTTCCTAAATGCCTGCAATCTCTGAAACACCTCAATTAGATCACCCCTTAATCTTTTGTACTCGAGGGAACACGAGCCTCGTCCGTCAAGGAATCTCACTGCGGAATAAAGTCGAGGGAAAGAGCTCTGCGGGCTGGCCACACACCTGAGAAACACTCGGTGAACTCCTGCTCCAATTTTACGGCCCTCTCGTAGGCCTTACGAGCCTGTTCCTCCGTCAGCCGTTTGTTAATCTCCCTGTAACACAAAGCACGGAGCATTCAGCCTTTCCTTCATCAACTGCGACACCACTCACAGCACAGCCTTCAGCCTGACACCAGCCCGCCCTCCCATCAGCCAATCCCGCAAAGTCAATTAACTTCCGTTCACAAGACGTGCGTTACTATAGCGCCTTCGGGACGTCCCGAAGCGCTTTACAGCCAATGAAATACTTTTTGTAGTCACTGTTGTGGGAAATGTGGCAGCCAATTTGCGCACAGCAAGCTCCCACAAGCAGCAATGCAATAATGACCAGATCATCTGTTTTAGTGATGTTGGTTGAGGGATAAATATTGGCCCAGGACACCGGGGAGAACTCCCCCCTGCTCTTCTTCGAAATTGTGGCCATGGGATCTTTTATATCCACCTGAGAGAGCAGACGGGGCCTCGGTTTAATGTTTCATCTGAAAGACGGCATCTCCGACAGTGCGGCGCTCCCTCAGTACTGCCCCTCCGACAGTGCGGCGCTCCCTCAGTACCGCCCCTCCGACAGTGCGGCGCTCCCTCAGTACCGCCCCTCCGACAGTGCGGCGCTCCCTCAGTACCGCCCCTCCGACAGTGCGGCGCTCCCTCAGTACCGCCCCTCCGACAGTGCGGCGCTCCCTCAGTACCGCCCCTCCGACAGTGCGGCGCTCCCTCAGTACTGCCCCTCCGACAGTGCAGCGCTCCCTCAGTATTGCCCCAGGGCTGAACCCTGAATATCGAAACTTCCCGTTTTGCTGCTTTAATACTCACAGGATGTTTTCCAAGGACCTGGGTCTGATAAAAATGGCAATGGGGTGAAGGTGAGCCGCTTGCAATCTCCGCACTGCATTTGCCGATACGTCCAGGATACAATGCTTACCCTGAGAGGCGGAAAGAACATCGACTTTACTGAGAGCAGGCAGGGTCCAGGGGGCAGGCACAGAGAGGGGCGGGAGGGTATTGCGGGGGACCCGAGAGTGCAGGCAGAGAGAGAGAGAGAGAGAGAGAGAATCAGCAGAAATGCAGGTAGAATCGATGCATATTCAAACGGATAGGCAGAAGGTTACAGAGTAGAAAAGGAGGTGGAGAGGCAGAAAGGACGAGACAGATGCTGTCTGCAAACTAGCTGACGCACTCAAAGGCAAGTAGAGAGCGATAGGCAGAGATGATCTGGCAGGGAGATAGAGGCAGGTTAAAGGAAGATGATGGACAGCGAAATATAGGTGACAGGACAACAATCCCAACTGCTTGTCATCAAATGAGTTCACATCCCGATCTAGAAGGTTAATATAACCTTCAATTTACACTAACCAGTAATATACACATCAGTCACTAACCAGTAATATACACATCAATCACGAAAAATTAATATACACATCGGTAACTAACTAGTAATTTACACATCGGTCACGAATGAGTAATATACACATCGGTCACTAACCAGTAATTTACAAATCAGTAACTAACCAGTACTATATGCATCAGGAACTAACCAGTAATTTGCACAGTCACTAACCATTATTATACACATCAGTAACTAACTAGTTCGATACACATCGGTAACTAACTAGTTCTATACACATCGGTAACTAACCAGTAATTTCCACATCAGTAACTAATTATTAGTATACACATCAGTAACTAGCTGGTTCCCCTTATCTTTAAAGTTGCTGGGGAGTCCTGGAATGCACGCAGCGTGCACTGGGGGGCAGCGGTGGTCTTTGCTGACTTCACTGAACACCAGGCTGGAGGTTTAATTTTAGCTTCTAATTATCTGGGAGTGGGGCGTTCGTCCTGACCAACACACAACCTCTTTACTGGGGAGAGGGCACTCACCTCTACCCCCCACCCCCACTCCTTCGCTGCCGGCTGTGGGCAGCACCCCCTCCAGCACCTCGCCCGACCGCCCAATCTTCACAGAATATTTGACTGTTGAGGGCATCACACTCCAGCCTGAGCCCATACACACCGCCCGATGTACCACTTATTACAACAACAACTTGCATTTATACAGCGCCTTTATCGTAGTGAAACGTCCCAAGGTGCTTCACAGGAGCGATTATCAGACACAATTTGACACCGAGCCACATGAGATATTAGGACAGGCGACCAAAAGCTCGGTCAAAGAGGGAGGTTTTAAGGAGCGTCTTAAAGGCAGAGAGAGAGGCGGAGAGGTTTAGGGAGGGAATTCCAGAGCTCGGGGCCCAGGCGGCTGAAGGTACGGCCGCCAATGGTGGAGCGATGGAAATCGGGGGATGCTCAAGAGGGCAGAATTGGAGGAGCGCAGAGATCTCGGGGCGTTGTGGAGCTGGAGGAGGTTCCAGAGATAGGGAGGAGGGAGCAAGGGGCCATGGAGGGATTTGAACACCAGGATGAGAATTTTAAAATCGAGGCGGTGCCGGACCGGGAGCCAATGTAGGTCACCGAGCACAGGGGGTGATGGGTGAACGGGACTCGGGGCGAGTTAGGACTCGGACAGCCGAGTTTTGGATGACCTCAAGTTTACGTAGAGTGGAATGTGGGAGGCCGGCCAGGAGTGCGTTGGAATAGTCAAGTCTAGAGGTAACAAAGGCCCGGATGAGGGTTTCAGCAGCGGATGAGCTGAGGCAGGGGCGGAGACGGGCGATGTTACGGAGGTGGAAGTAGGCGGTCTTTGTTATGCTGCGGATATGTGGTCGGAACCTCATTTCAGGGTCAAATATGACACCGAGGTTGCGAACAGTGTGGTTCAGCCTGAGACAGATGTTAGGGGGAGGGATGGAGTCAGTGGCTAGGGAACAGAGTTTGTGGCGGGAACCGAAAACAATGGCTTCGGTCTTCCCAATATTTAATTGGAGAAAATTTCTGCACGTCGGACAAGCAGTCTGAGAATTTAGAGACCGTGGAGGGGGTCGAGAGAAGTGGTGGTGAGGTAGAGCTAGGGGTCATCAGCGTACATGGCATACTTAGAAACATAGAAGATAGGAGCAGGAGTAGGCCATTCGGCCCCTCGAGCCTGCTCCGCCATTCAATGCGATCATGGCTGATCATCCAAATTCAGTGCCCTGTCCCTGCCTTCTCCCCATATCCCTTGGTCCCTTTAGCCTTAAGAAATATATCTAACTCCTTCTTCAATATATTTAATGAATTGGCCTCAACTGCCTTCTGTGGTAGAGAATTCCACAGGTTCACCACTCTCTGGGTGAAGAAATTCCTCCTCATCTCTGTCCTAAATGGCTTACCCCTTTTCCTTAGACTGTGACCCCTGGTTCTGGACTCCCCCGCCATCGGGAACATCCTTCCTGCATCTAGTCTGTCTAGTCCTGTTAGAATTTTATAAGTTTCAATGAGATCCCCCTCTCATTCTTCTAAACTCTAGCGAATATAAGCCCAATCCACCCAATCTCTCCTCATACGTCATTCCTGCCATCCCATACTACTGCCTGATCCCTGAGCTGGTCCGAACCAGGGAGTGACTGATGCGGGAACGTGTCCCATTCCCCAGCACCAGCCTCGCTGACCCCCTCCGCCCCCGACTTGTGAAAGGGCCGCGGTGATTTACCTGCTCTGCCACTTCCCGCACCGACTGTACGCTGGTCCCGTACAGGTGGCTGTTGTACTGGCCGGCCTCAATGAACCTGTGACTCTGAATGTCCTTCTCCATCTGTTCGCGCGATGCCACAAAGTGATAGTCGCGTCCGTCCACCTCATAGTCACGCTTCGGCCGAGTCGTATCTGAGGAGAGAGAGTCGGAAAATCCAGTGCTCCGTTGTTGGGTAACGGGGTGAGGACTGAATTGGGTACAGCTACTTCTATTCTATTAATTGGCTGCATAGAGTGATCCCACTATCCCCGGCCAGAACAGAGATGATTGGGTAATTTCCCCCGTCAATCACGCCTGGAGATCGCCCTGCTGTGAGTGACTGGGATTGATTCTACGCGCATCGTTTGTATGGTGTAACTATCCTCCACTCACTGCATTCTGCTGGAGAAATAATCCTGCTAGTATCGGGAGACTTTGCTGCAGTTTTGGTCATGAGCTCTGTTTACTGTTGGAGACTCCTTTTAAATAGACTCTGTAGACGGTTTGCTGAGTAAATAGACACTGCTATTTGGTAAATAAATAGACTGTGTTTGCTGTTTGGTAAGTAAATAGACTCTGCTATTTGGTAAATAAATAGACTGTGTTTGCTGTTTGGTAAGTAAATAGACTTTGCTGTTTGCTGAATAACTAGACTCTGTTTGCTGCTGGAGGAAATAGACTCTGTTTGATGTGAGTCGCGTTCCGCCTGCAACTCATTGGCTGACACAGTGATGTCAATACACACTCTGTTTATTAATTCAGTTTCCAAGAGATTAATGCCCGTGGGCTGAGTCTCGGTTCTCGCGGCCTGAGATCAGGATCGCTGCTCTTGGTGGTGGACTTGCAGTCCCAATAAAAACTGGATCAGAGTCTGGGGCCAGGACCAGATATAGTGCAAATGGCAGGGGCTGTCTAAAGGGGTGTCAATCTCCCGCAATCGGAATCTAAACAGCGCCAATATCATGCCCGCTTTCCTCAGACCTCACGGACCAGACGCATATACTCACGTGGAACACAGGATCCAAACTTGTCGGGGAATTCGGAGAGCAAGTCGTCGTTCACTCTGTCCTTGGTGGGCCCCAGAATAATAATCGGACGAGCATAGTGTACTGCAGATAAAAAAGAAAGAAAAAACTTGCATTTATATAGCGCCTTTCACCACCTCAGGACGTCCCAAAGCTTTTTTTGAAGTGTGGTCACTGTTGTAATGCAGGAAACGAGGCAGCCAATTTGCGCACAGCAAGCTCCCACAAACTGCAATGTGATAATGACCCGATCATCTGTTTTTAGTGATGTTGGTTGAGGGATAAGTATTGGCCCCAGGACGGAACTCTCCCCTGCTCTTCTTCCAAATAGAGGCCGTGGGATTTTTTACATCCACCTGAGAGCCCCGACGGGGCCTCAGTTTAATGTCTCATCCGAAAGACGGCACCTGTGACAGTGCGGTGCTCCCTCAGTACTGCCCCTCCCACAGTGCAGCGCTCCCTCAGTACCGCCCCTCCGACAGTGCGGCGCTCCCTCAGTACTGCCCCTCCGACAGTGCGGCGCTCCCTCAGTACTGCCCCTCCGACAGTGCGGCGCTCCCTCAGTACTGCCCCTCCGACAGTGCTGCCCCTCCGACAGTGCGGCGCTCCCTCAATACTGCCCCTCCGACAGTGCGGCGCTCCCTCAGTACTGCCCCTCCGACAGTGCGGCGCTCCCTCAGTACTGCCCCTCCAACCGTGCGGCGCTCTCTCAGTACTGCCCCTCCCACAGTGCGGCGCTCCCTCAGTACTGCCCCTCCGACAGTGCGGAGCTCCCTCAATACTGCCCCTCCGACAGTGCAGCGCTCCCTCAGTACTGCCCCTCCGACAGTGCGGCGCTCCCTCAGTACTGCCCCTCTGACAGTGCGGCGCTCCCTCAGTACTGCCACTGGAAAGGTCAGCCTGGATTACGGGCTCATGTCTTTGGAGTGGGGCTTGAACCCATGACCTTCTGACTGTAACAGGCGATTATTAGGAAGTAGTTTCTGTGTTCTCAGCTCACCTTCCATCTGTAGAACGGCCTCATAGCTCAACACATGGTCATCCCGACTCCCTGAAGCAAAAGAAATACCGTTGGATCTCACAGATTGGGAATGTCTCATGCTCGTTAACTGGATTCAGGAATCAAACACACAGGGAGACTGGGAACTATCCAATTCCAAATGAACGGACGTCCCAAGGCGCTTCACAAGAGCGATTATCAGGCAAAAATTGACACCGAGCCACATAAGGCGATATTAGGACAGGTGACCAAAAGCTTGGTCAAAGAGGCCAGTTTTAAGGAGCATCTTAAAGGAGGAGAGAGAGGCGGAGAGGTTTAGGGAGGGAATTCCAGAGCTCGGGGCCCAGGCAGCTGAAGGCACGGCCGCCAATGGTGGAGTGATGGAAATCGGGGGATGTTCAAGAGGCCAGAATTAGAGGAGCGCAGAGATCTCGGAGGGTTGTGGGGCTGGAGGGGGTTAGAGAGATAGGGAGGGGGGCGAGGGCCATGGAGGGATTTGAATTTTGAAATCGAGGCGTTGCTGGACCGGGAGCCAATGTAGGTTAGCGAGCACCGGGGGGGTGATGGGTGAACGGGACTCGGCGAGTTAGGACACGGGGCAGCAGAGAGCATTAGCAGGCTGTTCGACCATTAGGGCAGCACAGTCGAGGAGGAACCCGTCTTGTGTCGACTCCGACTCACGTGCTCGCATTCCAGGTGGATGCACCAGACACCCATCAGCCCGAGGATGGTGAAGCCCACTCAGGGTCGCCCTGCCCCCACCCCAGCTGTCAGTGGGGAGGGGAAAGGTGGGGTAAGGCCAATGTTTGACTGAATTTGCAATCTCCTCCAAACCAAAAAACTGTCGAGGCTGGGGAGCAAATTTCAAAACCGATATTTATTTTTTATTGGTTAAGGGTATTAAGGGTTACGGAACTAAGGCAGGTAGATGGAGCTTTGACCCCATTGAATGGCAGAACAAGCTCTAGGGGCTGAATGGCCTCCTCCTGTTCCTGTGTAACAGGCTCGAGGGGCTGAATGACCACCTCCTGTTCCCGTGTAACAGGCTCGAGGGGCTGAATGACCACCTCCTGTTCCCGTGTAACAGGCTCGAGGGGCTGAATGACCACCTCCTGTTCCCGTGTAACAGGCTCGAGGGGCTGAATGGCCTCCTCCTGTTCCTGTGTAACAGGCTCGAGGGGCTGAATGGCCTCCTCCTGTTCCTGTGTAACAGGCTCGAGGGGCTGAATGGCCTCCTCCTGTTCCTCTGTAACAGGCTCGAGGGGGCTGAATGGGCCTCCTCCTGTTCCCGTGTAACAGGCTCGAGGGGCTGAATGGCCTCCTCCTGTTCCTGTGTAACAGGCTCGAGGGGCTGAATGGGTCTCCTCCTGTTCCTGTGTAACAGGCTCGAGGGACTGAATGGCCTCCTCCTGTTCCTGTGTAACAGGCTCGAGGGGCTGAACGGCCTCCTCCTGTTCCTGTGTAACAGGCTCGAGGGGCTGAACGGCCTCCTCCTGTTCCTCTGCAAGGATTACTATTGATTGTTGCAGTATTTATCCTAGATTTGGATTCAGAAAGAATCCGCGTTGTATTTAAGTATTGAAGAGCGGTGGCGTTGTTTCAGAGCTGTCGTCTATCGAACTGATAACCTCACAATTCGAAGGAGCTGTTTCTGTTCAGACAGAGACCGGGACGATGGTGTAGAAACTGCCGTTAATATCTCACTCAATGGGCTCCCGAATCGCGTCTCACCTTGCGATCCTCCACCATCACCAAGACCCGGGATTTCCTAATCAGCAAAAAAAGAAAGCAGAGCTTTTATTAGGAGAGAATCGCGCTACATTCTCTACCTTTTATTCCTGGGGGTTTTTGTGGAATAATACTCGATCAGCCCCCAAACACCCCCGCCTCCCCTCCCCACGGCATCTTCCCGTGCGAGCCCAGGAGATGCAACACCTCCTTCCTTCCAAGCGTCCAGGGCCGCAAACGCTCCTTCACGATTCACTTGTACTTCTTGCAATTTGGTTATATTGCATTCGCTGTTCACGATGCACTCTCCTCTACTTTGAGCCACAGATTCAATAGTAACTTTCTAAAGGGAATTGGATAAATACTTGAAGGGGAAAAATGTGCAGGGCTGTGGGGAAAGAGCAGGGGGGAGTGGGAATAATCGGAGCGCTCTTTCAAAGAGCCGGCACAGGCACGATGGGCCGAATGACCTCCTCCTGTGCTGTGCGATTCGATAAGGGAATTTTAAGGGTCCAGTTACAGAGGCCCTGCCTTTGGCTCCATTTTATATATAAGCACTGAGCTCACCAACAACTTCAATTTACGCAGCGCCTTCAACGTCCCAAGGCGCTTCACAGGAGCGATTATCAGACAGAAATTTGACACCGAGCCACATGAGGAGATATTAGGACAGGTGACCAGAAGCTTGGCCAAAGAGGTGGGTTTTAAGGAGGAGAGAGAGGCGGAGAGGTTGAGGGAGGGAATTCCAGAGCTCGGGGCCCAGGCAGCTGAAGGCACGGCCGCCAATGGCGGAGTCTCACCGACATAACCCCTCCTCCGAACGAAGACCGTTGCCGGCTGTTGGCTTCGCCTCGCGTTTATTTGGCCAGCTGCCCATTGGCCGTGCTCCATGGCCCAGAGTCGCGCCCTGGGCCTGGTCTCGAGGAGGCCCATTTCACACCTGCAGCCTCCGCTGGCTTCTCTTCACAATGGAGTGCAGTTCGCGCGGCCCCCCCTACCCTCGACCCGGTCACCATATTTAGCCGAGTGTAACCTCGCTTTCCTTACCCTATCCTTGTTCTTTAGTCTTGGCCACTCCTTCCGTTCAATCCTGTCGGAGGCAAGAACATTAAAAAGAAACCGTCATTGAAGGGAAGAGGCTGAAAATAAAGATCCTTCTCGATCACCACGAAACCTCCTCGGAATTCATCTCTGACACATAACTCCACATCCAAAGCAGACAAGAGAGATTGTGCTTCATAAGAGAGTTCGACTTTAGAGCGAGGTAGGCCGATGTGAGTCAGTCATGCAGGGCTCACCATAGACTGTACAGAACAATTATAACCAACAAGATCATTGCCCGGGGCCTGAGTACTGCCCAGTTGACAAACGGGCTCTTTTACGTCCGCCTGAGAGGGCAGACGAGGCCTCGGTTTAATATTGCATCTGAAAAACGGCATCTCCGACACTGCAGCACTCACTCAGTACTGCCCCTCCGACAGTGCGGCTCTCCCTCAGTACAGACCCTCCGACAGTACGGCACTCCCTCAGTACTGCCCCTCCGACAGTGCGGCACTCCCTCAGTACCGCCCCTCCGACAGTGCGGCGTTCCCTCAGTACCGCCCCTCCGACAGTGCGGCGCTCCCTCAGTACCGCCCCTCCGACAGTGCGGCGTTCCCTCAGTACCGCCCCTCCGACAGTGCGGCGCTCCCTCAGTACCGCCCCTCCGACACTCCCACAGTGCGGCGCTCCCTCAGTACTGCCCCTCCGACAGTGCAACCTCCCTCAGTACTGCCCCTCCGACAGTGCGGCGCTCCCTCAGTACCGCCCCTCCGACAGTGCGGCGCTCCCTCAGTACCGCCCCTCCGACAGTGCAGCGCTCCCTCAGTACCGCCCCTTCGACAGTGCAGCACTCCCTCAGTACCGCCCCTCCCACAGTGCGGCACTCCCTCAGTACCGCCCCTCCGACAGTGCGGCGCTCCCTCAGTACTGCGCTGGGAGTGTCGGCCTGGATTATGCGCTCGGGTCCCTGGAGTGGGGACTGCGAACCCATTGACCTGCTGACTCCGTGGGGGCACCTGGTGCAATGGTCAGCTCCCGCTGGGGCCTACCTCCTCTTGCTGGGGATGAAGCCGATCTCCTCGCTTTCACCGTCGGAGTGAACCTTCCTCGCCTGCCACCACTCCTCGTCCGAGGCGTCGATCACGTGCAAGACGTCACCGAAGTGGAAGCTGAGCGCCTGACTGAGGAATCCGCAGTCCTTTGTCTTGTCGTAGTCGAACAGAGCTCTGCGGGAGGGAGGGAGCGTAAGATGAGGAGACGCAGGACCAAGGATGTTCTCGCCATGGAGGGAGTGCAGCGAAGATTCACCAGACTGATACCTGGGATGGCAGGAATGACGTATGAGGAGAGATTGGGTCGATTGGGCTTATACTCGCTGGAGTTTAGAAGAATGAGAGGGGATCTCATTGAAACTTATAAAATTCTAACAGGACTAGACAGACTAGATGCAGGAAGGATGTTCCCGATGGTCGGGGAGTCCAGAACCAGGGGTCACAGTCTAAGGATAAGGGGTAAGCCATTTAGGACAGAGATGAGGAGGAATTTCTTCACCCAGAGAGTGGTGAACCTGTGGAATTCTCTACCACAGAAGGCAGTAGAGGCCAATTCATTAAATATATTCAAGAAGGAGTTAGATATATTTCTTAAGGCTAAAGGGATCAAGGGATATGGGGAGAAGGCAGGGACAGGGTACTGAATTTGGATGATCAGCCATGATCGCTGACATGAATCAGTCATTCATGAAAGAAAGACTTATGAAATAATACTGAGCGGCCTACGGGTGGCGCTGTCCAGGGAGAGTATAAATACTCGGGCACAGACCCAGCTTGCGCAGGACATTGTTAACAGGAACTAGTGAAGGACACAACTAGACCTCCATGTTGTAAAACAGTTGATTAAAGCTTTGTTTAACGCTTAGACCAAGTGCCCAGTAGTTTTCTTATGTCAATCTCATTGAATGGCCGACTCCTGCTCCTATCTTCTATGTTTCTATGAGTCGGCCATTCCAAAACCATGTCTCTTCTCTTCTTAGGCAGTCCCTTGGAACCGAGGATGACTTGCTTCCACACTAAAAATGAGTTCTCAGGTGACTGATGAGTCCAATGCGGGACCTACAGTCTCTGTCACAGCATCATGTGGCAGGAGGGTCGGTAACCAGAGGACACAGATTGAAGATAATTGGCAAAAGAACCAGAGGGGAGATGTGGAGAATATTTTTTACGCAGCGAGTTGTTGTGATCTGGAATGCGCTGCCTGAAAGGGCGATGGAAGCAGATTCAATAGTGACTTTCAAAAGGGGAATTGGATAAATACAGTTCACAGGGCTACGGGGAAAGAGCAGGGGGGAGTGGGACTAATTGGAGAGCTCGTTCAAAGAGCCGGCACAGGCACGATGGGCCAAATGGCCTCCTCCTGTGCTGTGTGGTTCCATGATTCTATGATCACTCGATCCGGGCTGGAGAAAGTTGCGATTGAGAGAGGGCCTCTGCCCTGGCCCTCGCTGGTGGACGGGGAAGTGAGGGTGGGCACGAGAGGTTCGTGTAGGTTTGAGAGGATCCATCCAGTTTGCTCTCCAAGGTTGCTCAGCTCACCTTATGTAGAAGACCCGCTTGTGGTTACTCCTCAGGGAGCTGGTCCCAGATCCGATGCTGCTGTTCATCAACTGCTCCCGGAGGTCATGGATCTTGGCCTCAAAGCGACTGTACTCTGCGTGGAGACAGAAAATTAATGGAACAGAAAGACTCGCGTTTCTCCAGCGACTTTCACCACCTCAGGATGTCTCAAAGCGCTTTACAGCCAATGAAGTACTATTTTGAAGTGTGGTCACTGTTGTAATGTAGGAAACGCGGCAGCCAATTTGCGCACAGCAAGCTCCCACAAACAGCAATGTGAAAATGACCAGATCATCTATTTTTAGTGATGTTGGTTGAGGGATAAATATTGGCCCCAGGACACCGGACAGAACTCCCCCCTGCTCTTCTTCAAAATAGTGGCCGTGGGATCATTTAGATCTACACAAGAGAGCAGACGGGGCCTCGGTTTAATGTTTCATCCGAAAGACGGCCCTTCCGACAGTGCAGCACTCCCTCAGTACTGCCCCTCCGACAGTGCAGCACTCCCTCAGTACTGCCCCTCCGACAGTGCGGCGCTCCCTCAGTACTGCCCCTCCGACAGTGCAGCACTCCCTCAGTACTGCCCCTCCGACAGTGCGGCGCTCCCTCAGTACTGCCCCTCCGACAGTGCAGCGCTCCCTCAGTACTGCCCCTCCGACAGTGCGGCGCTCCCTCAGTACTGGCCCTCTGACAGTGGCGCTCCCTCAGTACTGCCCCTCCGATAGTGCGGCGCTCCCTCAGTACTGCCCCTCTGACAGTGTTCCCGTGTCTGCTTGTGCATCCAATTGATGGCAACTCAAGTAGCCAGGACTGCAGTGAGAGCCTACGTGTAAGTACAAAGGACTCCTTCCTCCCAGCCCTGGTCACCTACCTTCTGGTTTGTACTGTGCAATAATGGTGACCGTTTGTCCCGCGTTCTTCAGGGCAGCCGCCGCCTGCTCGTGCGTGGCGTTCCGTAGATCCACTCCGTTCACCTGACCGGGAATAAAAAATAAAACACTGCTAAAGTGGGGAGAAAATTCTTCCTATTCTTTTCACTCCTTTAACAATCAAAGCAACAGGAGGTGGCCCATCCAGTCCCTAGAGCCTGTTACACAGGAACAGGAGGAGGCCATTCAGCCCCTCGAGCCTGTTACACAGGAACAGGAGGAGGCCATTCAGCCCCTCGAGCCTGTTACACAGGAACAGGAGGAGGCCCATCCAGCCCCTCGAGTCTGTTACACGGGAACAGGAGGAGGCCGTTCAGCCCCTCGAGCCTGTTACACAGGAACAGGAGAAGGCCCATGCAGCCCCTCGAGCCTGTTACACAGGAACAGGAGGAGGCCATTCAGCCCCTCAAGCCTCAACACAGGAACAGGAGGAGGCCATTCAGCCCCTCGAGCCTGTTACACAGGAACAGGAGGAGACCGTTCAGCCCCTCGAGCCTCAACACAGGAACAGGAGGAGGCCTTTCAGCCCCTCGAGCCTGTTACACAGGAACAGGAGGAGACCATTCAGCCCCTCGAGCCTGTTGAACAGGAACAGGAGGAGGCCGTTCAGCCCCTCGAGCCTGTTACACAATAACAGGAGGAGGCCATTCAGCCCCTCGAGCCTGTTACACAGGAACAGGAGGAAGCCATTCAGCCCCTCGAGTCTGTTACACAGGAACAGGAGGAGGCCATTCAGCCCCTCGAGCCTGTTACACAGGAACAGGAGGAGGCCGTACAGCCTCTCGAGCCTGTTCGGACATTCAATGAGATCAGGGCTGATCTCTATTTTAACTCCATCGACCCGCCTTGGTTCCGTAACCCTTAATACCCTTACCCAACAAAAATCTATCATTGACCCCCAGCCTCAACAGCTTTTGGGGGAGAGAGTTCCAGATTTCCACCACCCTTTGTGTGAAGAAGTGCTTCCTGACATCACCCCTGAACGGCCTGGCTCTAATTTTAAGGTTCTGCCCCCTTGTTCTGGACTCCCCCCACCAGAGGAAATAGTTTCTCTCTCTCCACCCGATCAACTCCTTTATCATCTTCAACACCTCGATCAGATCACCCCTTAAACAGCTATCCAATTCGCATTCTTTCCATTATTTTAAGTGGAAAGTGGGTTAACGGTCTCTCCTGGTATCAACATAAGAATTAGGCGCAGCAGTCGGCCATTCGGCCCCTCGAGCCTGCTCCGCCATTCAATAAGATCATGGCTGATCATCGACCTCAACTCCACTTTCCTGCCTGATCTCCATATCCCTCGATTCCCCAAGAGTCCAAAAATCTATCGATCTCAGCCTTGAATATACTCAACGACTGAGCCTCCACAGCCCTCTGGGGTAGAGAATTCCAAAGATTCACCGCCCTCTGAGTGAAGAAATTCCTCCTCATCTCAGTCCTCAATGGCCGACCCCTTTAACCTGAAACTGATCCCTGGTTCTAGACTCTCCAGCCAGGGGTGTCCTACACAAGGCCAAGACTGTGCAGATGGCGATCTCTTCCGATGGGACAATGAGTGAGTAGAACACTGTCCTTTCGACTGCTGCGCGCGAGTTTGGATTGAGCTTCGAGCGTTCTGAAGGTCTCCTCTCAGTCAGCAGGGACTGGGTGGGGCTGCTATCCAGGATTCCATGTGGGAAAAATAAAATTCTAAGCAAGGGACACCAAAACCTAAAGCGGTAAATATCGCCGATCAATGGCGTGTGGTGAAGCAGGGCAGCTGCAGAGTAATGGACCATTCTGACCCGGTGATACGACTCGAGCACGACAACATCGTTTATCTCAATGTGACAATTCGAACATTTCTTGGAAGACAGAGTCCCATTCGTATCATAGAATCCCACAGCACAGGAGGCGGCCATTCGGCCCATCGTGCCTGTGCCAGCTCTTTGAACAGCTCTCCGATTAGTCCCACTCCCCCCTGCTCTTTCCCCACAGCCCTGTGAATTTTCCCCTTCCAGTATTTATCCAATTCCCTTTTGAAAGTTACTATTGAATCTGCTCCCACCGCCCTTTCAGGCAGCGCGTTCCAGATCACAACAACTCGCTGTGTAAAAACATTCTCCTCATCTCCCCTCTGGTTCTTTTGCCGATTATCTTCAATCTGTGTCCTCTGGTTACCGACCCTCCTGTCACTGGAAACAGTTTCTCCTTATTTACTCCATCAAAACCCCTCATGATTTTGAACACCTCGATTAAATCTCCCCTTAACCTTCTCTGCTCTAAGGAGAACAATCCCAGCTTCTCCAGTCTCTCCACATAACTGAAGTCCCTCAGTCCCGGTACCATTCTGGTAAATCTCCTCCGCACCCTCTCTGAGTCCCTGACATCCTTCCTAAAATGCGGTGCCCAGAATTGGACACAATACTCCAGCTGGGGCCGAACCAGGGATTTATAAAGGGTTTAGCACAACTGCCTTGCTTTTGTACTCTCTGCCTCTATTTATAAAGTCTAGGATCCTGTTTGCTTTTTTAACAGCTCTATCAACTTGACACAATAAGTAACAGGGATGGAGGCAGAGCGATACAGAAAGGCCAATGATTAACCCTTGATTCGAATGTTCATGCTGCCGCTTAGACTGCTCATTGTATCTCATCGCTGTGTCCTCATTACACCCCCACCCCACCCAGACTTAATCATTCACTCCCTCCACTTCCGGCATACCATGGCTGCAGTGTGTACCATCTACAAGATGTACTGCAGCAACTCGCCAAGGCTTCTTCGGCAGCACCTCCCAAACCCGCCACCTAAAAGGACAGGGGCAGCAGGCGCATGGGAACACCACCACCTCCAAGTTCCCCTCCAAGTCACACACCGTCCCGACTTGGAAATATATCGGCCGTTCCTTCATCGTCGCTGGGTCAAAATCCTGGAACTCCCTCCCTAACAGCACTGTGGGAGCACCTTCACCACACGGACTGCAGCGGTTCAAGAAGGCGGCTCACCACCTTCTCAAGGGGCAACTAGGGATGGGCAATAAATGCTCGGGCTTGCCAGCGACGCCCACATCCCAGGAACGAATGAAAAAAAATGAGAAAAAGGCTACGTTAGCACAGTGCGATCCCATCCTACCGAGAGTATTTGGTCTCCCTTCCTAAGCTCGCCGCTGAGGTCTGCTGGACCGCCAGCCAGGATGAAGGAGATGAAGATCCCTTCTCCGTCCTCGCCGCCCACGATGTTGAATCCGAGTCCCGTCGAGCCGCGATGTATGATCACTCTCCGCGGCTCCCTGTGGGGGTAAAGTTCAAGGACTGTCACTAGTAAAAGGGGCAAATCAACCATTCGCATATTCAGCCAGAGGGTCAGGCCGATGAAATAGAACCTGCAGCACAGGAACAGGCTATTCGGCCCCATCTGCTCCGTGCCAGTGTTTCTGCACCACACCAGCCTCCCTCCCACCCCTCTCCATCTCACCCGATCACCATATCCTTCTATTCCTTTCTCCCTCATGTGTTTATCCAGCTTCCCCTTAAATGCATCTCTGCTATTTGCCTCAACCACTCCCTGTGGTAGCGAGTTCCGCATTCTCACCACTCTCTGGGTAAAGAAGTTATTCTGTTCTTGCCTGTCATCACCGTGCGAGGGAATCGCAGACACAGACCTGCGTCCCATCACCGTGCGAGGGAATCGCAGACACAGACCCGCATCCCATCACCGTGTGGGAGAATCGCAGACACAGACCCGCGTCCCATCACCGTGTGGGAGAATCGCAGACACAGACCCCCGTCCCATCACCGTGTGGGGGAATCACAGACACAGACCCCCGTCTCATCACCGTGCGGGGGAATCGCAGACACAGACCCCCGTCCCATCACCGTGTGGGGGAATCACAGACACAGACCCCCGTCCCATCACCGTGTGGGAGAATCGCAGACACAGACCCCCGTCCCATCACCGTGTGGGGGAATCGCAGACACAGACCCGTGTCCCATCACCGTGTGGGGTAATCGCAGACACAGACCCCCGTCCCATCACCGTGTGGGGGAATTGCAGACACAGACCCGTGTCCCATCACCGTGTGGGGGAATCACAGACACAGACCTCTGTCCTATCACCATGTGGGGGAATCACAGACACAGACCCCCGTCCCATCACCGTGTGGGGGAATCGCAGACACAGACCCATCACCGTGTGGGGGAATCACAGACACAGACCCGTGTCCCATCACCATGCGGGGGAATCGCAGACATAGACCTGCGTCCCATCACCGTGCGGGTGAATCGCAGACACAGACCCCCGTCCCATCACCGTGCGGGGGAATCGCAGACACAGACCCGCGTCCCATCACCGTGCGGGGGAATCGCAGATACAGACCCCCGTCCCATCACCGTGCGGGTGAATCGCAGACACAGACCCCCGTCCCATCACCGTGCGGGGGAATCGCAGACACAGACCCGCGTCCCATCACCGTGTGGGGGAATCGCAGATACAGACCCCCGTCCCATCACCGTGTGGGGGAATCGCAGACACAGACCAACGTCCCATCACCGTGTGGGGGAATCACAGACACAGACCCGCGTCCCATCACCGTGCGGGGGAATTGCAGACACAGACCCCCGTCCCATCACCGTGCGGGGGAATTGCAGACACAGACCCCCGTCCCATCACCGTGCGGGGGAATCGCAGACACAGACCCATGTCCCATCACCGTGCGGGAGAATCACAGACACAGACCTCTGTCCCATCACCGTGCGGGGGAATCGCAGACACAGACCCCCGTCCCATCACCGTGCGGGTGAATCGCAGACACAGACCCCCGTCCCATCACCGTGCGGGGGAATCGCAGATACAGACCCCCGTCCCATCACCGTGCGGGTGAATCGCAGACACAGACCCCCGTCCCATCACCGTGCGGGGGAATCGCAGATACAGACCCCCGTCCCATCACCGTGCGGGGGAATCGCAGATACAGACCCCCGTCCCATCACCGTGCGGGTGAATCGCAGACACAGACCCGCGTCCCATCACCGTGCGGGGGAATCGCAGATACAGACCCCCGTCCCATCACCGTGCGGGTGAATCGCAGACACAGACCCCCGTCCCATCACCGTGCGGGGGAATCGCAGACACAGACCCGCGTCCCATCACCGTGCGGGGGAATCGCAGACACAGACCCCCGTCCCATCACCGTGCGGGGGAATCGCAGATACAGACCCCCGTCCCATCACCGTGCGGGTGAATCGCAGACACAGACCCGCGTCCCATCACCGTGCGGGGGAATCGCAGATACAGACCCCCGTCCCATCACCGTGCGGGTGAATCGCAGACACAGACCCCCGTCCCATCACCGTGCGGGGGAATCGCAGACACAGACCCGCGTCCCATCACCGTGTGGGGGAATCGCAGATACAGACCCCCGTCCCATCACCGTGTGGGGGAATCGCAGACACAGACCAACGTCCCATCACCGTGTGGGGGAATCACAGACACAGACCCGCGTCCCATCACCGTGCGGGGGAATTGCAGACACAGACCCCCGTCCCATCACCGTGCGGGGGAATTGCAGACACAGACCCCCGTCCCATCACCGTGCGGGGGAATCGCAGACACAGACCCATGTCCCATCACCGTGCGGGAGAATCACAGACACAGACCTCTGTCCCATCACCGTGCGGGGGAATCGCAGACACAGACCCCCGTCCCGTCACCGTGCAAGGTAATCGCAGACACAGACCCCCGTCCCATCACCGTGCGAGGGAATCGCAGACACAGACCCCCGTCCCATCACCGTGCGAGGGAATCGCAGACACAGACCCCCGTCCCATCATCGTGCGAGGGAATCGCAGACACAGACCCCCGTCCCATCACCGTGCGAGGGAATCACAGACACAGACCACCGGGACAGTGACAAAGAGTGAGATAGCAACCGGGAGCGCTGAGAAGCCGTGGGCCGCAGCATGCACTGAGACGGAAGGCGGGCGGGTGAAGCACACAGAAATCTCCTCACCTTGGGATGTCATCCTCTCCCATCAACCCTTTGGGAATAGGCGAATATCTGTGTGGGGAGGAAGGGGTCAGCGTCTGTGAGTAGTCCGTGCCCAGGTAGTTGGAGTGGCCCATTTCACTGTCCAAGTGCTGAGAGTAGGCTGGATGGAAGAGAATGTTGTTAAAGCAGGCCGCGGGAGGAGGGACCAGAAGCAACAGCAGCTCTCAAAACAAGCGTGGGCAAAAATTGCTCAGAATATTAATGGCTTCCCTCACAGCTATTTCAGCATTAGAGCTGATCTTCTCACAGAAATATTTAGACACGTTACCATGGTTTGTTGCGTAGGTGTGAGTTAGCAATAAGAGCTCAGGGGGGCATTACGGCAAACTGGCACACAATGTGCAGCAGCTAGCAACAGGAACAGGAGGAGGCCATTCAGCCCCTCGAGCCTGTTACACAGGAACAGGAGGAGGCAGTTCAACCCCTCGAGCCTGTTACACAGGAACAGGAGGAGGCCCATTCAGCCCCTCAAGCCTGTTACACAGGAGGAGGCCATTCAGCCCCTCGAGCCTGTTACACAGGAACAGGAGGAGGCCATTCCGCCTGTCCTCAAACCTTAACCCTTTTAGCCCCAGGGCATGTACAGCACGGGTTAGATACAGAGTAAAGCGCCCTCTACCCTGTCCCATCAAACACTCCCAGGGCAGGTACAGCACGGGTTAGATACAGAGTAAAGCTCCCTCTACACTGTCCCGTCAAACACTCCCAGGGCAGGTACAGCAATGGGGCAGCTTGCCCAACCTCCTATTTGAACGTGTGTATCTGACGGACTACAGGAGTATCCCAGAGACCGGCACCCTGAGAGAAGTAGGGAGAGAGTGGAGTGGGGAATGGGGGGGGGAGGGGGGAGGACATTTCTGGGGTCTCCCCACTTACAGGTGGTGATGTCAGGAGGTGCGTAGGTATCGTTGACGTAGAGGCTGGTGGGTTTGGCGATCTTGAGGTACACAACATCCGATGTGTTCTTCAGCGCAGCCACTGCGTCTTCGTGCATCACATCTTCCAGGCCAACGTTATTTACCTAAAGAGGAGAGACCGAGAGAAAGTGAACTGGCGGGAGGAATTCCAGGGGGACGGTTCAGACTCTATTTATATTACTGAAAATCTGGTGCGTGCGCCCACTTCCTGTCCAACTCCTCGTCGTGAATTCTGGTCAACATTTAACATTGAAACCGTCAATGTGAACGCAAATTTGTATGTAAACATCTCCCTGTAACGCTGTAATTCCTGGCTCAGGCCAATAGGCGGCGCTTTAGAACAACAACTTGCATTTAACGCAGTAAAACGTCCCAACGCACTTCACAGGAGCGATTATCAGTCAAAATTTGACACTGAGCCACATGAGGAGATATTAGGGCAGGTGACCATTAGCTGGGTCAAAGGGGTCGGTTTTAAGAAGCATCTTAAAGGAGGAGAGAGAGGCGGAGAGGTTTAGGGAGGGAATTCCAGAGCTCGGGGCCCAGGCAGCTGAAGGCACGGCCGCCAATGGTGGAGCGATGGAAATCGCGGATGCGCGAGAGGCCAGAATTGGAGGAGCGCAGAGATCTCGGAAGGTTGTAGGGCTGGAGGAGGTTACAGAGATAGGGAGGGGGGCAAGGGCCATGGAGGGATTTGAAAACAAGGATGAGAATTGTAAAATCGAGGCGTTACCGGACCGGGAGCCAATGCTAGTCAGCGAGCACAGGGGGTGATGGGTGAACGGGACTGGGTGTGAGTTAGGACACCGGGCAGTGAGCACAGGGGGTGATGGGTGAACGGGGCTGGGTGTGAGTTAGGACACGGGGCAGTGAGCACGGGGTGATGGGTGAACGGGACTGGGTGTGAGTTAGGACACGGGGCAGTGAGCACAGGGGGTGATGGGTGAACGGGACTGGGTGTGAGTTAGGACACGGGGCAGTGAGCACAGGGGGTGATGGGTGAACGGGACTGGGTGTGAGTTAGGACACCGGGCAGTGAGCACAGGGGGTGATGGGTGAACGGGACTGGGTGTGAGTTAGGACACGGGGCAGTGAGCACAGGGGGTGATGGGTGAACGGGACTGGGGGCGAGTTAGGACACGGGGGCAGCAGAGTTTTGAAGGAGCTGAAGATTACGAAGGGTGGAAATGCGAGGCTGGCCAGGAGTGCGTTGGAATATAATCGGGTCTGGAGGGGACAAAGGCCCAGATGAGGGTTTCAGCAGCGGATGAGCTGAGGTAGGGGCGGAGACGCACAATGTTACGGAGGTGGAAGTAGCGGTCTTGGTGATGGAGAGGTTATGTGGTTGGAAGCTCAGCTCGGGATCCGACTGGACGCCTAGCTTTTGAACAGCCTGAGACAGTAGCCGGGGAGAGGGATGGAGTCGGTGACGGGGGAACGGAGTTTGTGGTGGGGAGTGAAGGCAATGGCTTCGGTTTTCCCAATAATTGGGACATTTCTGCTCATCCGGTACTGGATGTCGGACAAGCACTTCCACGGCTGTCACTGGAAGTCATGTTGGGGGAATTCTGGGCAGGGAGTCGTATGACATACGGTGAGAGACTCACAGCCAGGATCTTGTCTCCGATCTGTAGTCGCCCGTCTTTGTGGGCCGCGCCTCCTTCGATGATCTTTGTGACGTAGATGCTGTTGTCTCCGGGAATGTGCTGATTCCCGATTCCGCCCGCTATGCTGAATCCAAGGCCTGTTTGTGGTAAAAGAACGACGAACACGTCCAGCGTTAAGTTGGGTAACTGATTCTCTGGAGCTTGTTCAAAGTGATGTGCGGAGGGGGAGAGAGGTGGGACTTACACAAGGCAACGTCCCGTCCCCCACCCCGAGGACAAAGCCAGGCCAGTTTACGGGAGATGTGACTCGCAGGAGATGAGACACATTCCTACTTTTTTCTTTTATTTTCCAAAATGGGACCATTGGGAACACAGAATCGCAGAGAAACAACGGTGATAATGATCCCAGAACTGAGAGGCTGTAACTATCGGAAAAGGCCGAACAGGCCGGGGCTCTTTTCTCTAGAAAAGAGAAGGCTGAGGAGGCGACCTGATCGAGGGCTTTAAGATGATTATAGGGTAGATGTACAGAAGATGTTTCCACTTGTGGGGGAGACCAGAACTAGAAACCATCAATATAAGACAGTCACTAATAAATCCAATCGGGAATTCAGGAGAAACTTCTTTCCCCAGAGAGTGGAGAGAATGTGGAACTTGCTGCCACAGGGAGTGGTTGAACATAAGAACATGAGAATTAGGAGCAGGAGTCGGCCGTACGGCCCCTCGAGCCTGCTCCGCCATTCAATGAGATCATGGCAGATCAGCGACCTCAACTCCACTTTCCCGCTCGATCTCCATATCCCTCGACTCCCCTGGAATCCAAAAATCTATCGATCTCTGTCTTGAATATACTCAACGACTGAGCTTCCACAGCCCTCTGGGGCAGAGAATTCCAAAGATTCACCGCCCTCTGAGTGAAGAAATTCATCCTCATCTCAGTCCTCAATGGCCGACCCCTTATCCTGAGACTGTGACCCCTGGTTCTAGACTCTCCAGCCAGGGGGAAACATCCTCTCAGCTTCTACCCTGTCAATCCCCCTCAGAATCTTGTATGTTTCAATGAGATCACCTCTCATTCTCCTAAACTCCAGACAGTATCGGCCCATTCTACACAATGACGCAAATAGCACAGATGCATTTAATGGGAAGCTAGATAAACAAGAGGGAGAAAGGAATAGAAGGATATAGTGCCACACTGTCGGAGGGGCAGTACTGAGGGAGCGCCGCACTGTCAGAGGGGCAGTACTGAGGGAGCGCCGCACTGTCGGAGGGGCAGTACTGAGGGAGCGCCGCACTGTCGGAGGGGCAGTACTGAGGGAGCGCCGCACTGTCGGAGGGGCAGTACTGAGGGAGCGCCGCACTGTCGGAGGGGCAGTACTGAGGGAGCGCCGCACTGTCGGAGGGGCAGTACTGAGGGAGCGCCGCACTGTCGGAGGGGCAGTACTGAGGGAGCGCCGCACTGTCGGAGGGGCAG
The DNA here is from genome assembly GCF_052327205.1 of Somniosus microcephalus. Classification (NCBI taxonomy): domain Eukaryota; kingdom Metazoa; phylum Chordata; class Chondrichthyes; order Squaliformes; family Somniosidae; genus Somniosus; species Somniosus microcephalus. The sequence continues at coordinate 55,258,625 of NW_028225182.1, read as the reverse complement.
TACTGAGGGAGCGCCGCACTGTCGGAGGGGCAGTACTGAGGGAGCGCCGCACTGTCGGAGGGGCAGTACTGAGGGAGCGCCGCACTGTCGGAGGGGCAGTACTGAGGGAGCGCCGCACTGTCGGAGGGGCAGTACTGAGGGAGCGCCACACTGTCGGAGGGGCAGTACTGAGGGAGTGCCGCACTGTCGGAGGGGCAGTACTGAGGGAGCGCCACACTGTCGGAGGGGCAGTACTGAGGGAGAACCGCACTGTCGGAGGGGCAGTACTGAGGGAGCGCCGCACTGTCGGAGGGACAGTACTGAGGGAGCGCCGCACTGTCGGAGGGGCAGTACTGAGGGAGTGCCACACTGTCAGAGGGGCAGTACTGAGGGAGTGCCACACTGTCGGAGGGGCAGTACTGAGGGAGTGCCACACTGTCGGAGGGGCAGTACTGAGGGAGTGCCACACTGTCAGAGGGGCAGTACTGAGGGAGCGCCACACTGTCGGAGGGGCAGTACTGAGGGAGCGCCACACTGTCGGAGGGGCAGTACTGAGGGAGCGCCGCACTGTCGGAGGGGCAGTACTGAGGGAGCGCCACACTGTCGGAGGGGCAGTACTGAGGGAGCGCCACACTGTCGGAGGGGCAGTACTGAGGGAGTGCCACACTGTCGGAGGGGCAGTACTGAGGGAGCGCCGCACTGTCGGAGGGGCAGTACTGAGGGAGCGCCGCACTGTCGGAGGGGCAGTATTGAGGGAGCGCCGCACTGTCGGAGGGGCAGTACTGAGGGAGCGCCGCACTGTCGGAGGGGCAGTACTGAGGGAGCGCCGCACTGTCGGAGGGGCAGTACTGAGGGAGCGCCGCACTGTTGGGAGGGTCAGTACAGAGGGAGCGCCGCACTGTCGGAGGGACAGTACTGAGGGAGCGCCGCACTGTCGGAGGGGCAGTACTGAGGGAGCGCCGCACTGTCGGAGGGGCAGTACTGAGGGAGCGCCGCACTGTTGGGAGGGTCAGTACAGAGGGAGTGCTGCACTGTCGGAGGGGCAGTACTGAGGGAGCGCCGCACTGTCAGAGGGGCAGTACTGAGGGAGCGCCGCACTGTCGGAGGGGCAGTACTGAGGGAGTGCTGCACTGTCGGAGGGGCAGTACTGAGGGAGCGCCGCACTGTCGGAGGGGCAGTACTGAGGGAGCGCCGCACTGTCGGAGGGGCAGTACTGAGGGAGCGCCGCACTGTCGGAGGGGCAGTACTGAGGGAGCGCCGCACTGTCGGAGGGGCAGTACTAAAGGAGCGCCGCCCTGTTGGAGGGGCAGTACTGAGGGAGCGCCGCACTGTTGGGAGGGTCAGTACAGAGGGAGTGCTGCACTGTCGGAGAGGCAGTACTGAGGGGAGCGCCGCACTGTCGGAGGGGCAGTACTGAGGGAGAACTGCACTGTCGGAGTGGCAGTACTGAGAGAGCGCTGCACTGTCGGAGGGGCAGTACTGGTGGAGCGCCGCTCTGTCGGAGGGTCAGTACTGAGGGTGTGCTGCACTGTCGGAGGGGCAGTACTGAGGGAGCGCCGCACTGTCGGAGGGGCAGTACTGGTGGAGCGCCGCTCTGTCGGAGGGGCAGTACTGAGGGAGCGCCGCACTGTCGGAGGGGCAGTACTGAGGGAACGCCGCAATGTCTGAGGTGCAGTCTTTCCGATGAGATGTTAAACCGAGGCCCCCGTCTGCCCTCTCCGGTGGATGTAAAAGATCCCATGGCACTGTTTCGAAGAAGAGCAGGGGGGAGTTCTCCCCGGTGTCCTGGGGCCAATATTAATCCCTCAACCAACATCACTAAAACAGATGATCTGGTCATTATCACGTTGCTGTTTGTGGGAGCTTGCTGTGCGCAAATTGGCTGCCCCGTTTCCTACAATACAACAGTGACCACACTTCAAAAAGTACTTCATTGGCTGTGAAGCACTTTGGGACGTCCTGGGGACGTGAGAGGCGCTGGAGAAATGCAAGATCTTTCTTTTTATCTTCAGCACAGATGCTACACCTGCCAAGCATCGAGCTCCCAGTCAATACTCATTACATTACCCTTGGAAACCTCTTCCCCTGTCATCCCTAAGTATAAGATATGAGGCAATTGCAGAAACCCTGTTCTAAGATAGTCATTATCTAGCTGTCATTATTTTTAATTATAGATATCCGCGGCGCGCTCGCTCAGCCAGATTGGGCTGGGCCTGGAGAGCAGAGGAGCCTACCACGGATGTTTGGGGATTAAACCAGAGGCAGCAAAGGGAGACTGTCGGGGAAAAAAAAACACAGCGACTGCCCGACAGCGATTGAGGGCCGGTCTTGCTTTGGAGGGCGACCTTTTCCTCGCGAGGATTTGTGTTTTCGTTTTTTTTTATATCCGCCTCTCAAACAGTGAAGAAAAAGATAGAATTGTTCATCATTCTCACCAGACTCCCACGACACACGGTTGTTAATCCTCCGCGGCATCTTTCAGGGTCGCCAACTCTGGCGAAGGTATTCCTGGAGTTTTATAGAAACATAGAAGATAGGAGCAGGAGGAGGCCATTCGGCCCCTCGAGCCTGCTCCGCCATTCAATGAGATCATGGCTGATCATCCAAACTCAGTACCCTGTCCCTGCCTTCTCCCCATATCCCTTGATCCCTTTAGCCTTAAGAAATATATCTAACTCCTTCTTCAATATATTTAATGAATTGGCCTCAACTGCCTTCTGTGGTAGAGAATTCCACAGGTTCACCACTCTCTGGGTGAAGAAATTCCTCCTCATCTCTGTCCTAAATGGTTTACCCCTTATCCTTAGACTGTGACCCCTGGTTCTGGACTCCCCGACCATCGGGAACATCCTTCCTGCATCTAGTCTGTCTAGTCCTGTTAGAATTTTATAAGTTTCAATGAGATCCCCTCTCATTCTTCTAAACGCCAGCGAGTACAAGCCCAATCGACCCAATCTCTCCTCATACGTCATTCTTGCCATCCCAGGTATCAGTCTGGTGAATCTTCGTTGCACTCCCTCCATGGCAAGAACATCCTTCCTCAGATAAGGCGACCAAAACTGCACACAATACTCAAGGTGTGGTCTCACCAAGGCCCTATACAACTGCAGCAAGACATCCTTGTTCCTGTACTCGAATCCTCTCGCTATGAAGGCCAACATACCATTTGCCTTCTTAACCGCCTTTATTGCACGATCTCCCGTCTCTAACCGCCTTCACCCAGTCAAACAGCCAATTTTTTTCCCCCCATCTCCAATATTTTTATAACTGATGAACAAAAACTGAAAAAAATACACACACACCATTTTTTTTTATCCCCACCCCCCCCACCCTGTGATTGTTCTCCTGGGTTTTTCCCCCTCAGCAGTGTCCCGGAGGTGAATCTTTCATTCCTGGAGACTCCAGGCCAATCCTGGAGGTGTTGGCAACCCCCGGCTTTGCTGGGAGCCATTCTGTCACCATGGCGACAGTTATGGTCGGCCACCTTACCGAAATAAAACAGGGGGGAAATGGCCAAGACCCGCCGGAAATAGCGTCAATGAGCTGGGCCTTGAGCTGGGAGAGTGGGTGCAGACCAGTTGGGCATCATGAAGCATGATAGTTGATCTTAGGTGTGTTCTGGTGCAAACAGCCTGGGGCCTGTGAATTGAGGCCTGGGGGCCTTGGTTTTTGAGACCTGGGGCCTGGATTTTGAGGACTGGGGCCTGGGTTTTGAGGCCGGGAGCCTGGGTTTTTAGGCCTGGGTTTTGAGGCCTGGAGCCTGGGTTTTTAGGCCTGGGTTTTGAGGACTGGGGCCTGGGTTTTGAGGACTGGGGCCTGGGTTTTGAGGTCTGTGAACTGGGGCTGGGGTCTGGGTTTTGGGTTTTGTAGTCTGGGGCCTGGGCGGCTTGGATCATATTCCTTTCACAGCCAGGGAGTGGGTTTGACTCCAGCCCTGGGCGACGAGGGCGACAGTCCCCTCACTCTGTTGGCGAGTGGGCCCCAGAGGTCCCACTTATGACAGATCTACACTGAGAAGTGGCCACACATTTGGCTGTCTCACTCAGACAGGCCTTGATGGTGGGAGTGGGGAATGGAAATGTTTTTAACTGGCGCTGTTATTGGGAACAGGATTGGGGCAGGTTTCACTCTGCATCTAACACCAGTCAGCAAATCTCTAGCTCCTAGAACATCCGATTATGGGTGGGATCTTCACAGGATCATCGAAAACCCTCGCTGTGTTAACAGAATCGCACAGCGAGGGGACTGAGCTCACAGTTGCTGAAGGTGTGGATGGTTTAATTGCTGGTTGGGGATTCCAGAATTGTGCAATTGGAACTACACGCCCAACAAAAGTGGAAAAAATCAACTAATTAACGCACAATTTCAGCAGCTCTATAATTGGGATGTTATAACTGTTCAATGGCGTGAAGGACTCACCAGATTGATGGAAAAATAAACCTCCTCAGTAAGATCCCACAAACAGCAATGGGTTTTGAGGTTTCAGTCTCCTTATCTAAGGAAGGATATACTTGCCTTGGAGGCGGTGCAACGAAGGTTCACTAGATTGATTCCTGGGGTGAGAGGGCTGTCCTATGAGGAGAGATTGTGTAGAATGGGCCGATACTGTCTGGAGTTTAGAAGAATGAGAGGTGATCTCATTGAAACATACAAGATTCTGAAGGGGATTGACAGGGTCAATGCTGAGAGGTAGTTTCCCCTGGCTGGAGAGTCTAGAACTAGGGGTCACAGTCTCAGGATAAGGGGTCGGCCATTGAAGACTGAGATGAGGAGGAATTTCTTCACTCAGAGGGTGGTGAATCTTTGGAATTCTCTACCCCAGAGGGCTGTGGATGCTGAGTCTTTGAGATCGATAGATTTTTGGACTCCAGGGGAAATCGAGGGATATGGGGATCGGGTGGGAAAGTGGAGTTGAGGTCGAAGATCAGCCATGATCTTATTGAATGGCGGAGCAGGCTCGAGGGGCCGAATGGCTGACTCCTGCTCCTATTTCTTATGTTCTTATGTTCAATGTGATAATGACCAGATAATCTGTTTTTTAAGTGATGTTGGTTGAGGGATAAATATTGGCCCCGGGAAGAACTCCCCCCCTGCTCTTCTTCGAAATAGTGGCCGTGGGATCTTTTACGTTCACCTGAGAGGGCAGAGGGGGCCTCGGTTTAACGTCATAACAGAAAGACGGCACCTCCGACAGAGCAGCGCTCCCTCAGTGTGACAGTGCGGCGCTCCCTCAGTACAGCCCTGGGAGTGTCAGCCTGGATTATGGGGCTCAAGTCTCTTGAGTGGGGCTCGAACCCACGACCCTGTGACTCGGAGGCGAGAGAGTGGTGAGGCCGTGGTGCAGAACGGTAAACAGCAGCCAGGATGTGGAGGGTGGGGGGATGGGGGAACAGGCTCAGCGGTGTACACTGTAAACCTTTGGCTCCGGTGTTTGCGGTGGTGTCTCATCGCCGTACGTGGCCGTTACCTTTCGGGCCTTTGACCAGTTTAATCTCCATGATCTTCTCCGCAGTGGGTTTCCTCCTCATCACATACAGGCGGACGATGGAACCGGCCTCCTTCAGCGCCTCGACAGCCGTGCTGTGCGTCACCTCCCGAACATCCACATCGTTGACAAACAGAATGCTGTCATTCACCCTGCCGCACACAATGAAAGCAAGCTCTGTCAGTTCAACCCCACTGCAGAAGTCAGCAAACCCTTGCCAAACAGCCCAGTGTGGGGAAACATAGAAACATAGAAGATAGGAGCAGGAGTCGGCCATTCGGCCCCTCGAACCCGCTCCGCCATTTAATGAGATCATGGCTGATCATCCAAATTCAGTACCCTGTCCCTGCCTTCTCCCCATACCCCTTGATCCCTTTAGCTTTAAGAAATTTATCCAACTCCTTCTTGAATATATTTAATGAATTGGCCTCCACTGCCTTCTGTGGTAGAGAATTCCACAGGTTCACCACTCCCTGGGTGAAGAAATTCCTAATTTCTGTCCTAAATGGCTTACCCCTTATCCTTAGACTGTGACCCCTGGTTCTGGACTCCCCGGCCATCAGGAACATTCTTCCTGCATCTAGTCTGTCCAGTCCTGTCAGAATTTTATAAGTTTCAATGAGATCCCCTCTCATTCTTCTAAACTCCAGCGAGTATAAGCCCAATCGACCCAATCTCTCCTCATACGTCATTCCTGCCATCCCAAGTATCAGTCTGGTGAAACTTCGCTGCACTCCCTCCATGGCAAGAACATCCTTCCTCAGATAAGGCGACCAAAACTGCACACAATACTCAAGGTGTGGTCTCACCAAGGCCCTGTACAACTGCAGCAAGACATCCTTGTTCCTGTACTCAAACCCTCTCACTACGAAGGCCAACATACCATTTGCCTTCTTAACCGCCTGCTGCACCTGCATGCTTACCTTCAGTGACTGGTGCACAAGGACACCAGAAAAATCGAGCAACACCACAAACACCTCAGACTCCGCTGGAGACCTCCGGCAGAGATTGATCGATTTTTTGCTGGGTGAGGGGGTATTAAGGGTTGTGGAACCAAGGCGGGTAAATGGAGTTAAGATACAGATCAGCCATGACCGAAGTGAATGGCGGAACAGGTTCCTGGGGCTGAATGGCCTCCTCCTGTTCCTAAGTAACCCTGGGCTCACTACTTCCTCTCCCCTCCTTCTCCCCAGACTCATTCACACGGGCTGGTCACCCTGCGGGACCTCTTTGAGGCTGTCGTGCTTCATGAGTGTCTCCAGCCTCTCGGGCGCCAACAGGTTTATTCCGCCACGGGAGGATCACAGCTAGCCTTGGGCCCTCCGCCCGCACGCAGGACAGCAATCAACACCGGGAGCTCAGGCTGATTAGCTCCCTCGACACAAAGCCGGGTGGGCGTGTGTGCTGTGAGGAGGATGCCGAGAAACTCCAGTATGATTTGGACAGGTTGGGTGATTGGGCAGATGCATGGCAGATGCAGTATAATGTGGATAAATGCGAGGTTATCCACTTTGGTGGCAAAAACAGGAAGGCAGATTATTATCTGAACGGCAATAGATTGGGAAAAGGGGAAGTGCAACGAGACCTGGGTGTCCTTGTGCACCAGTCGCTGAAGGTAAGCATGCAGGTGCAGCAGGCGGTTAAGAAGGCAAATGGTATGTTGGCCGTCATAGCGAGAGGATTCGAGTACAGGAGCAAGGATGTCTTGCTGCAGTTGTACAGGGCCTTGGTGAGACCACACCTTGAGTATTATGTGCAGTTTTGGTCACCTTATCTGCGGAAGGATGTTCTTGCCATGGAGGGAGTGCAGTGAAGATTCACCAGACTGATACCTGGGATGGCAGGAATGACGTATGAGGAGAGATTGGGTCGATTGGGCTTATATTCGCTGGAGTTTAGAAGAATGAGAGGGGATCTCATTGAAACTTATAAAATTCTAACAGGACTAGACAGACTAGATGCAGGAAGGCTGTTCCCGATGGCGGGGGAGTCCAGAACCAGGGGTCACAGTCTAAGGATAAGGGGTAAGCCATTTAGGACAGAGATGAGGAGGAATTTCTTCACCCAGAGTGTGGTGAACCTGTGGAATTCTCTACCACACAAGGCAGTTGAGGCCAATTCATTAAATATATTCAAGAAGGAGTTGGATATATTTCTTAAGGCTAAAGGGATCAAGGGACATGGGGAGAAGGCAGGGACAGGGTACTGAATTTGGATGATCAGCCATGATCTCATTAAATGGCGGAGCAGGCTCGAGGGGCCGAATGGCCGACTCCTGCTCCTATCTTCTATGTTTCTATGTTTCAGCATCTTCCCTCGTTCACCCATCCTGAAGGGCAGGAATTCTCACTCACAGCCCCACAGTAGAGACTCCACTCCTGCAGCAGTGTCGGGGAGGAGAGATTGACCAGAACGGTTCCAGGGAGGAGGGACTTCAGTTACGTGGATAGACTGGAGAAGCTAGGGTTGTTCTCCTTGGAGCAGGGGAGATTTGATCGAGGTGTTCAAAATCATGAGGGGTCTGGACAGAGTAGAGAGAGAGAAACTGTTCCCATTGGCAGAAGGGTCGAGAACCAGAGGACGCAGATTTAAGGTGATTGGCAGAAGGACCAAAGGCGACAGGAGGAAAAACTTTTTTACGCAGCGACATAAATTGTGCCATTTATGTAGAAAGGACATGAAATATACTGGGCGGCCTGCTGGTGGCGCTGTCCAGGGAGAGTATGGGCCCAGCTTGCGCAGGACATTCTTAACAGGAACTAGTGAAGGACACAACTAGACCTCCATGTTATGAAACAGTCGATTAAATTGACGTAAGAAACCTACTAGGCACTTGGTCAGAGTATTAAACAAGGCTTTACTCGACTGTTTCACAACATAGAAGTCTAGTTATCCTTCACTAGTTCCTGTTTACAAAATTTCCCTGAGCAAGCTGGGCCCATGCCCGAGTATTTATACTCTCCCTGGACAGCGCCACCAGCAGGCCGCCCAGTATATTTCATAAGTCCTTTCTACATAAATGACACGAGTTATGTCATGCAGCGAGAGGTTAGGATCTGGAATGCACTGCCTGAAAGGGTGGTGGAGGCGGACTCAATCGTGGCTTTCAAAAGAGAGTTGGATAAGTACCTGAAGGAAAAAAAAATTGCAGGGCTACGGGGAAAGGGCGGGGGAGCAGGACTAGCTGAAGTGCTCTTCAAATCCCACCACGGCAGCTGGGGAATTACAGTTCAGTTAATTAAATAAATCTGGAATAAAAAGCTAGGATTGTCGTAAAAATCCATCTGGTTCACAAATGTCCTTTAGGGAAGGAAATCTGTCATCCTTACCCGGTCTGGCCGAAATGTGACTCCAGACCCACAGCAACATGGTTCACTCTTAACTGCCCTCTGAAATGTGCGAGCTAGTTGTATCAAACCGCTAAAGGAAACTACAAGAAGACCTTTAGGGATGGGGAATTAATGCTGGCCTTGCCAGTGATGCCCACATCCCATGAATGTATAAACAGCACGGGTTAGATACAGAGTAAAGCTCCCTCTACACTGTCCCCATCAAACACTCCCAGGGCAGGTACAGCACGGGTTAGATACAGAGTAAAGCTCCCTCTACACTGTCCCATTAAACACTCCCAGGGCAGGTACAGCACAGGTTAGATACAGAGTAAAGCTCCCTCTACACTGTCCCATCAAACACTCCCAGGGCAGGTACAGCACGGGTTAGATACAGAGTAAAGCTCCCTCTACACTGTCCCATTAAACACTCCCAGGGCAGGTACAGCACGGGTTAGATACAGAGTAAAGCTCCCTCTACACTGTCCCATCAAACACTCCCAGGGCAGGTACAGCACGGGTTAGATACAGAGTAAAGCTCCCTCTACACTGTCCCATCACACACTCCCAGGGCAGGTACAGCACGGATTAGATACAGAGTAAAGCTCCCTCTACACTGTCCCAGGGCAGGTACAGCACGGGTTAGATACAGAGTAAAGCTCCCTCTACACTGTCCTATCAAACACTCACAGGGCAGGTACAGCACGGGTTAGATACAGAGTAAAGCTCCCTCTACACTGTCCCATCAAACATTCCCAGGGCAGGTACAGCACGGGTTAGATACAGAGTAAAGCTCCCTCGACACACATATGGAGAAGTATTTATGTAGAAGCACACACAAACACATACTGAATTTCCTTCTACCGGTGCAGTTATTCTCACACGTTAGATTGGCGCAATGGTCAGTCAGTGAATGCCCGGCCCACTGGAAACCTCTACATACCTGAGCCTGCCGTCCTGGGCTGCGGCCCCTCCAGGGATTATTTTGGTGATGAAGATGCTCGGGTCGTCTCCGATGTGCGGATTGTCTGTCCCTCCGGCGATGCTGAATCCGAGACCGGAGTTCCCCTGGGAAAAGGCAGAACACAGCAACTGCGGAGTTAGGCAAGCGTCGAGGGAAGAGCTCGGCTCAGTGGCAGCAGGCTTGCCTCGGAATCCGCAGCTCGAGGGGTCAAGTCGCTGCCGTGGAGGTAATCCAGGGTCAGTAGGAATGAGCAGCTGGAGTTCCTCACAACACGCAGCATTGCAAAGGTGAGGGACAGGCTGTGTATAGGTGATGGAGGAGCTGGTATCTGAGAGCGGGACAGGCTGTGTGTGGGTGATGGAGGAGCTGGTATCTGAGAGTGGGACAGGGTGTGTGTGTGGGTGATGGAGGAGCTGGTATCTGAGAGTGGGACAGGCTGTGTGTGGGTGATGGAGGAGCTGGTATCTGAGAGTGGGACAGGCTGTGTGTGGGTGATGGAGGAGCTGGTATCTGAGAGTGGGACAGGCTGTGTGGGTGTGGGTGATGGAGGAGCTGGTATCTGGGAGTGGGACAGGCTGTGTGTGGGTGATGGAGGAGCTGGTATCTGAGAGTGGGACAGGCTGTGTGGGTGTGGGTGATGGAGGAGCTGGTATCTGGGAGTGGGACAGGCTGTGTGTGGGTGATGGAGGAGCTGGTATCTGAGAGTGGGACAGGCTGTGTGTGGGTGATGGGGGAGCTGGTATCTGAGAGTGGGACAGGCTGTGTGTGGGTGATGGAGGAGCTGGTATCTGAGAGTGGGACAGGCTGTGTGAGGGTAATGGAGGAGCTGGTATCTGAGAGTGGGACAGGCTGTGTATTGGTGGCTCTTGAACCATAATGAATGCCGGAAGAGCAGAATAGATGGTGTACAGACCTCTACAAAGAATGCATGTGTATTGGGCAAGGGAGTTGGTCGTAGGGTCCACTGTGTGATCTATCATGTTTTGCTCACATTGAATTTTCTAGAAATGAAGGCAGCTGTTTTGAGCAATAATATGTTGATTAGAGTTTGAAAGATTACAAGTCACTTACTCTCTCCAGCGTGATTTCTTCGTACTCAATCTCTCCATCGGTGCCGTTGATCTGTCATACAAAGGAGACGATGTCATGCATCTCACTCAGAAACTTAGGGAACGAGCGGCTGGGAATTTATTTTTACTGTGAGTCCAGCCTGACGTCCAATACAATGACTAGGAGGCATTTTTTCCAAATACTTTCCCTCATAACAACAACTCCCATTTATACATAGAAACATCGAAGATAGGAGCAGGAGTAGGCCATTCGGCCCCTCGAGCCTGCTCCGCCATTCAATGAGATCATGGCTGATCATCCAAACTCAGTGCCCTGTCCCTGCCTTCTCCCCATATCCCTTGATCCCTTTAGCCTTAAGAAATATATCCAACTCCTTCTTGAATATATTTAATGAATTGGCCTCTACTGCCTTCTGTGGTAGAGAATTCCACAGGTTCACCACTCTCTGGGTGAAGAAATTCCTCCTCATCTCTGTCCTAAATGGCTTACCCCTTATCCTTAGCACCGTTAACGTAGTAAAACATCCCAGGGTGCTTCACAGGAGCGATTATCAGACAAAATTTGACACCGAGCCACATATAAGGAGATATTAGGGCAGGTGACCAAAAGCTTGGTCAAAGAGGTCGGTTTTGAGGAGCGTCTTAAAGGAGGAGAGAGAGGCGGAGAGGTTTAGGGAGGGAATTCCAGAGCTCGGGGCCCAGGCAGCTGAAGGCACGGCCGCCAATGGTGGAGCGATTATAATCGGGGGATGCGCAAGAGGCCAGAATTGGAGGAGCGCAAAGATCTCGGAGGGTTGTAGGAGGTTAAAGAGATAGGGAGGGGCGAGGGCCATGGAGGGATTTGAAAACCAGGATGAGAATTTTAAAATCGAGGCGTTACCGGACCGGGAGCCAATGTAGGTCAGCGAGCACATATTTCTTTGTCACTTTGTCTCAGCCCAACCCAACCCAGCCCAGCCCAGCTCTGCCAACAGAGCTGGCAAGCTATGTGCTGCGGGTCAGGTCTGTAGTTCGTCCTTTCATGGCTGGTACATGGATTTCAACGCTGCCCGTCTGCAAGCGTTCACTGAGTCTCAATCCACGCCCGCACAAACTGGCCGTAATTTGCCCATCAGGAACGGAAAGGCCACACTGGGGCAGCTGCCATGCTCCTCTGAGCCCGGGCATGATTAATAATCCAACACGTATGTACTAGAACATGCGAACACCCAGCGCACCCGGCAGAAACATGGATGCATTGGTGGAACAAATCCGACTTACGTAAGGCGGAGCATCCAGGCTGTCTGTGTTCACGATCACGGGAGGCGAATTTGCCTGGAAAACAGAAAGGAACAACGAGAAAGGGCCATTACTTCAGAGATGGACTCTCTTCCTGACTGTCTAACATGAAAATCAACCCAAACATTGTCCTGAGTTCGAGAAATCATCGAGGTATCAGTTACATAAGATCATCAGAATTAGGAGCAGGAGGAGGCCATTCGGCCCCTCGAGCCTGCTCCGCCATTCAATGAGATCATGGCTGATCATCGACCTCAACTCCACTTTCCTGCCCGATCCCCATATCCCTCGATTCCCCGAGAGTCCAAAAATCTGTCGATCTCAGCCTTGAATATACTCAACGACTGAGCCTCCACAGCCCTCTGGGGCAGAGAACTACAAAGATTCACCACCCTCTGAGTGAAGAAATCCTTCCTCATCTCGGTCTTAAATGGCCGACCCCTTATCCTGAGACTATGCCCCCTGGTTCTAGACACTCCAGCCAGGGGAAAACAACCTCTCAGCATCTACCCTGTCAATCCCCCTCAGAATCTTCTATGTTTCAATGAGATCACCTCTCATTCTTCTAAACTCCAGAGTGTATCGGCCCAATCTACACAATCTCTCCTCATAGGACAGCCCTCTCACCCCAGGAATCAATCTAGTGAACCTTTATTGCACTCCCTCTAAGGCAATTATATCCTTCCTTAGATAAGGACACCAAAATGCACAGTACTCCAGGTGTGGTCTCACCAAAGCCCTGTACAATTGTAGCAAGACTTTCATATTCTTGTACTCAAACCCCCTTAGCATAGAAACATAGAAGATAGGTGCAGGAGTAGGCCATTCGGCCCCTCGAGCCTGCTCCGCCATTCAATGAGATCATGGCTGATCATCCAAATTCAGTACCCTGTCCCTGCTTTCTCCCCATATCCCTTGATCCCTTTAGCCTTAAGAAATATATCTAACTCCTTCTTGAATATATTTAATGAATTGGCCTCAACTGCCTGCTGTGGTAGAGAATTCCACAGGTTCACCACTCTCTGGATGAAGAAATTCCTCATCTCTGTCCTAAATGGCTTACCCCTTATCTTTGGACTGTGACCCCTGATTCTGGACTCCCCGCCATCGGGAACATCCTTCCTGCATCTAGTCTGTCTAGTCCTGTAAGAATTTTATAAGTTTCAATGAGATCCCTCTCATTCTTCTAAACTCCAGTGAATATAAGCCCAATCGACCCAATCTCTCCTCATACGTCATTCCTGCCATCCCAGGTATCAGTCTGGTGAATCTTCGCTGCACTCCCTCCATGGCAAGAACATCCTTCCTCAGATAAGGCGACCAAAACTGCACACAATACTCAAGGTGTGGTCTCACCAAGGCCCTGTACAACTGCAGCAAAACATCCTTGCTCCTGTACTCGAATCCTCTCGCTATGAAGGCCAATATACCATTTGCCTTCTTAAACGTCTGCTGCACCTGCATGCTTACCTTCAGCGACTGGTGCACAAGGACACCCAGGTCTTGTTGCACTTCCCCTTTTCCCAATCTATTGCTGTTCAGATAATAATCTGCCTTCCTGTTTTTGCCACCAAAGTGGATAACCTCGCATTTATCCACATTATACTGCATCTGCCCAATCACCCAACCTGTCCAAATCATACTGGAGTTTCTCGGCATCCTGCTCACAGCACACACGCCCACCCAGCTTTGTGTTGTCTGCAAACTTGGAGATATTACATTGAGTTCCCTCGTCTGGATCATTAATATATATTGTGAATAGCTGGGGTCCTAGCACCGATCCCTGCAGTACCCCACTAGTCACTGCCTGCCACTCGGAGAAAGACCCATTTATTCCAACTCTTTGCTTCCTGTCTGCCAACCAGTTCTCGATCCAAGTCAGTACCTTACCCCCAATCCCATGTGCTTTAACTTTACACGCTAATCTCTTATGCGGGACCTTATCGAAAGCCTTCTGAAAGTCCAAATACACCACTGGTACTCCCTTATCTATTCTACCAGTTACATCCTGAAAAAATTCCAGTAGATTAGTCAAGCACGATTTACCTTTTGTAAATCCATGTTGACTTTGTCCGATCCTGTCACTGTTTTCCAAGTGCTCTGCTATTACATCTTTTATAATGGACTCGAGCATTTTCCCCACTACCGATGTCAGGCTTACCGGTCTATAATTCCCTGTTTTCTCTCTACCACATTTTTTGAATAATGGGTTTACATTAGCTACCCTCGAATCCATGGGAACTGTTCCAGTGTCCCTTGCAATAAAGGCCAACATGCTATTTGTCTTCCTAATTGCTTGCTGTACCTGCAGGCGAGCTTTCTGTGTATCCTGTGCAAGGACACACTTGGTTAACGCATGGCAGCATCAGGCTGGATGCTTTCCAGTCTCAGAGACAGAGAGAGATCCGGAGATTGAGAGGAACGAGACTTGGCCATTTCCTGGGCGTGTTCACAGGGCTGGATTTGTGGATCTGCCCGCCCTCTCGCTCCTGAAGTGTAATTTTGCTCCTGCACACTATAGCACTGGCATGTGACGCGAGATCCGGAGCAGGGGAGGATTGACGGCAAAAACTGGGAATAACAGCAACTTGACATCTGTCGTTCTGCTGAGTCCTGTAGCATTGCGACACCAGGGATTGAACAGCTTGGAACTTCTGGAGACCTGCCAGTAGGAAACGGCACTCCGCGAATCCACACTCGTCTCCAACTGTTTAGGGAACTTTGCAAGAGAGTTTGATTTGGATTCGACCTCTTACAACCAGCAGGTTTATTAATATCCGATTCTGGTGTGGGCGAACCAGTGCTGGGTTACCTCATCTCTCTTGCCCTTTTCAATCTTGGTGTTCTCCCGATTTTAAGGGAGGTAACTGCTGCATTCTGGTTCCAGCAACCCATCTTCAAATAGGACATCATTAAAATTAGGTGTCAGTGGGCAACACTCTCTCGTCTCTGAGTCTCAAGGTTGTGGGTTTGAGTCCCACTCCACAGACTTGAGCATAAAATCCAGGCTGACACTCCCAGTGCAGTACTGAGGGAGCGCCGCACTGTCGGAGGGGCAGTACTGAGGGAGCGCCGCAGTGTCGGAGGGGCTGTACTGAGGGAGCGCCGCACTGTTGGAGAGGCAGTACTGAGGGAGCGCCGCACTGTCGGAGGGGCAGTACTGAGGGAGCGCGGCACTGTCGGAGGGGCAGTACTGAGGGAGCGCCGCACTGTCGGAGGAGCAGTACTGAGGGAGCGCCGCACTGTCGGAGGAGCAGTACTGAGGGAGCGCCGCACTGTCGGAGGGGCAGTACTGAGGAGTGCCGCACTGTCGGAGGAGCAGTACTGAGGGAGCGCTGCACTGTCGGAGGGGCAGTGCTGAGGGAGTGCCGCACTGTCGGAGAGGCAGTGCTGAGGGAGCGCCGCACTGTCGGAGGGGCAGTACTGAGGGAGCGCCGCACTGTCGGAGGGGCAGTACTGAGGGAGCGCCGCACTGTTGGAGGAGCAGTACTGAGGGAGTGCCGCACTGTTGGAGGAGCAGTACTGAGGGAGTGCCGCACTGTCAGAGGGGCAGTACTGAGGGAGCGCCGCATTGTCGGAGGGGCAGTACTGAGGGAATGCCGCACTGTCGGAGGGGCAGTACTGAGGAAGCGCCGCACTGTCGGAGGTGCAGTACTGAGGGAATGCCGCACTGTCGGAGGGGCAGTACTGAGGAAGCGCCGCACTGTCGGAGGGGCAGTACTGAGGAAGCGCTGCACTGTCGGAGGTGCAGTTCTGAGGGAGCGCTGCACTGTCAGAGGGGCCGTCTTTCGGATCAGACGTTAAACTGAGGCCCCGTGTGCCCTCTCAGGTGGATGTAAAAGATCCCATGGCCCTATTTCGAAGAAGAGCAGGGGGAGTTCTCCCCGGTCTCCTGGGGCCAATATTTATCCCTCAACCAACATCACTAAAACAGATGATCTGGTCATTATCACGTTGCTGTTTGTGGGAGCTTGCTGTGCGCAAATTGGCTGCAGCGTTTCCTACATTACAACAGTGACCACACTTCAAAACGTGCTTCATTGGCTGTAAAGAGCTTTGGGACGTCCTGAGGCGGTGAAAGGCGCTGGAGAAATGCAAGTTCTTTCTTACTGAAAATCGGGTGGAATTTAAAATGGGCTGAAGATTCACTATCGCAGTTTGAATCTAGCGTCTGAGACTACAGAGATCTCGGGGGGGGGGGGTGGGTGGGTGAGGGCCATGGAGGGGTTTGAACACGAGGGTGAGAATTTTAAAATCGAGGCGTTGCTGGACCGGGAGCCAATGTAGGTCAGTGAGCACAGGGGGTGATGGGTGAACGGGACTGGGTGTGAGTTAGGACACGGGGCAGTGAGCACAGGGGGTGATGGGTGAACGGGACTGGGTGTGAGTTAGGACACGGGGCAGTGAGCACAGGGGGTGATGGGTGAACGGGACTGGGTGTGAGTTAGGACACGGGGCAGTGAGCACAGGGGGTGATGGGTGAACGGGACTGGGTGTGAGTTAGGACACGGGGCAGTGAGCACAGGGGGTGATGGGTGAACGGGACTGGGTGTGAGTTAGGACACGGGGCAGTGAGCACAGGGGGTGATGGGTGAACGGGACTGGGTGTGAGTTAGGACACGGGGCAGTGAGCACAGGGGGTGATGGGTGAACGGGACTGGGTGTGAGTTAGGACACGGGGCAGTGAGCACAGGGGGTGATGGGTGAACGGGACTGGGTGTGAGTTAGGACACGGGGCAGTGAGCACAGGGGGTGATGGGTGAACGGGACTGGGTGTGAGTTAGGACACGGGGCAGTGAGCACAGGGGGTGATGGGTGAACGGGACTCGGTGCGAGTTAGGACACGGGGCAGCAGAGCTTTGGAGGAGCTCAAGCTTACAGAGGATGCACACACACAGAAACCTAGGCGCCCAGCCTCCACCCACGTCACTTCCCCATCGCGAAGGAGCAGGGATTGGAACGCGATAGGGTGCAATCTCCCCAAAATCTCTCAAACGGGCTTGGCTCCTTTAAGAGCAAACAGTGTCCGCACACCCTTGTATATTTTTATCTCTGCTTTTTAAAGACTGTCGTTTAATTATACAAGAGGAGACAAAGTGTTCTCATTTCACCCGCTGCGTCAGGATGAGTGTGATTCGAAGATTCTGTCCTGTAATCCCTCTACACTGTTATTATCCGGTTCTCTCACTTTGTCAAACACAACGTCAGTTGTTGGTGAAATTATTACCTGCCAGGACTTGGTGTCGATGCTGGTAAATTCTCTTTTGTTTGTTGTGTTCTGACAAGATATCCAACTCCCAACTCCCCATGAAGCTAAAGGCCATTCCACCAGGAGCTTAGGCATGTTCAAGATCTGCATCTGCTCCTGTAACCCACCTCTCACACACTCCTGTATCTGGGGAGGTCCCTCTAACCCCTCTCTCACACTCCTGTATCTGGGGCGGTCCCTCTAACCCCTCTCTCACACTCCTGTATCTGGGGCGGTCCCTCTAACCCCTCTCTCTCACTCCTGTATCGGGGCGGTCCCTCTAACCCCTCTCTCACACTCCTGTATCTGGGGAGGTCCCTCTAACCTCTCTCTCACATTCCTGTATCTGGGGAGGTCCCTCTAACCCCTTTCTCTCACACTCCTGTATCTGGGGAGGTCCCTCTAACCCCTCTCTCTCACACTCCTGTATCTGGGGAGGTCCCTCTAACCCCTCTCTCTCACACTCCTGTATCTGGGGAGGTCCCTCTAACCCCTCTCTCTCACACTCCTGTATCTGGGGAGGTCCCTCTAACCCCTCTCTCTCACGCTCCTGTATCTGGGGAGGTCCCTCTAACCCCTCTCTCTCACACTCCTGTATCTGGGGAGGTCCCTCTAACCCCTCTCTCTCACACTCCTGTATCTGGGGAGGTTCCTCTAACCCCTCTCTCACACTCCTGTATCTGGGGAGGTCCCTCTAACCCCCCCCTCTCACTCCTGTATCTGGGGAGGTCCCTCTAACCCCTCTCTCACACTCCTGTATCTATGTGGTCCCTCTAACCTCTCTCTCACACTCCTGTATCTGGGGAGGTCCCTCTAACCCCCCCTCTCACTCCTGTATCTGGGGAGGTCCCTCTAACCCCTCTCTCACACTCCTGTATCTGGGGAGGTCCCTCTAACTCCTCTCTCACACTCCTGTATCTGGGGAGGTCCCTCTAACCCCTCTCTCACACTCCTGTATCTGGGGAGGTCCCTCTAACCCCTCTCACACACTCCTGTATCTGGGGAGGTCCCTCTAACCCCTCTCACACACTCCTGTATCAGGGGAGGTCCCTCTAACCCCTCTCTCACTCCTGTATCTGGGGAGGTCCCTCTAACCCCTCTCTCACACTCCTGTATCGGGGCGGTCCCTCTAACCCCTCTCACACTCCTGTATCAGGGGAGGTCCCCCTCACACTCCTGTATCTGGGGAGGTCCCTCTAACCTCTCTCTCACACTCCTGTATCTGGGGAGGTCCCTCTAACCCCTCTCTCTCACACTCCTGTATCTGGGGAGGTCCCTCTAACCCCTCTCTCACACTCCTGTATCTGGGGAGGTCCCTCTAAACCTTCTCTCACACTCCTGTATCTGGGGAGGTCCCTCTAAGCTCTCTCTCACACTCCTGTATCTGGGCAGGTCCCTCTACCACTCCCCTTCTTGCCTACATGTGACTCCAGTCCCACACCGTCGTTGACTTTTGAGGCCTCGGTCACGACCCAGAAGCTATGCGGTTGCCAGGGCAACCTGGGATGGACAGTAAGTCCGGCGTTGCCAGCATCTCACACTTCCCAAGAGATGATTAACAAAGCCACTCACGTGTATCGGTAGCTCATTAGACTGGCCCTGCAGCGTTCTCGCCTCTGACATGCTGCTTCCTGCAGAGTTTAGGCATCGCATGACCTACCAGAGAATCTCGAATTCTGTCAGACAGTTGCCATAACGTTCGGGTCAAACCTTCATTCCACCTCAGTGCGGTAGTGAGGGAGCACCGCACTGTCGGAGGGGCAGTACTGAGGGAGTGCCGCACTGTCGGAGGGGCAGTTCTGAGGAAGCGCTGCACTGTTGGAGGGGCAGTACTGAGGGACAGCCGCACTGTCGGAGGGGCAGTACTGAGGGAGCGCTGCACTGTCGGAGTGGCAGTGCTGAGGGAGCGCTGCACTGTCGGAGGGGTACTACTGAGGGAACACTGCACTGCACTGTCGGAGGGTCAGTACTGAGGGATCGCCGCACTGTCGGAGGGTCAATGCTGAGGGAGTGCCGCACTGTCGGAGGGGCAGTTCTGATGGGGCGCTGCACTGTCGGAGGGGCAGTACTCAAGGAGCGCTTCACTGTTGGAGGGGCAGTACTGAGGGAGCGCCGCACTGTCGGAGGGGTAGTACTGAGGGAGTGTCGCACTGTTGGAGGGGCAGTACTGAGGGAGCACCGCACTGTCGGAGATGCAGTACTGAGGGAGCACTGCACTGTCGGAGGGGCAGTACTGAGGGAGCACCGCACTGTTGGAGATGCAGTACTGAGGGAGCACTGCACTGTCGGAGGGGCAGTACTGAGGGAGCGCCGCACTGTCGGAGGGGCAGTACTGAGGGAGCTCCGCACTGTGGGAGGGGCAGTACTGAGGGAGCGCTGCGCTGTCGGAGGGGCAGTACTGAGGGAGCGCCACGCTGTCGGAGGGGCAGTACTGAGGGAGTGCCGCACTGTCAGAGGGGCAGTACTGTGGGAGGGCCACGCTGTCAGAGGGGCAGTACTGAGGGAGCGCCGCGCTGTCGGAGGGGCAGTTCTGATGGGGCGCTGCACTGTCGGAGGGGCAGTACTCAAGGAGCGCTTCACTGTTGGAGGGGCAGTACTGAGGGAGCGCCGCACTGTCGGAGGGGTAGTACTGAGGGAGTGTCGCACTGTTGGAGGGGCAGTACTGAGGGAGCACCGCACTGTCGGAGATGCAGTACTGAGGGAGCACTGCACTGTCGGAGGGGCAGTACTGAGGGAGCACCGCACTGTTGGAGATGCAGTACTGAGGGAGCACTGCACTGTCGGAGGGGCAGTACTGAGGGAGCGCCGCACTGTCGGAGGGGCAGTACTGAGGGAGCTCCGCACTGTGGGAGGGGCAGTACTGAGGGAGCGCTGCGCTGTCGGAGGGGCAGTACTGAGGGAGCGCCACGCTGTCGGAGGGGCAGTACTGAGGGAGTGCCGCACTGTCAGAGGG
This sequence comes from Somniosus microcephalus, assembly GCF_052327205.1. NCBI lineage: Eukaryota > Metazoa > Chordata > Chondrichthyes > Squaliformes > Somniosidae > Somniosus > Somniosus microcephalus. The sequence continues at coordinate 55,238,319 of NW_028225182.1, read as the reverse complement.
GCAGTACTGTGGGAGGGCCACGCTGTCAGAGGGGCAGTACTGAGGGAGCGCCGCGCTGTCGGAGGGGCAGTACTGAGGGAGCTCCACACTGTCGGAGAGGCAGTACTGAGGGAGCGCCGGACTGTCGGAGGGACAGTACTGAGGGAGCGCTGCACTGTCGGAGGGGCAGTACTGAGGGAGCGCTGCACTGTCGGAGGGGCAGTACTGAGGGAGTGCTGCACTGTCCGAGGGGCAGTACTGTGGGAGGGCTGCACTGTCCGAGGGGCAGTACTGTGGGAGGGCCACACTGTCGGAGGGGCAGTACTGAGGGAGCACCACACTGTCGGAGGGGCAGTACTGAGGGAGCGCTGCACTGTCGGAGGGGCAGTACTGAGGGAGCTCTGCACTGTCGGAGGGGCAGTACTGAGGGAGCGCCGCACTGTCGGAGGGGCAGTACTGAGGGAACTCTGCACTGTCAGAGGGGCAGTCTTTCGGAAGAGGCGGTAAGCCGAGGCCTCGTCTGCTCTCTCAGTTAGATGTGAAAGATCCCACGGCCACTATTTTGAAGAAGAGCAGGGGAGTTCTCCCCGTTGTCCTGGGGCCAATATTTATCCCTCAACCAACATCACTAAAAACAGGTTATCCGGTCATTATCACATTGCAGTTTGTGGGATCTTGCTGTGCGTAAAGTGGCTGCTGCGTTTCCTACATTACAACAGTGACCACACTTCAAAAAAAAATACTTCATTGGGTGTGAAGAGCTTTGGGATGTCCTGAGGTGGTGAAAGGCGCTGGAGAAATGCCAGTTCATTCTTTCTACGATCAGGACGAACCCTCCTAACCACACAACTCTCTTTTTACAGCCACGCTGAGGTCGCCTGTGTACAGGCTGCTCCAAGCGCGAGGGGACGCGGCCTGTTTAACTGCTTGTCTACGGACGCTGAACTCTGTAAATCGGAGAGCTTGTCTACCTGTCAGAGAGAGTCGAATGCGCCAGCTCCGTCGACCCCCCCTGCCTTCCCCCACCGCACCCCATCCAAATGTAGGCCCCTTCCTGCCACAGCGAAGGCAAAATGCTGGAGGGTTTGAAATCTGAAACCCCTCAAATGCTAAATAGAAACATAGAAGATAGGAGCAGGAGTCGGCCATTCGGCCCCTCGAGCCTGCTCCGCCATCCAATGAGATCATGGCTGATCATCCAAACTCAGTACCCTGTCCCTGCCTTCTCCCCATACCCCTTGATCCCTTTAGCCTTAAGAAGTATATCTAACTCCTTCTTGAATATATTTAATGAATTGGCCTCTACTGCCTTCTGTGGCAGGGACAGGGTACTGAATTTGGATGATCAGCCATGATCTCATTGAATGGTGGAGCAGGCTCGAGGGGCCAAATGGCCAACTCCTGCTCCTATCTTCTGTTTCTATGTCTCTATATAGCGCCGTTAACGTAGTAAAACGTCCCAAGGCGCTTCACCGGAGCGATTATCAGACAAAATTTGACACCGAGCCACATAAGAAATCACAGAAACCCCACAGTGCAGATAGAGGCCATTTCGGCCCATCGAGCCTGCACCGACACATATCCCACCCTATCCCCGTAACCCCACGTATTTAATCCCCCTAACACTAAGGGTCAATTTTTATCATAGCCAATTAACCTAACCCGCACATCTTTGGACTGTGGGAGGAAACCGGAGCACCCGGAGGAAACCCACGCAAACACGGGGAGAATGTGCAAACTCCACACAGTCACCCGAGGCTGGATTCGAACCCGGGTCCCTGGCGCTGTGAGGCAACAGTGCTAACCACTATGCCACCGTGCTGCCTTATAGGCCTTAAGGAGATATTAGGGCAGGTGACCAAAAGCTTGGTCAAAGGGGGAGGTTTTAAGGAGCGTCTTAAAGGAGGAGAGAGAGAGGCGGAGAGGTTTAGGGAGGGAATTCCAGAGCTCGGGGCCCAGGCAGCTGAAGGCACGGCCGCCAATGGTGGAGCGATGAAAATCGGGGGATGCTCAAGAGGCCAGAATTGGAGGAGCGCCGAGATCTCGGAGGGTTGTGGGGCTGGAGGAGGTTACAGAGATAGGGAGGGGGGAGCGAGGGGCCATGGAGGGATTTGAAGAGGAGGATGAGAATTTTGAAATCGAGGCGTTGCCGGACCGGGAGCCAGTGTAGGTCAGCAAGCACAGGGGTGGGGGGGGGGGGGTGATGGGTGAACGGGATGTCCCAGAATTGGCCACCATCCCAAGCACCAGTCCTCATCACTGCCGATCAAACTTCCACTCCTTTCGAGGGTTTGGATTCCGTGCCCTGAGGTTAAGGACCAACCATACCAGAAAAGGAAAACGCACGTCCGTAATTGGCAGCCCTGTATCACCACCAAACACTCCTTTCTTCACACAGCACAGGTGCAGGGCGGCAAAACCCGGTCCTGGTTGTTCCAGCTCATTCTCTGCCAGCCTTTGAAGTTTGCTTCACATTGCAATCTCCATTTCCCACATGGGCCATCTCCGAGCGAGACTGAAAAAATCAATGCCAATTAGCGTTGAATTATGGACGGTTTTTGCAACAGGATGTGTGTCTCCGGGGAATGTATTTCTCTGACTGAATTCTTTTTGCGCTGGCAGGCAGCAGAAGTGAAATGTTCTCACTGCATCGCTCTGGGCTTGATCTCAAAGTGAAAGGATTAATGTTAGCACCAATTGACCAGTTAACCTGTTTTTAGTGATGTTGGTTTTGAGGGATAAATATTGACCCAAGGACACCGGGGAGGACTGCCCTGCTCTTCGAAATAGTGGTCGTGGGATCTTTTACGTTCACCTGAGAGAGCAGATGGGACCTCGGTTTAACGTCTCATCCGAAAGGCCGCATTCCGACATTGCGGCGCTCCCTCAGTACTGCCCCTCCGACAGTGCGGTGCTTCCTCAGTACTGATCCTCCGACAGTGCGGCGCTTCCTCAGTACTGCCCCTCCGACAGTGCGGCGCTCCCTCAGTACTGCCCCTCCAACATTGCTGCGCTCCCTCAGTACTGCCCCTCCGACAGTGCTGCGCTCCCTCAGTACTGCCCCTCCGACAGTGCAGCGCTCCCTCAGTACTGCCCCTCCGACAGTGCAGCGCTCCCTCAGTACTGCCCATCCAAAAGTGCAGCGCTCCCTCAGTACTGACCCTCCGACAGTGCAGCGCTCCCTCAGTACTGCCCCTCCGACAGTGCCGCTCTCCCTCAGTTCTGCCCCTCCGACAGTGCGGAGCTCCCTCAGTACTGCCCCTCCAACAGTGCGGCACTCCCTCAGTACGGCCCCTCCGACAGTGCGGCGCTCCCTCAGTACTGCCTCTCCGACAGTGCGGCGCTCCCTCAGTAGTGCCCCTCCGACAGTGCGGCTCTCCCTCAGTACTGCCCCTCCGACAGTGAGGCACTCCCTCAGTACAGCCCCTCCGACAGTGCAGCACTCCCTCAGTATGGCCCCTCCGACAGTGCGGCGCTCCCTCAGTACTGCCCCTCCGACAGTGCAGCACTCCCTCAGTATGGCCCCTCCGACAGTGCGGCGCTCCCTCAGTACTGCCCCTCCGACATTGCGGCGCTCCCTCAGTACTGCCCCTCCGACAGTGCAGCACTCCCTCAGAATGGCCCCTCCAACAGTGCGGCGCTCCCTCAGTACTGCCCCTCCGACAGTGCAGCACTCCCTCAGTATGGCCCCTCCGACAGTGCGGCGCTCCCTCAGTACTGCCCCTCCAACAGTGCGCCGCTCCCTCAGTACTGCCCCTCCGACAGTCCGGCGCTCCCTCAGTATGGCCCCTCCGACAGTCCGGCGCTCCCTCAGTACTGCCCCTCCAACAGTGCGGCACTCCCTCAGTATGGCCCCTCCGACAGTGCGGCGCCCTCTCGAACCCACGACCTTGTAACTCAGAGGTGAGAGGGAGTGCCCCCCACTGAGCCACATCTTGCACAATCTAGAGTTCCATGGGGTGGGGGAGGGTTCAGGTGAAGGGAAATTTAAAAAGTCAAAGAGGAAGGAGAAGGCAATAGTGCAGGGTAGCGAGAGGGGTAATGATAACCAGAGTGTGACAGGAAGAGACTGAGCATATAAACAATAGAGTGCATCAGAAAGGTGAGTCAGAGTAAAAAGACAAAATTAAAAGCACTTTATCTAAATGTACGCAGCATTCATAACAAGATAAATGATTTGATGCCACAAATAGAAATAAATGGTTATGATCTGATAGCCATTACAGAGACGTGGTTGCAAGGTGACCAAGGCTGGGAACTGAATATTCAGGGGTATTTGACATTTTGGAAGGATAGTCAGAAAGGAAAAGGAGGTGGTGTAGTTCTGTTAATAAAGGATGAGATCAGTGCAGTGGTGAGAAATGATATTGGCTCAGAAGATCAAGATGTAGAATCAGTTTGGGTGGAGATAAGAAATAATAAGGGAAAGAAATCACTGGTGGGAGTAGTCTACAGGCCCCCTAACAGCAGGTACACTGTTGGGCAGAGTATAAATGAAGAAACAATGGAGGCTTGTAAGAAAGGTACTGCAATAATCATGGGCCATTTTAATCTTCATATAGTTTGGACAAATCAAATTGGAAAAGGTAGCCTTGAGGATGAGTTCATAGAGTGTATTCGGGATGGTTTCTTAGAACAATATGTTAAGGAACCAACCAGGGAACAGGCTATTTTAGATCTGGTAATTGTGTAATGAGACAGGATTAATTAATGATCTCATAGTAAAGGATCCTCTAGGGAAGAGTGATCATAGCATGGTAGGATTTCATATTCAGTTTGAGGGTGAGAAACCTGGGTCTCAAACTAGTGTCCTAAACTTAAATAAAGGCAATTACAAAGGTATGAAGGCAGAGTTGGCTAAAGTGGACTGGGAAAATAGATTAAAGGGTAAGACAGTAGATCAGCAGTGGCAGAAATTTAAAGGAGCTATTTCATAACTCTCAGCAAAGATATATTCCAGTGAGAAAGAAAGACTCTAAGAGAAGAATGAACCATCCGTGACTAACTAAGGAAGTTAAGGATGGTATCAAATTGAAAACAAAGGCATACAATGATGCGAAGATTAGTGGTAGGCCAGAGGATTGGGAAATTTTTAGAAACCAGCAAAGGATGACTAAAAAAAAGAGAAAGATTGTGAGAGTAAACTAGCAAGAAATATAAAAACAGACAGTAAGAGCTTCTACAGGTATATAAAGAGAGAGTAACTAAAGTAAACATTGGTCCCTTAGAGGATGAGACTGGGGAATTAATAATGGGAAACAGGGAAATGGCAGAGACTTTGAACAAATATTTTATATCGGTCTTCACGGTAGAAGACACTTAAAGTATCCCTGTAATAATAGATAATCAAGGGGCTGTAGGAAGGGGGTAATTTAAAACAATCACCATCACTAGAGAAAAAGTACTAGGCAAACTTATGGGACTAAAGGCCGACAAGTCCCCTGGACCTGACGGCCTGCATCCTGGGATCTTAAAAGAAGTGGCTGCAGAGATAGTGGATGCATTGGTTGTAATCTACCAAAATTCACTGGATTCTGGAGAGGTCTCAGCAGATTGGAAAACTGCAAATGTAACGCCCCTATTCAAGAAAGGAGGGAGACAGAAAGCAGGAAACCATAGACCAGTTAGCCTAACATCTGTTGTTGGGAAAATGCTGGAGTCCATTATTAAGGAAGCAGTAGCAGGGCATTTAGAAAATCACAATACAGTCAAGCAGAGTCAGAATGGTTTTATGAAAGGGAAATCATGTTTGACAAATTTTCTAGAGTTTTTTGAGGATGTAACAAGCAGGGTGGATAAAGGGGAACCAGTAGATGTAGTGTATTTGGATTTCCAGAAGACATTCGATAAGGTGCTACATAAAAGGTTCCTGCACAAGATAAGAGCTCATGGTGTTGGGGGTAATATATTAGCATGGATAGAGGATTGGCTAACGAACAGAAAGCAGAGAGTCGGGATAAATGGGTCATTTTCAGGTTGGCAGGCTGTAACTAGTGGGGTGGCGCAGGGATCAGTGCTGGGGCCTCAACTATTTACTATCTATTAATGACTTGGATGAAGGGACCGAGTGTAATGTAGCCAAATTTGCTGATGATACAAAGATAGGTGGGAAAGCAAGTTGTGACGAGGACACAAAGTGTCTGCAAAGGGATATAGATAGGTTCAGTGAGTGGGCATAAATTTGGCAAATGGAGTATACGTAATGTGGGAAAATGTGAGGTTATCCACTTTGGTAGGAAAAATCAAAAAGCAAATTATTATTTAAATGGAGGGAGACTACATAATGCTGCGGTACAGAGGGACCTGGGGGTCCTAGTACATGAAACACAAAAAGTTAGCATGCAGGTACAGCAAGTAATTAGGAAGGCAAATGGAATGTTGGCCTTTATTGCAAAGGGGGGTGGAGTATAAAAGTAGGGAAGTCTTGCTACAACTGTACAGGGTGTTGGTGAGACCACACCTGGAGTACTGCGTACAGTTTTGGTCTCCTTATTTAAGGAAGGATATACTTGTATTGGAGGCAGTTCAGAGAAGGTTCACGAGGTTAATTCCTGAGCTGAAGGTGTTGTCTTATGAGGAAAGGTTGAGCAGGTTGGGCCTATACTCATTGGAGTTTAGAAGAATGAGAGGGGATCTTATTGAAACGTATAAGATTCTGAAGGGGCTCGACAGGGTGGATGCAGAGAGGACGTTTCCCCTCGTGGGGGAATCTAGAACTAGGGGGCATAGTTTAAGGAGTTGCCCATTTAGAACTGAGATGAGGAGGAATTTCTTCTCTCAGAGGGTCGTGAATCTTTGGAATTCTCTGCCCCAGAGAGCTGTGGAGGCTGGGTCATTGAATATATTCTAGGTGGAGATAGGCAGATTTTTGAACGATAAGGGAGTCGAGGGTTATGGGGAGCGGGCAGGAAAGTGGAGTTGAGACCAAGATCAGATCAGCCATGATCTTATTGAATGGCGGAGCAGGCTCGAGGGGCCGAATGGCCGACTCCTGCTCCTATTTCTTATGTTCTTATGTACCTGATCTGTACACAGATACAGTGGAGCCGTAGCAGCCAGGTGCGTGTTACATTTCAGTTAGCGCGCACTGCGAGACACTGCACTGATATATCAGTAAACTTATGGTGGCAGGAGAACATCGCACACAGGCCCGTCCTGAAATCTCCCTGACGTCAACGGGCTTGTCAAGTACGGATGGGAACGCGTCAAGTGATTTGTAAATTGCCCACACCTCGTTCCAAAGCTTGCCTGTGTTCTTAGATTGCTGCACTGTGTGTGTACTTCACAGATACACTGGCAAGAGCCTTGGATCCAGATGTATCAACACTTGACATGGGATTTAAATCCCCTGAACGTGTCCCTACTACATTACAACGAGCCAAACACAGCCTGGCTACTGAAGAATCAGCTCGGGCCAAAGGATGTCGCAGGGTCCCATCGGAAACTGGGCACTGTAACCGTGGAGTTAACTTTACCTCAGATAGCAACACAGGACCAGGAGGAGGCCCTTCAGCGCCTCGAGCCTGTTACACAGGAACAGGAAGAGGCCGTTCAGCCCCTCGAGCCTGTTACACAGGAACAGGAGGAAGCCATTCAGCCCCTCGAGCCTGTTACACAGGAACAGGAGGAGGCCCATTCAGCCCCTCGAGCCTGTTACACAGGAACAGGAGGAGGCCCATTCAGCCCCTCGAGCCTGTTGCACAGGATCAGGAGGAGGCCCTTCAGCTCCTCGAGCCTGTTACACAGCAACAGGAGGAGGCCCATTCAGCCCCTCGAGCCTGTTAAACAGGAACAGGAGGAGGCCATTCAGCCCCTCGAGCCTGTTACACAGGAACAGGAAGAGGCCCTTCAGCCCCTCGAGCCTGTTACACAGGAACAGGAGGAGGCCCATTCAGCCCCCTCGAGCCTGTTACACAGGATCAGGAGGAGGCCCTTCAGCCCCTCGAGCCTGTTACACAGCAACAGGAGGAGGCCCATTCAGCCCCTCGAGCCTGTTAAACAGGAACAGGAGGAGGCCATTCAGCCCCTCGAGCCTGTTACACAGGAACAGGAGGAGGCTATTCAGCCCCTCGAGCTTGTTACACAGGAACAGGAGGAGGCCATTCAGCCCCTCGAGCCTGTTCCACCATTCACTGAGATCAGGGCTGATTTGTATCTTAACTCCATCTACCCGCCTTGGTTCCATAACCCTTAATACCCTTACCCAACAAAAATCTATCAATCTCGGTTTTGAAATTTCCAATTGACCCCCGGCCTCAACAGCTTTTTGGGGGAGAGAGTTCCAGATTTCCAACCCCCTTTGTGTGAAGAAGTGCTTCCTGACATCACCCCCCTGAACGGCCTGGCTCTAATTTTAAGGTCCTGCCCCTCACATGCACAGACACACTCACACACTGACAGACACACACTGACAGACACACACACACTGACAGACACACACTGAGACACTCACTGACAGACACACACACTGACAGACACACACACTAACAGACACACACACTGACAGGCACACAAACACACGCACTGACACACACAGACATTCTCACGCACACAGACACACGCACACAGACACTCACAGTGACAGACACACACTCACACACTGACAGACACACACACGCACAGACACTCACACTGAGACACACACTGACAGACACACACTCACACACTGACAGACACACACACGCACAGACACACACACGCACAGACAGACACACGCACAGACACTCACACTGAGACACACACTGACAGACACACACACACACAGACATACTGACACTCACATGCACAGACACTCACGCACACACTCACGCACAGACACTGACAGACACTCACACACACACTCACAGACATACTGACACACACATGCACAGACATACTGACACACACATGCACAGACACTGACACACATACGCAGACACACACACTGACAGACACTCACACACACACTCACAGACATACTGACACACACATGCACAGACATACTGACACACACATGCACAGACACTCACGCACACACGCAGACACTCACGCACAGACACTGACAGACACTCACACACACACTCACAGACATACTGACACACACACTCACAGACATACTGACACACACATGCACAGACATACTGACACACACATGCACAGACACTGACACACACACGCAGACACTCACACACAGACACTGACAGACACTCACACACACACTCACAGACATACTGACACACACACGCAGACACTCACACACTGACACTGACAGACACTCACACACACACTCACAGACATACTGACACACACATGCACAGACAAACACACATTCAGACACACACACACAGTAATTTGCTGATTTGCTGGGGCACTGATTTGAAGGTTTAACAATCAGTCTCAGTATATCTAGGCAAGGGATGAGGGAGAGGGTACCCAGCCGGGTTTCCTGCTCCACAATCACTGCTCGTAGTGTGTGCGAGTCTGCGGCTATTGGATGACACAGGATCGAGCTGGCATGTGGCCGCAGTCCTACTCTCCTGGCACACCACAACTGAATATCCCGTCTATCCTGAACCGTCACGCCTCAGGCAAAGATTGGCCTCTCGGCCGTTTCCTCGTAGGCAAAAGGGAACACACAATGGAGGCTGCGTTTAAAACAAGCTCACCTCAAAAAAACCAATCAAGTGACAGCTAGGCGCGCTGAACAGCCAGCTTAAATTGATAGTATATCAGTACTCGCTGCAGTCCTGACCAGACTGATACCTGGGATGGCAGGAATGATGTATGAGGAGAGATTGGGTCGATTGGGCTTATACTCGCTGGAGTTTAGAAGAATGAGAGGGGATCTCATTGAAACTTATAAAATTCTAACAGGACTAGACAGACTAGATGCAGGAAGGCTGTTCCCGATGGCCGGGGAGTCCAGAACCAGGGGTCACAGTCTAAGGATAAGGGGTAAGCCATTTAGGACAGAGATGAGGAGGAATTTCTTCACCCAGAGAGTGGTGAACCTGTGGAATTCTCTACCACAGAAGGCAGTTGAGGCCAATTCATTAAATATATTCAAGAAGGAGTTGGATATATTTCTTAAGGCTAAAGGGATCAAGGGATATGGGGAGAAGGCAGGGACAGGGTACTGAATTTGGATGATCAGCCATGATCTCATTGAATGGCGGAACAGGCTCGAGGGGCCAAATGGCCGACTCCTGCTCCTATCTTCTATGTTTCTATGTTTCTTACATGCAACTGCTGCTGGGAGGAGCCAGTCCAGGCGCGCTGGGAGGAAAGCTCAATAGAACACGGCCATTCTCTCGGCAAGATTGGCCTGTGTCTGGAAACGGAGCCTGGTGCTGCTCTGGCCTTAATTAGACAGGGTGCATGAAGAACACAGTCATTCAACAGGAGTGGCACGTGTCCGTCCACATGAGAGGGAGACAGGGAGATGGACGTGACGTAAGAAAACTACTGGGCACTTGGTCTCAGCGTTAAACAAAGCTTTAATCAACTGTTTTACAACATGGAGGTCTAGTTGTGTCCTTCACTAGTTCCTGTTAAGAATGTCCTGCGCAAGCTGGGCCCGTGCCCGAGTATTTATACTCTCCCTGGACAGCGCCACCGGCAGGCCACTCAGTATTATTTCATAAGTCTTTCTTTCATGAATTTTCCCCCCCCACCCCTTCCTTTTTTTTCCCTCTCTCCCACATGGCAGCTGTCTCTCATTCTGCCAGAACATTTCACACCTAATCTCGAGCCGTCTTTTGTCTCCACTAGTCCTACCACCAGCTCGTCTGGTTTTGAATACCTCTTAATGTCTCTTCACTTCTTTTGTTCTCTCCCAGCCCTGCCTTTCGATCTATTTAATTTCCTTTCCAGTTTTGAAAAAGGGTTAGACCCGAAACGTCGACTCTATTTTCTCTCCACGGATGTTGCCTGGTCTGCTGAGTTTTTCCAGCATTTTCTGTTGTTATTTCGGATTTCCAGCATCTGCAGTATTTTGCTATCTTTCTTTCATGAATGACTGATTCATGTCAGTACATATCGTCACTGCTTTCCACTCTTCCGAGATTGCTCTTAAGCTACTGGCTGGAGTTTGTCCGTGACCAACAACAATGTGCATTTATACAGCGCCTTTAACGCCCCAAGGCGCTTCACAGGAGCGATTATCAGACAAAATTTGACACCGAGCCACATAAGGAGATATTAGGACAGGTGACCAAAAGCTCGGTCAAAGAGGTCGGTTTTAAGCAGCGTCTTAAAGGAGGAGAGAGAGAGGCGGAGAGGTTTAGGGAGGGAATTCCAGAGCTCGGGGCCCAGGCAGCTGAAGGCACGGCCGCCAATGGTGGAGTGATGGAAATCGGGGGATGGGCAAGAGGCCAGAATTGGAGGAGCGCAGAGATCTCGGGGCGTTGTGGGGCTGGAGGAGGTTACAGAGATAGGGAGGAGGGAGCGAGGGGCCATGGAGGGATTTGAAGGCGAGGATGAGAATTTTAAAATCGAGGCGTTGCCGGACCGGGAGCCAGTGTAGGTCAGCGAGCACAGGGGGTGATGGGTAAACGGGACTGGGTGCGAGTTAGGACACGGGGCAGTGAGCACTGGGGGTGATGGGTGAACGGGACTGGGTGTGAGTTAGGACACGGGGCAGTGAGCACTGGGGGTGATGGGTGAACGGGACTGGGTGTGAGTTAGGACACGGGTCAGCGAGCACAGGGGGTGATGGGTGAACGGGACTGGGTGTGAGTTAGGACACGGGGCAGTGAGCTCGGGGGGTGATGGGTGAACGGGACTGGGTGTGAGTTAGGACACGGGTCAGCGAGCACAGGGGGTGATGGGTGAACGGGACTGGGTGTGAGTTAGGACACGGGGCAGTGAGCACAGGGGGTGATGGGTGAACGGGACTGGGTGTGAGTTAGGACACGGGGCAGTGAGCACAGGGGGTGATGGGTAAACGGGACTGGGTGCGAGTTAGGACACGGGGCAGTGAGCACTGGGGGTGATGGGTAAATGGGACTGGGTGCGAGTTAGGACACGGGGCAGTGAGCACAGGGGGTGATGGGTAAACGGGACTGGGTGCGAGTTAGGACACGGGGCAGTGAGCACAGGGGGTGATGGGTAAACGGGACTGGGTGCGAGTTAGGACACGGGGCAGTGAGCACTGGGGGTGATGGGTAAACGGGACTGGGTGTGAGTTAGGACACGGGGCAGTGAGCACAGGGGGTGATGGGTAAATGGGACTGGGTGCGAGTTAGGACACGGGGCAGTGAGCACTGGGGGTGATGGGTAAATGGGACTGGGTGCGAGTTAGGACACGGGGCAGTGAGCACAGGGGGTGATGGGTGAACGGGACTGGGTGTGAGTTAGGACACGGGGCAGTGAGCACAGGGGGTGATGGGTAAACGGGACTGGGTGCGAGTTAGGACACGGGGCAGTGAGCACTGGGGGTGATGGGTAAACGGGACTGGGTGCGAGTTAGGACACGGGGGCAGCAGAGGTTTGGAAGTACAGATTTTGTACTCAGCTTTATACAGCAGACAGTTTAAGATGTGCAGACATCTTATCAGAGAATCATGGAAATTTACGACACAGAAGGAGGCCATTCGGCCCATCGTGTCTGTGCCGGATGAAAAAGAGCTCTCCAGCCTAATCCCACTTTCCAGCTCTCGGTCCATAGCCCTGCAGGTTACTGCACTTCAAGTGCATATCCAAGAACCTTTTAAACGTGATTAGCGTTTCTGTCTCGACCACCCTTTCAGGCAGTGAGTTCCAGACCCCCACCACCCTCTGGGTGAAAAAAGTTCCCACCTCCCCGCTAATCCTTCTCCCAATTACTTTAAATCTGTGGCCCTGGTTATTGACCCTTCTGCCAAGGGAAATAGGTCCTTCCTATCCACTCTATCCAGGCCCCTCATCATTTTATACACCTCAATCAAGTCTCCCCTCAGCTTCCTCTGTTCCAAAGAAAACAACCCCAGCCTCTCCAATCTTTCCTCATCGCTAAAATTCTCCAAATCCTGGCAACATCCTCGTAAATCTCCTCTGCACCCCCTCTAGTGCAATCACATCTTTCCTGTAATGTGGTGACCAGAACTGCACGCAGTATTCTAGCTGTGGCCTAACTAGTGTTTTATACAGTTCAAGCATATACACACTACAGTTATGCTGTTGGTGTCTCCCTCATTAACATAATAAATGACAATGGGAGGGATGGCAGCCACCATCTCCGATTACCAGGCTTCTGTCACAACCGGCCATTGTTCTGCAGGAGGTCTCTGTCAGAGTGGCGACTGACACCACTGTGATAACCAATGAGTGGAGGAGGGCTGGACTTAACGGCAAGCAGAGTCTGTTTACTCATCAAACAGCAGAGTCTATTTAATCAGCGCACTACAGCAAACCATCTACAGAGTCTATTTAACCAGCGCACTACAGCAAACAGTCTAGAGTCTATTTAACCAGCGCACTACAGCAAACAGTCTACAGAGTCTATTTAACCAGCGCACTGCAGCAAACAGTCGACAGAGTCTATTTAACCAGCGCACTACAGCAGTCTACAGAGTCTATTTAACCAGCGCACTACAGCAAACAGTCTACAGAGTCTATTTAACCAGCGCACTACAGCAAACAGTCTACAGAGTCTATTTAACCAGCGCACTACAGCAGTCTACAGAGTCTATTTAACCAGCGCACTACAGCAAACAGTCTACAGAGTCTATTTAACCAGCACACTACAGCAAACAGTCTACAGAGTCTATTTAAAGAGTCTCTACTAACTATAACAAACGGAACTCACAACCGTCCATCATTCTACAGGAGGTCTTGGTCAGAGTTATGTAGAGCCTTGGTGAGACCACACCTGGAGTGCTGTGCACAGTTTTGGTCTCCTTACCTTAGAGGGGGTGCAGCGAAGGTTCACCAGACTGATTCCTGGGATGGGGGGAATTGTCCTTTGAGGAGAGATTGAGTAGACTAGGCCTATTTTCCCTAGAGTTTAGAAGAATGAGAGGTGATCTCATTGACACATATAAAATTCTTACAGGGATGGACAGGGTAGATGCTGAGAGGCTGTTTCCCCCTGGCTGGAGAGTCTAGAACCAGAGGGCACAGTCTCAGGATAAGGGGTCGGCCATTGAGGACTGAGATGAGGAGGAATCTCTTCACTCAGAGGGCGGTGAATCTTTGGAATTCTCTACCCCAGAGGGCTGTGGAGGCTCAGTCGTTGAGTATATTCAAGGCTGAGATCGATAGATTTTTGGACTCTCGGGGAGTCGAGGGATATGGGGAAAGTGGAGTTGAGATCGAAGATCAGCCATGATCTTATTGAATGGCAGAGCCGGCTCGAGGGGCCGTGTGACCTACTCCTGCTCCTAATTCTTATTTTCTAGAGTGACTGTGACAACCAACGAGTGGAGGCGGGCAAACAGAGTCTATTCACTCATCAAGCATTGGCTGTGAAGCGCTGTGGGACGCCCTGAGGTGGTGTACAAATGCCGGTCTCTGGCCGCTGATTCGCAGCTGAAGCACTGGCTGGTTTTCCAGCCCAAGGTCGCCGAAACCACAAACCCTTGGCCAGGCGCACTCAGCACAGCCCAGCATCGGACGTTCCCAGTGTGGGAACCAGGTATGCCAGGAGGCTACATCAGAAGACCGCCTGCCTCCAACCGCCGGAGGGTGGAACGTGGGAGGCCGGCCAGGAGAGCATTGGAATAGGCGAGTCTGGAGGCGACAAAGGCCCGGGTGAGGGCTTCAGCAGCGGATGAGCTGAGGCAAGGGCCGGAGACTGGCGGCGTTACGGAGCTGGAAATAGGCGGTGTCCTGAATCTCATCATTCATGAAGAAATGACTCATGAAATAACACTGGGCGGCCAGCTGGTGGCGCCGTCCAAGGAGTATAAATACTCGGGCGTGGGCCCAGCTTGCTCAGGACGTTTTTGTAACCGGGAACTAGTGATGTAACTAGAATCTCATGCTTGTGAAACAGTTGATTAAAGCCTTGCTTTACACTCAAACCAAGGGCTTAGTGAGTTTTCTAACGTCAGACGGTCTTAGTTATGCTGCGAATGTGTGGTCGGAAGCTCGTTTCAGGGTTAAATATGACACCAAGGTTGCGAACAGTGTGGTTCAGACTCAGACAGATGTTAGGGAGAGGTCAAACAGCCTTCCCCCCCATTTCCGATATTTCCAGAACTAATATAAAGCATTCAAAGAATATGGGGAAAAAAGTCATCTTTTTAAAACGGCCTTATGATTCTTCTCCCCCGGGTTTTTTGCGCGCAGCAGTGACCTGGAGATTAATCTTCAAATCCTAGAGGCTCCGTGACACAACCCATTAGGATCTTTTATTCGCGAGTTCTTGCAGAAGCTGCCTGCGGCCCCGATTGACCCTCATTAGTGATGCTTTGTCAGCAACGACCGAAAGTGTCGAGGGCTGAACATCAGACGTCAGTCACACCACCGGCGACTGCCCTGTGAGTCACTGAACGGAGAATCTGGAGAGGGCAAAACAAAGACTGGGTGACATGGGAGCAGGAGGAGGTCACTCGACCCCTCCAGCCTGTTCCTAATGAGATCAGGGCTGATCTGTATCTGAACTCCATCGACCCGCCTCGGTTCCGTAACCCTTAATACCCCTTACCCAACAAAAATCTATCAATCTCGGTTTTGACATTTTCAATTGACCCCCAGCCTCAACAGCTTTTTGGGGGAGCGTTTTCCAGATTTCGACCACCCTTTGTGTGAACGGCCTGACTCTAATTTTAAGGTTGTTCTGGAGGAAACAGTTTCTATCTTGCCCGATCCCAGTTATCCAGCTTTTTTCCACACCCACCATTTCATTTCCTCTTGAGGTTTAGGGCTTTCTAACCCATTTGACATTTTTTTTCTTCGTTTTCCTCTCTCTCTCTCTCTTAATCCAATCGTTCTTTCCCTCTCTCTTTCTGCAGCTGAATTTGACTCTAATTCACCCGATTTCCTCCGTCGTTCCTGTGTCTTTCTCCAACCTTAGATCTCGTTGGCCAAGGAGACAGACTGTTGGTCCCCATCGTTCACAGAGGTCCCAGACACCCCGCTGCCCTCGCCGCACTTCCAGCAACTTGCGGGACACTAAATATTTGAGCTGAAGAGTGATGAGAGACGTCTAACTCACGGGGCTCGCCGCAAGATGCCCCACTCCTGCAAATTCCAGGCCAATAATTAAATTAGCCCTGACCTCCTGTCGTATAAACTGAGCCTGGTTATTTCCCCAGGGAGCCATACGTTCGAGCAGACTCTGGTCTTTGTCATATGCTCACTGCCGTGTCATTAGAAATGGGACCCTCCAACCAAGGCACTCATTGCCAGACACCTTTAACCCCAGGGGTCATGAGTTCAAGACCTCTCCCCGCTGAGGTTACAGAAACATAGAAGATAGGAGCAGGAGTCGGCCATTTGGCCCCTCGAGCCTGCTCCGCCATCCAAACTCAGTACCCTGTCCCTGCCTTCTCC
Organism: Somniosus microcephalus; assembly: GCF_052327205.1. Classification (NCBI taxonomy): domain Eukaryota; kingdom Metazoa; phylum Chordata; class Chondrichthyes; order Squaliformes; family Somniosidae; genus Somniosus; species Somniosus microcephalus. Next base: position 55,221,885 of record NW_028225182.1, on the reverse strand, counting down.
CCATATCCCTTGATCCCTTTAGCCTTAAGAAATATATCCAACTCCTTCTTGAATATATTTAATGAATTGGCCTCCACTGCCTTGTGTGGTAGAGAATTCCACAGGTTCACCACTCTCTGGGTGAAGAAATTCCTCCTCATCTCGGTCCTAAATGGCTTACCCCTTATCCTTAGACTGTGACCCCTGGTTCTGGACTCCCCCGCCATCGGGAACATCCTTCCTGCATCTAGTCTGTCTAGTCCTGTTAGAATTTTATAAGTTTCAATGAGATCCCCTCTCATTCTTCTAAACTCTAGCGAATATAATCCTAATCGACTCAATCTCTCTTCATACGTCATTCCTGCCATCCCAGGTATCAATCTGGTGAATCTTCGCTGCACTCCCTCCATGGCAAGAACATCCTTCCTCAGATAAGGCGACCAAAACTGCACACAATACTTAAGGTGTGGTCTCACCAAGACCCTGTACAACTGCAGCAAGACATCCTTGCTCCTGCACTCGAATCCTCTCGCTATGAAAGCCAACATAACATTTACCTTCTTAACTGCCTGCTGCACCTGCATGCTTACCTTCAGCGTCTGGTGCACAAGGACACCCAGGTCTCGTTGCACTTCCCCTTCTCCCAATCTATTGCCGTTCAGATAATAATCTGTCTTCCTCTTTTTGCCACCAAAGTGGATAACCTCGCATTTATCCACATTATACTGCATCTGCCATGCATCTGCCCAATCGCCCAACCTGTCCAAATCATACTGGAGTTTCTCGGCATCCTCCTCACAGCACACACGCCCACCCAGCTTTGTGTCGTCTACAAACTTGGAGATATTACATCTAGTTCCCTCGTCTAGATCATTAATATATATTGTGAATAGCTGGGGTCCTAGCACCGACCCCTGAGCCTGGTTATTCCCTAGGTAGTCATACATCGGAGCAGGCTCTGTTCTTTGTCATATGCTCACTGCCATGTCATTAGAAATGGGACCCTCCAACCAAGGCACTCATTGCCGGACACCTTTAACCCCAGGGGTCATGAGTTCAAGACCTCTCCCCGCTGAGGTTAAGGGTTGGATGTCCCGATTCCACTTCATGCAAAGAAGTCTGGTTTGGTGACCTCTTGGCTTAGTTGGCCAATGGCTCACTAAGACATGCAGGTCCAGGAGGTCACATTATAACCCTGGCTAGTGGTGGCAGAGATATGACCATCGACCTCATTGTCAATGGGCTGAAGCGAGCAATGCTAAAAGTTGGACAAAAAATAATGAAGAGTAGAGTGAGAGAGAGAGGAGACCAGTTAGAATTTAGGGGACCAGTTAGGGTCCAGAAAACCTGAATGTAGGGAGTGGTAAAAGTTGGACATCGAGAGGCAGGGAGGGATGAGCGATAGAAAGAGAGACAGAGAGAGCGAGTGAGCGATTGAGAAATAGCAGAGCAGGAACAGTAAAGGGGCAGAGGGTACAGAGACAGAAGGAAGGAATTGCAAGGAGAGAGAAGGAAGGATAGAGCAACATAGAGACAAAAAAAATAGAACAGTGTCAGCCCTGGCTCAGTGGGTAGCGCGCTCGCCTCCGAGTCAGAAAGTCGTGGGTTCGAGCCCCACTCCAGAGACTTGAGCACAAAATCCAGGCTGACACTCCAGTGTGGTACTGAGGGAGCGCCGCACTGTCGGAGGGGCCGCACTGTCGGAGGGGCAGTACTGAGGGAGCGCCGCACTGTCGGAGGGGCAGTACTGAGGGAGCGCCGCACTGTCGGAGGGGCAGTACTGAGGGAGTGCCGCACTTTCGGAGGGGCAGTACTGAGGGAGCGCCGCACTGTCGGAGGGGCAGTACTGAGGGAGCGCCGCACTGTCGGAGGGGCAGTACTGAGGGAGCGCCGCACTGTCGAGGGGCAGTACTGAGGGAGCACCGCACTGTCAGAGGGGCAGTCCTGAGGGAGCGCCGCACTGTCGGAGGGGCAGTACTGAGGGAGCGCCGCACTGTGGGAGCACCGCACTGTCGGAGGGGCAGTACTGAGGGAGCACTGCACTGTCGGAGGGGCAGTACTGAGGGAGCACCGCACTGTCGGAGGGGCCCTCTTTCCGATGAGATGTTGAACCGAGGCCCCGTCTGCTCTCTCAGGTGGACGTAAAAGATCCCACGGCCACTATTTATCCCTCAACCAACATCACAAAAATAGATGATCTGATCATTATCACATTGCTGTTCGTGGGAGCTTGCTGTGCGCAGTTAGCTGCCCCGTTTCCTACATTACAACAGCGACCACACTTCAAAAAGTACTCCATTGGCTGTAAAGCGCTTTGGGACGTCGAGGTGGTGAAAGGCGCTGGAGAAATGCAAGTCTGTCTTTCTTTAACAGTGAAAGGGCGAAAACCAGGAAGACAGAATTGGAGAGAGAGAGAGAGAGCAAAGAATAAGGCCGGGGACCTGAAACAGACAGATAGAACGAAGAAGAAAGAGAGAGGAGGATACACAAAAAGACAGATGTATGAAGAAGATAAAGACAGAGACAAGAGGGAGGGATAAAATAAAAGGAAGGGTAGGGGTGGAGAGAGGGGATGCAGGGCTGTCGATACTCAGCGCAGGGTGGGGGGGGTATCACACATCCTGAACCGCCTGGGTGAGAAGCCAGGGGCTTCGAATGCCGAAGGGAGCTTTACCCCAACAGGACTCACTGCTTTCGGAAAAGGAGAACGCTGGGTGCAGATGGTCGGTCCCAGCATCCCATCCCTTGAAAGCCATCAGTTCCCCCCCCGCCGTCCCGAAAAAGGAAATGCAATTGGAATCCCGAATGGCCTTTTGATAATAATTTCCGGCCCGGAATCCCGGCGTCACTTGGAAGAATTCCCTCAACTAACTTCAAAAACGTTAGTGCAATAGTCGAAACATTAAAACAAAAAAAGGATTCTACTCCTTCGGAGCTGTCACTTCATAATTACAGGCCGGAATGTTGTACTCTGTGAAGAGCGGTCTCTTAGGCAACAGTCACCATGGTTACTCCATAGAAACCGCTAAAGGTGCCACTGGGGAGAGGGATTGTTTGACAGGATGGATAACCGGATTAAGGATCCTGGTTCACGGCAATAATTATTATTTCAACTAAGTAACAGTTAGGCTCCTTCAATCGGGAGTCAGCCAAGGCAATGGAGGCCCTTTATCCCTTTAGATATTGCGGCCATTTTGTTTATTTGGTCACGCGCATCGAATTTTACGGCACGGACAGGCCGTTCGGCCCAAAGGGGCCGTGCCGGCGTTTGTGCTCCACACGAGCCTCCTCCCAACCGCTCTGGGTCAGAAGTCTGAGTCCCACTCCAGACACTTGAGCACAAAAAATCTAGGCTGACGCTCCCAGTGCGGTACTGAGGGGGCGCCGCACTGTCGGAGGGGCAGTACTGAGGGAGCGCCGCACTGTCAGAGGGGCAGTACTGAGGGAGCGCCGCACTGTCAGAGGGGCAGTACTGAGGGAGCGCCGCACTGTCAGAGGGGCAGTACTGAGGGAGCGCCGCACTGTCGGAGGGGCAGTACTGAGGGAGCGCCGCACTGTCGGAGGGGCAGTACTGAGGGAGCGCCGCACTGTCAGAGGGGCAGTACTGAGGGAGCGCCGCACTGTCGGAGGGGCTGTACTGAGGGAGCACCGCACTGTCGGAGGGGCAGTACTGAGGGAGCGCCGCACTGTCAGAGGGGCAGTACTGAGGGAGCGCCGCACTGTCGGAGGGGCAGTACTGAGGGAGCGCCGCACTGTCGGAGGGGCAGTACTGAGGGAGCGCCGCACTGTCGGAGGGGCAGTACTGAGGGAGCGCCGCACTGTCAGAGGGGCAGTACTGAGGGAGCGCCGCACTGTCAGAGGGGCAGTACTGAGGGAGCGCCGCACTGTCGGAGGGGCAGTACTGAGGGAGCGCCGCACTGTCGGAGGGGCAGTACTGAGGGAGCGCCGCACTGTCAGAGGGGCAGTACTGAGGGAGCGCCGCACTGTCGGAGGGGCAGTACTGAGGGAGCGCCGCACTGTCGGAGGGGCAGTACTGAGGGAGCGCCGCACTGTCGGAGGGGCAGTACTGAGGGAGCGCCGCACTATCGGAGGGGCAGTACTGAGGGAGCGCCGCACTGTCGGAGGGGCAGTACTGAGGGAGCGCCGCACTGTCGGAGGGGCAGTACTGAGGGAGCGCCGCACTGTTTGATGGAAAGCTCGCCCCACATTTAGTTGTTAAGGATCCCACTCAGTGAGGTACTTAGCTGCAGAAAGCAGGAGGACTATCGGATTCCATCCGAGTCTGTGCTGATCACAGCTGGTAGGGCTAGGGCCAGAGAGGAGCAATGATTGCCCATTGGTCCTGCCCCTGATAACTACCCACTGGCCCATGTGCTGTGCATGAACGTTAGGGCGAGGTCGGCATTCGGGCTTGTCCGCGATGCCCCACTGCGGTTGAATAGTCCGGGCTCACGGGGCAGGAATGGGCCACTTGGGCACCAAGGCGGTGGTGCCCGTGGAACCCCGCTCTGCACCAGCCAGTGCCTATTGGAGAGGAGGGGGGGGGTGGCAAAGCTGGGGAGTGAAGTGATCACAGTAACACACAGCACAGGAGGAGGCCATTCGGCCCATCGTGCCTGTGCCGGCTCTTTGAAAGAACTCTCCAATTAGTCCCACTCCCCCCTGCTCTTTCCCCACAGCCCTGTGAATTTTTCCCCTTCAAGTATTTCTCCAATTCCCCTTTTGAAAGTCACTATTGAATCTGCTCCCACCGCCCTTTCAGGCAGCGCATTCCAGATCACAACAACTCGCTGCGTAAAAACATTCTCCTCATCTCCCCTCTGGTTCTTTTGCCGATTATCTTCAATCTGTGTCCTCTGGTTACCGACCCTCCTGCCACTGGAAACAGTTTCTCCTTATTTGCTCTTTATAAACCGTTACTCCTTAAAGCTTACCTCTTTGACCTGATGTGGCTCGGTGACATATTTGTCTGATTTACGTTCCTGTGAAGCACCTTGGGACATCTTACTACATTAAAGGCACTAGTATCAGCTGTGGCTCAGTGGGTAGCACTCTCGCCTCTGGGTCAGAAGGTTGTGGGTTCAAGTCCCACTCCAGAGACTTGAGCACATAAATCCAGGCTGACACTTCAGTGCAGAACTGAGGAAGCGCCGCACTGTCGGAGGGGCAGTACTGAGGGAGCGCCGCACTGTCGGAGGGGCAGTACTGAGGGAGCGCCGCACTGTCGGAGGGGCAGTACTGAGGGAGCGCCGCACTGTCGGAGGGGCAGTACTGAGGGAGCGCCGCACCGTCGGAGGGGCAGTACTGAGGGAGCGCCGCACTGTCGGAGGGGCAGTACTGAGGGAGCGCTGCACTGGCGGAGGGGCAGTACTGAGGGAGCGCCGCACTGGCGGAGGGGCAGTACTGAGGGAGCGCCGCACTGTCGGAGGGGCAGTACTGAGGGAGCGCCGCACTGTCGAAGGGGCAGTACTGAGGGAGCGCCGCACTGTCGGAGGGGCAGTACTGGTGTACTGTCAGATGTGCCGTCTTTCGGATGAGATGTTAAACCGCCATCTCGTCTGGCCCTCTCAGGTGGACGTAAAAGATCCCACGGCCACTATTTTGAAGAAGAACAGGGGAGTTCTCCCCGGTGTCCTGGGGCCAATATTTATCCCTCAATCAACATCACTAAAAAAAAACCGATGATCTGGTCATTATCACATTGCTGTCTGTGGGAGCTTGCTCTGCGGACACTGGCTGCCGCGTTTCCCACATTACAACAGTGACCACACTTCAAAAAGTACTTCATTGGCTGTAAAGCGCTTTGGGACGTCCGGTGGTCGTGAAAGGCGCTATAGAAATGCAAGTCTTTCTCTCTTCTTTCTCTTCATCGCTCCCTACCTGCAAGTGGAAACATCTTCTCTACGCCTAGCCTTTCAAACTCTTTCTTAAATCTTGAAGACCTCTATTAGGTCACCCCCTCAGCCTTCCCTTTTCTAGAGAAAAGTGCCCCAGCCTTGTTCAGTCTTTCCTGATAGGTATAACCTCTCAGTTCTGGTATCATCCTGGTAAAGCTTTTTTGCACCTTCTCCAGTGCCTCGAGATCAATTTTTTATAATATGGAGACCAGAATGATCGAACAAAAAAAAAGGCCCGGAAGGCTTAACGGTTCCTAATTGTGTGTTTTGTTACTGTAATTTTCCCAGGGCAGGATTTTCATTGGGCCGTGGAGGCGGGATTGGAGGCATGTGGGGGGTTAAAATCCCGAAATCGGGGGGCACGAACCCATCCCGCCTCCATGCCAGTTTCAAAGGAGGCGGATACCCGACCTGTGCTGGGACCCGCCTCCCCGAGGCGGGAAGGGGATTAGTGCCAATTAACTGCCTGTTAACAGGTAGTTCACCGGCAGTTTTTAGCCCAATCCCTATTTTTATTCCTGAAGTGTGGGATTCCCGACGGCTCCAAACCATGCCAAGTTAGCGAGGCGGGCCGTCGGGATGAAGGGCTTGGAGGGGTCGAGATGTCCGGTGTTCAGGTGAGTGATGGGTGCATGAGTGCAAAGGTAAGTGTGTTTGGTGTGTGTAAAGTGTTTAAAGAAGTTTTACTTACCTTTACAGCCTTCCTTCCTTTAGGTCTCGGGAGTCCCTCATCTCACTGGCACAGAAAGCAGAATGGCTGCGAGCTGTCAAAATCTGCAGCATTCAGCTTTCTGTTCCGGGGAGATCTCTAAATCATCCTGAGAGGAAGGAATTAACCTGGAGTACAGATTGTCAGTGTTTGACGCTGATATTTCATCTGTCAAAAGGTCTTGACAGATAAAATGTCAATCTGTGACGTCACCTGTTGCCGGGTGGCCCTTAATTGGCCTGCTGAGCCCGCTGGGCGGGGTCAACAAGGTCAATCAAGTCTAAATCGCGTGGGTTGGCCACAACTCGATGGAGGCGGGACTACAACCCCGAAAGTTGTAGTCCTGCCTCCTACCCGACTCCTCAATGAAAATCCAGCCCCTTGTGTCCCTGGACACTGCACCATCCACAGCTCAGAGGGTAGGAGATAGGACGGGAAAAGCTCTACTCTCCCAATGGGTCTTCCCAAATGGCCGCAGGAAGTTTGCAACAAAGGGCCGCGTGGGACGAATCTCCCTCTGATTTCTCCCCAGCTCCTCCCCAGGCTCCTGTGATCAGCCTCTGCTCCGATCTCCCACCTCACGAACACACCGTGAGCTCAGTAAAGCGGGAAAGAAATTGGGCCAACCATCACAGTCCCACACATCCTTCCCACAATGTCCGGGAGTGGGAGGTCCATTTCCTGATCCCCAAGGGACCCAACTTCTTGCAATTCAAATGTTGATTCCGACAACAACCCCCCGCCCCGCCGCCACCACCTTTTATCTCTCTATTTTGCCGGTCCGACTCTGGTCAGTTCCCTCAGAATTTTTCTCTCATTTCTCCTCAGCTCCAAATCCCTTGCCTTACACAAGCATACGCCACCCTTTCGGGTCGCCCACTCTGTTTGAGCATATTCCTGGAGCTGTCATCACATGTATAGAATAACAGGTACCCGGGAGAGAGTTACAGGCTGGAATCTAATCGAGGGGTTTGGGGGGTTTATATATAGAATAACAGATACCCGGGAGAGAGTTACAGGCTGGAATCTAATCGAGGGGTTCGGGGGGGTTTATATATAGAATACCAGATACCCGGGAGTGAGTTACAGGCTGAAATCTAATCGTGGGGTTCGGGGGGGTTTATATATAGAATACCAGATACCCGGGAGAGAGTTACAGGCTGGAATCTAATCGAGGGGTTCGGGGGGGTTTATATATAGAATACCAGATACCCGGGAGTGAGTTACAGGCTGAAATCTAATCGAGGGGTTCGGGGTGGTTTATATATAGAATAACAGGTACCCGGGAGAGAGTTACAGGCTGGAATCTAATCGAGGGGTTCGGGGGGGTTTATATATAGAATACCAGATACCCGGGAGTGAGTTACAGGCTGAAATCTAATCGTGGGGTTCGGGGGGGTTTATATATAGAATATCAGATACCCGGGAGTGAGCTACAGGCTGGAATCTAATCGAGGGGTTCGGGGGGGTTTATATATAGAATAACAGATACCTGGGAGTGAGTTACAGGCTGGAATCTAATCGAGGGGTTCGGGGGGTTTATATATAGAATAACAGATACCCGGGAGTGAGTTACAGGCTGGAATCTAATCGAGGGGTTCGGGGGGGTTTATATATAGAATAACAGATACCCGGGAGTGAGTTACAGGCTGGAATCTAATCGAGGGGTTCGGGGGGTTTATATATAGAATAACAGATACCCAGGAGTGAGTTAAAGCCAGTGTTCCTGCCTCTCTTGACCAACACCAGTTTGCCTATCGTGCTAACAGATCAACGGAGGATGCAATCACAACTGCTCTACACTCGGCACTGAATCACCTAGATGGTAAGGAGACCTACATCAGAATGCTGTTCATAGACTACAGCTCAGCATTCAACACTATCGTCCCCAACAAGCTGGCCACCAAACTCCAAACTCTTGGCCTGAACACTTCCCTCTGCAACTGGACCCTGGACTTCCTAACAAACAGACCCCAGTCTGTCAAATTAGGTAACCACACCTCCCCCCCCCCCTGACCCTGAACACGGGGGCCCCACAAGGATGTGTGCTGAGCCCCCTCCTCGACTCCCTCTTCACCCACGACTGTGTGGCTGTTCATGGTTCCAACACCATCATCAAGTTTGCGGATGATACCACGGTAGTAGGCCAGATCACCAACAACGATGAGGAGGTCCAGCATCTCGTGAAGTGGTGCGCCGATAACAACCTGGCCCTTAACATCAAGAAAACCAAAGAAATCATTGTGGACTTCAGGAAGTCTAAAGGCGGAAGTCACACCCCCATCCACATCAATGGGGCTGTGGTGGAAAGGGTGGACAGCTTTAAGTTCCTCGGAGTCCACATCACGGAAGACCTCTCCTGGTCCCTCAATACCTCCTCTCTGGTGAAGAAGGCCCAGCAGCGCCTATATTTCCTAAGGAGGCTGAAGGGATGTAACCTGTCACCCCTGATCCTCTCTAACTTTTACCGCTGCACAATAGAGAGCATCCTGACGAACTGTATCACAGTATGGTATGGCAGCTGTAGCTACTATGACCGGAAAGCCCTGCAGCGGGTAGTCAAAACTGCCCAACGCATTACCGGCACCCGGCTACCGACCATAGAGCACATATACCAGAAACGCTGTTTACGGAGGTCACGGTCCATCATCAAAGACCCTACCCACCCCAGCCACAGTCTGTTCGCCCTCCTGCCATCTGGGAGACGCTACAGATGCATTCGCACCCGTACGACCAGATTTAGGAACAGCTTCTTTCCCAGGGCTGTCATCCTACTGAACTCCGCAAATAAACTCTAAAGCCTGCACATCTGCCAATGCACTTTATTATGGTTATATTTATGTTAATGTATTACAAGCCAAATGTATGTTGAATGTTTAAATGTCTTAATCTAAATGTACACTCTCGGGAGCCGCAAGCCTACATTTCGTTGTACTGCACTTGTGCACTAACAATGACAATAAAAAGTTGATTTGATTTGATTTGATTTGATTTTGTTACAGGCTGGAATCTAATCGAGGGGTTCAGGGTGTTTATATATAGAATAACAGATACCCGGGAGTGAGTTACAGGCTGGAATCTAATCGATGGGTTCGGGTGTTGACAAATCCATTGACTGCGGAACGCTCGATTCGGATCAGAATTATTCCCAGCTTTCTGATGCTGTTTTTTATATGGCAGAGGCCATGGGTTTAGTGGGGCTGAAAAGCTTAACAGCAGTGAAGTAACCAATGCTGAGTAATTCAGTAATGGCCTGAACCCATTACCACAAAATCGCACTGTGTAATGAAATGCCACGTCAGCAAAGCTAGTCACACTGCCACTGGGAGAGAGTAATTGTACCGCTAGAATGAAATAGGAACACAGGAACAGGAGGAGGCCATTCAGCCCCTCGAGCCTGTTACGCAGGAACAGGAGGAGGCCATTCAGCCCCTCGAGCCTGTTACACAGGAACAGGAGGAGGCCATTCAGCCCCTCGAGCCTGTTACACATGAACAGGAGGAGGCCATTCAGCCCCTCGAGCCTGTTACACAGAAACAGGAGGAGGCCATTCAGCCCCTCAAGCCTGTTACACGGGATCAGGAGGTGGCCATTCAGACCCTCGAGTCTGTTCCGACATTCAATGAGATCAGGGCTGATCTGTATCTTAACTCCATCTACCCGCCTTGGTTCCGTAACCCTTAATACCCTTACCCAACAAAAATCGATCAATCTCAGTTTTGAAATTTCCAATTGACCCCCAGCCTCGACAGCTTGTTGGGGGAGAGAGTTCCAGATTTCCACCACCCTTTGTGTGAAGAAGTGCTTCCTGACATCACCCCTGAACGGCCTGGCTCTAATTTTAAGGTTCTGCCCCCCCCCCCACCAGAGGAAATAGTTTCTCTCTATCTACACGGCAATGGGGAAAGAGCAGGGTTGCAAAGCTTTACCAGTACTGAGGGAGCGCCGCACTGTCGGAGGGGCAGTACTGAGGGAGCGCCGCACTGTCGGAGGGGCAGTACTGAGGGAGAGCCGCACTGTCGGAGGGGCAGTACTGAGGGAGCGCCGCACTGTCGGAGGGGCAGTACTGAGGGAGCGCCGCACTGTCGGAGGGGCAGTACTGAGGGAGCGCCGCACTGTCGGAGGGGCAGTACTGAGGGAGCGCCGCACTGTCGGAGGGGCAGTACTGAGGGAGCGCAGCACTGTCAGAGGGGCAGTACTGAGGGGCAGTACTGAGGGAGCGCCACACTGTCGGAGGGGCAGTACTGAGGGAGCGCCGCACTGTCGGAGGGGCAGTACTGAGGGAGCGCCGCAATGTCGGAGGGGCACCATAGATTACGGGCTTGAGTCGCTGGAGTGGGGCTCGATCTCACGACATTCTGACTCAGAGGCGGGAGCCACGGCTGATAAGGCGGTGGTTATTCGACACCGGGCTTGGATTTGCAACTGAAACTTTGGGAATGAAATCGTGCAGACGGGGTCTGCAGGTTGGTGACTGAGAGTGGTGTCACAGGACGGCAGAATTCAAGTCTGACATTCCAGGCTGGCATCGCCCAGAAAACCCATCTTGTAACTTTGCGACAACGTGACCGACTGTTGGTGCTGTGCAAGCACACCTTGCTCTGATCTACTGCTGACAGCGCAGAGCGTGCTAACAACACAGGGCCGAGGTGTTCCTGTCACTGCTGAGGGTGTCTGCATGCACGCTCCCGTCGGGGCACTGTCGTGAAAATCCATCTCCACACGCCACAGGTTTCAGTGCATCAACCAGCGCTAACAGCTCCCCGATGTGAGGCACTGAATACCATGGCCTTACCATCAGCCAGGGTTCCTGCTCCTGATCACTGCCCCAGTGACCCCTGGGTTAGAGAAAGGGGAAATCAGCCAGGGTTCCTGCTCCTGATCTCTGTCCAGTGACCCCTGGGTTAGAGAGAGGGGAAATCAGCCAGGGTTCCTGCTCCTGATCTCTGTCCAGTGACCCCTGGGTTAGAGAGAGGGGAAATCAGCCAGGGTTCCTGCTCCTGATCACTGCCCAGTGACCCCTTGGTTAGAGAGAGGGAAATCAGCCAGGGTTCTTCCTTCTGATCACTGCCCAGTGACCCCTGGGTTAGAGAGAGAGGGAATCAGCCAGTGTTCCTGCTCCTGATCACTGTCCAATGACTCCTGGGTTAGAGAGAGGGGAAATCAGCCAGGGTTCCTGCTCCTGATCACTGCCCAGTGACCCCTGGGTTAGAGAGAGGGGAAATCAGCCAGGGTTCCTGCTCCTGATCACTGTCCAGTGACCCCTGGGTTAGAGAGGGGAAATCAGCCAGGGTTCCTGCTCCTGATCACTGTCCAGTGACCCCTGGGTTAGAGAGAGGGAAAATCAGCCAGCGTTCCTGCTCCTGATCACTGTCCAGTGGCCCCTGGGTTAGAGAGAGGGGAAATCAGCCAGCGTTCCTGCTCCTGATCACTGTCCAGTGGCCCCTGGGTTAGAGAGAGGGGAAATCAGCCAGCGTTCCTGCTCCTGATCACTGCCCAGTGACCCCTGGGTTAGAGAGAGAGGAAATCAGTCAGGGTTCCTGCTCCTGATCACTGTCCAGTGACCCCTGGGTTAGAGAGAGGGGAAATCAGCCAGGGTTCCTGCTCCCTATCACTATCCAGTGACCCCTTGTGTTAGAGAGAGGGGAAATCAGCCAGGGTTCCTGCTCCTGATCACTGCCCAGTGACCCCCTGGGTTAGAGAGAGGGAAACCAGCCAGGGTTCCTGCTCCTGATCACTGCCCAGTGACCCCTGGGTTAGAGAGAGGGGAAATCAGCCCGGGTTCCTGCTCCTGATCACTGTCCAGTGACCGCTGGGTTAGAAAGAGGGGAAATCAGTCAGGGTTCCTGCTCCTGATCACTGTCCAGTGACCCCTGGGTTAGAGAGGGGAAATCAGCCAGGGTTCCTGCTCCTGATCACTGCCCAGTGACCCCTGGGTTAGAGAGAGGGGAAATCAGCCAGGGTTCCTGCTCCTGATCACTGCCCAGTGACCCCTGGGTTAGAGAGAGGGGAAATCAGCCAGGGTTCCTGCTCCTGATCACTGCCCAGTGACCCCTGAGTTAGAGAGAGGGGAAATCAGCCAGGGTTCCTGCTCCTGATCACTGCCCAGTGACCCCTGGGTTAGAGAGAGTGGAAATCAGCCAGCGTTCCTGCTCCTGATCACTGCCCAGTGACCCCTGAGTTAGAGAGAGGGGAAATCAGCCAGGGTTCCTGCTCCTGATCACTGCCCAGTGACCCCTGAGTTAGAGAGAGGGGAAATCAGCCAGGGTTCCTGCTCCTGATCACTGCCCAGTGACCCCTGGGTTAGAGAGAGTGGAAATCAGCCAGCGTTCCTGCTCCTGATCACTGCCCAGTGACCCCTGAGTTAGAGAGAGGGGAAATCAGCCAGGGTTCCTGCTCCTGATCACTGCCCAGTGACCCCTGGGTTAGAGAGAGTGGAAATCAGCCAGCGTTCCTGCTCCTGATCACTGCCCAGTGACCCCTGGGTTAGAGAGAGGGGAAATCAGCCAGCGTTCCTGCTCCTGATCACTGCCCAGTGACCCCTGGGTTAGAGAGAGAGGGGAAATCAGCCAGGGTTCCTGCTCCTGATCACTGCCCAGTGACCCCTGGGTTAGAGAGAGAGGGAAATCAGCCAGGGTTCCTGCTCCTGATCACTGCCCAGTGACCCCTGGGTTAGAGAGAGGGGAAATCAGCCAGGGTTCCTGCTCCTGATCACCATCCAGTGACCCCTGGGTTAGAAAGCATGAATGGCACAGTATTAGAATCGGTTGTGATATTCCCAGAGTTGACCATTCTTCAAACACAACGGCTGCTTGTGTAGGGCATGGGAGGTCGACCGATGTCAGGATTCCTAAATTACAACAGTGACTACACTTCAAAAAAATACTTCATTGGTTGTAAAGCACTTTGGGGAGTCCCGAGATGCTGAAAGGCGCTTTAGAAATGCAAGTCTTTCTTTCCAAGGTATTTATCACCTCTCATTGGTGACCACGACACATTCTCCATTACTAACGCATTTATATCCCCCATCACTCTCGGCATAGCACACTGGGTGGCCTCCAACCTCTTCATGTTCATCAAGCAAGAACTAAAGGCAAAGAAAGCTCTCGCGACTCGAAAACCACCAGAAAAATTCAGCTGAGCTTTCCTGTCAACATTACATCCTGGGATTCTAAAACTTAGTGAATAAAGCAATAAAGCAGCAGCTTATTCATTGGACCGGTGTCAAGATCTTTCTCTGAACTCTCTCTGTCAATAGTGGAGAGGAAACACAGGAACAGGAGGAGGCCGTTCAGCCCCTCGAGCCTGTTACACAGGAACAGGAGGAGGCCGTTCAGCCCCCTCGAGCCTGTTACATCAGGAACAGGAGGAGACCATTCAGCCCCTCGAGCCTGTCACACAGGAACAGGAGGAGGCCATTCAGCTCCTCGAGCCTGTTACACAGGAACAGGAGGAGGCCCATTCAGCCCCCTCGAGCCTGTTACATCAGGAACAGGAGGAGACCATTCAGCCCCTTGAGCCTGTTACACAGGAACAGGAGGAGACCATTCAGCTCCTCGAGCCTGTTACATCAGGAACAGGAGGAGACCATTCAGTCCCTCGAGCCTGTTACATCAGGAACAGGAGGAGACCATTCAGCCCCTCGAGCATGTTACACAGGAACAGGAGGAGACCATTCAGCCCCTCGAGCCTGTTACATCAGGAACAGGAGGAGACCATTCAGCCCCTCGAGCCTGTTACATCAGGAACAGGAGGAGACCATTCAGCCCCTCGAGCCTGTTACACAGGAACAGGAGAAGGCCCGTTCAGCCCCTCGAGCCTGTTACACAGGAACAGGAGGAGACCATTCAGCCCCTCGTGCCTGTTACATCAGGAACAGGAGGAGACCATTCAGCCCCTCGAGCCTGTTACATCAGGAACAGGAGGAGGCCATTCAGCTCCTCGAGCCTGTTCCGCCATTCAATGAGATCATGGCTGATCTGTGACCTAACTCCATCTACCCACCTTTGCCCCATATCCCTTAATACCTTTGGTTAACAGAAATCCATCAATCTCCAATTTAAAATTAACAATTGATCTAGCATTAATTGCCATTTGCAGGAGAGAGTTCCAAACTTCTACCACCCTTTGTGTGTAGAAGTGTTTCCTAATTTCATTCCTGAAAGGTCTGGCTCTAATTTTTAGACTTTGCCCCCTAGTCCTGGACTCCCCAACCAGCGGAAATAGTTTCTCTCTATCGACCCAATCTGTTCCCCTTAATATCATGAGAAGTCCGATCAGATCGCCCCTTAACCTTCTAAATTCCAGGGAATACAACCCTAGTTTGTGTAATCTCCCCTCGTAGCTTAACCCTTGGAGTCCGGGTATCGTTCTGGTAAACCTACGGGGTGGGGGGGGGGGGTGGTGCGGGGAGCAGGGAGCTTGTAAAAAGAAAGAACTTGCGCTTCTCCAGCGCCTTTCACCACCTCAGGACGTCCCAAAGTGCTTTACAGCCAATGAGGTGTTTTTGTTTTGACGTGTAGTCACTGTTGTAATGTAGGAAAAGCGGCAGACAATTTACGGACAGCAAGATCCCACAAGCAGCAGGGTGATAATCTGTTTTTTTTTTAGTGCTGTTGGTTGAGGGATAAATATTGGCCCCAGGACACTGGGGAGAACTCCCCCCCTGCTCCTCTTCCAAATAGTGGCCGTGGGATCCCGAACCGTGCTGTGCGTGGGTTCATGCGCCTGAACCACTGGAGCAGGTAGGCCCTGGGCAGGGGGGGGGCAGGAGAGTGGGGCCTTGTTTGAATATCCAGGAGCGTCGATAGGGATTACCAACCCTCGAGGATTGCCCTGGCGTCTCCAGGAATTGAAGATTAATCTCCCGGGAGAAAATAAAATCATTTTCTTTCAATTATTTGGTTATAAGAACGTCGGACTTTGGAAAGAATAGGGGCCGGCTTGACACTGAGGGTCACGAATTATCCAATCGGCTAACGGGCGGTCTGTTTGCTTCCCGACTGGCTGTGAGAAGGAGGGGGCCGCGCCACGAGGATGCGCGTGTCCGGGCGGCCAATGGCGCAAGCGTGGGGGACGGGACGGTTGGAGGGAGGCGGGCCCCGTGACGAAACCAGCAGGAATAAGTCCGTCCAGATTGGCGACCTCCCCTTTAGATGCCCCAGAGGAGGGGTCAGCGGACCGAGCCAGACCAGCGGTCCTCAGCTTGTGCCTCGAGAGTGTTGTAAGAATAACTGGTGTTGTGCCGCATCAGGGCAGGAATGGGGAAACAGCCAGCCGAGGGAAAACACCGCAACGAGTGCATCCAAAACAATTAGACGAACTGCGAAAAAATCCTCGCCTGTCAGGAGGCTGGGCAACAGATTAAATTGTTGAAACGTCAGGCAAAAAAAAAACCTTTTGTAGGAAAACCATTTGAAATCATGCGTGGGTGGAGGAGCGAGGGGAGAAGGATTGTTAAATTATCCGTCAAGGATGCCTGTTCCCATGGCAACGGAGGCCCGAGCTCTCAGGCTCCTGATGTGAGCTCCCGTTCAGCTGCTGCGCCGCCCACTCCGCGAGTAAAAACCCAACGTCTGCTGCCAAACCCTGATGGCAACGGCACTGACAGCATCCGGGGAATCGCCGGTGAAATGGGTTTCCGCAATGGGCTGTGTTTAGCTGTTCCGTTTGAGGTGTGTCACAACACAGGGCCTGTGCTCAAGGCCCACAACACAGGGCCTGTGCTCAAGGCCTCAGGCGGACAACACAGGGCCTGTGCTCAAGGCCCACAACGCAGGGCCTGTGCTCAAGGCCCACAACACAGGGCCTGCGCTCAAGGCCTCAGGCGGACAACGCAGGGCCTGTGCTCAAGGCCCACAACGCAGGGCCTGTGCTCAAGGCCCACAACGCAGGGCCTGTGCTCAAGGCCTCAGGCGGACAACACGGGGCCTGTGCTCAAGGCCTCAGGCGGACAACACAGGGCCTGTGCTCAAGGCCCACAACACAGGGCCTGTGCTCAAGGCCCACAACACAGGGCCTGTGCTCAAGGCCCACAACACAGGGCCTGTGCTCAAGGCCCACAACGCAGGGCCTGTGCTCAAGGCCTCAGGCGGACAACACGGGGCCTGTGCTCAAGGCCTCAGGCGGACAACACAGGGCCTGTGCTCAAGGCCCACAACACAGGGCCTGTGCTCAAGGCCCACAACACAGGGCCTGTGCTCAAGGCCCACAACACAGGGCCTGTGCTCAAGGCCCACAACACAGGGCCTGTGCTCAAGGCCCACAATACAGGGCCTGTGCTCAAGGCCCACAACACAGGGCCTGTGCTCAAGGCCTCAGGCGGACAACACAGGGCCTGTGCTCAAGGCCCACAACGCAGGGCCTGTGCTCAAGGCCCACAACACAGGGCCTGCGCTCAAGGCCTCAGGCGGACAACGCAGGGCCTGTGCTCAAGGCCCACAACGCAGGGCCTGTGCTCAAGGCCCACAACGCAGGGCCTGTGCTCAAGGCCTCAGGCGGACAACACGGGGCCTGTGCTCAAGGCCTCAGGCGGACAACACAGGGCCTGTGCTCAAGGCCCACAACACAGGGCCTGTGCTCAAGGCCCACAACACAGGGCCTGTGCTCAAGGCCCACAACACAGGGCCTGTGCTCAAGGCCCACAACGCAGGGCCTGTGCTCAAGGCCTCAGGCGGACAACACGGGGCCTGTGCTCAAGGCCTCAGGCGGACAACACAGGGCCTGTGCTCAAGGCCCACAACACAGGGCCTGTGCTCAAGGCCCACAACACAGGGCCTGTGCTCAAGGCCCACAACACAGGGCCTGTGCTCAAGGCCCACAACACAGGGCCTGTGCTCAAGGCCCACAATACAGGGCCTGTGCTCAAGGCCCACAACACAGGGCCTGTGCTCAAGGCCTCAGGCGGACAACACAGGGCCTGTGCTCAAGGCCCACAACACAGGGCCTGTGCTCAAGGCCCACAACACAGGGCCTGTACTCAAGGCCCACAACACAGGGCCTGTGCTCAAGGCCCACAACACAGGGCCTGTACTCAAGGCCCACAACACAGGGCCTGTGCTCGAGGTCAGGGCACAGAGCTTTCAAGTTGATTTCAATCAGGGTGATTGACAAGCAGATGCAGCCCCTTCACTCCCGTGAGGCGATGATGGGATCCTAATCATTAACTCTACAAAGATTAAAGTACTACTTCCAAAATGTGTCTGGCACCATGCATTCTTGCGCTAAGTAACGACCTTCACAGATTCGCCCGGTACAGCCAGGTTCATTCCACATATGTAAGTTTAGGCAGCGAGTGTGAAGACTATTCGGGCATGGGGTGAGGCACAGAGGTCTGCCTGCCCTGGCCCAACGTACATACGGGCCACACGAAGAGAGGCCAACAAATCCAGGCAGCGGGCGACCTGTGAAGCTCCCACTACCACCCACAATGTGCGAGACCCCCCATGGTCAAACGGCCCAACACATTCCCTCGGGCTGCACGTGATAAATGGGGCGAAGTGCCCGGGATAATCTAGCACGAACTGTGTTATAAATCTCATCATTCATCAAGAAACTACTCGTGAAATAACGCTGGACGGCCAGCTGGTGGCGCCGTCCAAGGAGTATAAATACTCGGGCGTGGGCCCAGCTTGCTCAGGGACATTTTGTAAGACAAGGAACTAGTGAAGTACAACTAGACCTCCATGTTCTGAAACAAGTTGATTAAAGCCTTGCTTTATACTCAAACCAAGTGTGTAGTGAGTTTTATTACGTCAAACTGTGAATCATAGAATCATAGAAATTTACAGCACAGGAGGCCATTCGGCCCATCGTGTCCGTGCTGGCCGACAAAGAGCGATCCCGCCCTAATCCCACTTTCCAGCTCTCGGTCCGTGGCCCTGTCGGTTACGGCACTTCAAGCGCAGATCCAAGTACTTTTTAAATGCAGTGAGGGTTTCTGCCTCGACCACCCTTTCAGGCAGTGAGTTCCAGACCCCCACCACCCTCTGGGTGAAAATATTTCTCCTCAAATCTCCTCTAAACTTCCAACCAATTACTTTAAATCTATGCCCCCTGGTTATCGACCCTTCTGCTAAGGGAAATAGGTCCTTCCTATCCACTCTATCCAGGCCCCTCGTAATTTTATACACCTCAATTAGATCTCCCCTCATCCTCCTCTGTTCCAAAGGAAACAACCCCAGCCTCTCCAATCTTTCCTCATATCTAAAATTCCCCAGCCCAGGCAACATCCTGGTAAATCTCCTCTGCACCCCCTCTAGTGCAATCACATCCTTCCTGTAATGCGGTGACCAGAACTGCACGCAGTATTCTCGCTGCGGCCTAACTAGTGTTCTATACTGCTCGAGCATAACCTCTTATATTCGATTCCTCGGTGTCAGCTGTGGCTCAGTGGGTAGCACTCTCGCCTCTGAGTCAGAAGGTTCAAGTCCCACTCCAGGGACCCGAGCATATAAAGCTAGGCTGACACTCCGGTGCAGTGCTGAGGGAGTGCCGCACTGTCGGAGGTGCCGTCTCTCAGATGAGACGTTAAACTGAGGCCCCGTCTGCTCTCTCTGGTGGACGCAAATGATCCCAGGGCCACTATTTCGAAGAAGAGCAGGGGAGTTATCCCCGGTACCCTGGCCAATGCTTATCTCTCAACCAAAAACAGATGATCTGGTCATTTATCACATTGCTGTTTGTGGGAGCTTGCTGTGCACAAATTGGCTGCCGCGTTTCCTACATTACAACAGTGACTACACTTCAAAAAAAGTACTTCATTGGCTGTAAAGCACTTTGAGACGTCCTGAGGTGGTCGTCAAAGGCGCGATATAAATGCAAGTCTTTCTTTTTCCCTTTCTCGGATAATAAAGGCAAGTATCCCGTATGCCTTCTTAG
The DNA here is from genome assembly GCF_052327205.1 of Somniosus microcephalus. NCBI lineage: Eukaryota > Metazoa > Chordata > Chondrichthyes > Squaliformes > Somniosidae > Somniosus > Somniosus microcephalus. The sequence continues at coordinate 55,202,421 of NW_028225182.1, read as the reverse complement.
CTACCTGTCCTGCTACCTTTAGGGATCTGTGGACCTGCACTCCAAGGTCCCTCTGATCCTCTGCACTTCTCAGTGTCCTACCATTTAATGTGTATTCTCTTGCCTTGTTAGCCCTCCTCAAATGCATTACCTCACACTTCTCCGGATTGAATTGCATTTGCCACTGCTCTGCCCACCTGACCAGTCCATTGATATCTTCCTGCAGTCTGCAGCTTTCTTCATTATCAACCACATGGCCTATTTTTTGTATCATCTGCAAACTTCTTAATCATACTTCCTACATTGAAGTCCAAATCGTTGAAATATACCACAAAAAGCAAAGGACCCAGTACTGAGCCCCGCGGAACTCAGGAGAGTTGAGGGCAACAAGCAATCATCATTGTATATTAAGACATTCAAAATGAGCTTTAGAATTGACATGAAAACAATTTAGTGCTGGCACTGTTACCGGAGGTTGGGTCAGAGGGGCAGGTGAGGGGGACACAAGGGATTGTCCGTGGATTCTGACTGTGTTCTCTCAGTGGGAATGGTGAGGTAACACACTGTGAAACATGGTCCAATTAGTGCAGAGCCGATCTAATGAGCCAGCAATACAAGGGGGTCCAAAAGACAACTCATTATATTATTCATTAACCAGGGACACACAGCAAGGAGTTGCTGAACTGGAGCCGTTTGGCACGTGTCAAACTCCAGCTCTCAAATAATATCTGAAATTTAAACTGGCTCCCCTTCTCCCCCCAGTTAATGCTGACACTCCCACCCTCCTCTCCCCCTCTCTCCTCTCCCCGCTCTCTCCTCCCCCCCCTCGCTTCTCCCCCCTCTCTCCTCTCCCCCCCTCTACTCTCCCCCTCTTCTCCCTCTCCCCCTCTTCTCCCTCTCCCCCCTCTCTCCTCTTCCCCCCTCTCCTCTTTCCCCCTCTCCTCTTTCCCCCTCTCCTCTTCCCCCTCTCCCCCTCTCTCCTCTCCCCCCCTCTCTCCTCTTCCCCTCTCTCTCCTCTTCCCCCCTCTCCTCTTCCCCCCTCTCCTCTCCCCCCCTCTCTCCTCTCTCCCCCTCTCTCCTCTTCCCCTCTCTCCTCTCCCCCCCTCTCTCCTCTCCCCCCCTCTCTCCTCTCCCCCCTCTCCTCCTCTCTCCTCTCCCCCCTCTCTCCTCTCCCCCCCTCTCTCCTCTCCCCCCTCTCCTCTTTCCCCTCTCTCCTCTCCCCCCTCTCTCCTCTCCCCCCTCTCCTCTCCCCCCTCTCTCCTCTCCCCCCTCTCTCCTCTTACCCCCTCTCCTCTTTCCCCCTCTCCTCTTTTCCCCCTCTCTCCTCTCCCCCTCTCCCCCTCTCCTCTTCCCCCCCTCTCCTCTCCCCCCTCTCTCTCCTCTTCCCCCTCTCTCCTCTCCCCCCTCTCTCCTCTCCCCCTTCTCTCCTTCCCCCTCTCTCCTCTCCCCCCTCCCCCTCTCCTCTTCCCCCTCTGCCACCTCTCCTCTCCCCCCCCCTCTGCCCCCTCTCCTCTCCCCCCCTCTGCCCCCCTCTCCTCTCCCCCCTCTGCCCCCCTCTCCTCCCTCCTCTTCCCCCTCTCTCTTCCCCCTCTCTCCTCTTCCAATTTTTTTTTTTTTTTACAATTTAAATCGCTTTATTGGCATGATAAGTTACATCTTATGTTGCCAAAGCATCAAAATACATTTATGGTTTAGCACATAAACGCAGTTCTATTCATACAGTGTATAAACAGGTATATCCCTGAGTGTATAAATATACATTCGCATTGTTTATATATATTTTTTTCTTAGTTTACTGGTTGTCCCTCTGTTCATGGCAAGCTGTAACATAGTGCGCCGCCAGTGTTATACAGCTTCTCTCCTCTCCCAGTAGGAATGGGAGTTTTTGGTTGTCATTCAGATTTCTGAAATCAGGGCATATTTGTGAGAATTTTTGGTAGAAATTCTCCCTGATGCCCTGATATTTTCCACAAGCTGTGAGGAAGTGCATCTCTGTCTCCACCACTCCCTGACTGCAGTGAGAGCATATCCTGTCCTCTCTTGGCAGCCTGGTCTGCCTGTGTCTGCCTTTTTCGATCGCTAGGCTATGTTCGCTAAGTCTGTACCTTGTCAAGGTTCTTCTCAGTTTGTTATCCTTTACCATGGTCAGGTAATCAGCTATGTTGTATTGTCTGTTTAGGGCCAAGTAGCAATTGAGTTTGCTTTGGGTTTTTGTTGTTTCTGCCCAATATGTCAGATATTTTTCCTTTTGCTTAGCGACGATTGTGTTGGGTCGAATTCTTTGTGTTACCCTGTCACTGTCCTGGGGCTGGTTATTGTTAGTATTGTTAGTAGTTACTTCACTGAGTCCCAGGACTAGTTGACTGAGGGTATTCTTCTTTATGGTCAGCTCTTGGCATTTCAGGGCGTCGTAGTGATAGCATTGGGGATTGCTCATTTGTAGGTGATTCCAAAATTTGGTGGCTCTTTTTTGGATAGTGATTATTAATGGATATTGGCCTAGTTCTGCCCTGCATGCATTGTTTACTGTTTTCCTTTGAGTCCGGAGGATATTTTTACAGAATTCTGCATGTAGGATCTCAATTGGGTGTTTGTCCCATTTTGCAAATTCTTGTTGAGTTAGCGGTCCCCATACCTCACTGCCATAGAGTGCAATTGGTTCAATTACTGATTTGAAAATTTTGAGCCAAATGCTAATTGGGATTTCTATTTGGATTGATTTTTTGATGGCATAGAAAGCCCTTCTTGCTTTCTCTTTCAGTTCATTCACAGCCAGTTTGAAGTTTCCCGTAGAACTGATTTTTAAGCCCAAGTATGTGTAGTTAGTGGTTTGTTCAATTTTGGTTGTTCCTACTGTGAAATTTATTTTGGGTCCCTGATGTTTGGATCTTTGCTGGAACACAAGGACTTTGGTTTTTGGGGATTTATTGTCAGGGCCCAAGTCTGGCAGTACGACTCCAGCAGGTCCAGGTTTTGCTGTAGCCCCTCTTTAGTAGGTGACAGCAGAACCAGGTCGTCTGCATAGAGGAGGAATTTAACCTTGGATTCATATAGGGTGAGGCCGGGTGCTGTAGATTGTTCAAGTAGTTTTGCCAATCCATTTATGTAATTCTTCCCCCTCTCTCCTCTTTCCCCCTCTCTCCTCTCCCCCCCTCTCTCCTCTCCCCCCCCTCTCCTCTTTCCCCCTCTCCTCTTCCCCCTCTCCCCCCCTCTCTCCTCTCCCCCCTCTCTCCTCTTTCCCCCTCTCTCCTCTTCCCCCCCTCTCCTCTGCCCCCTCTCCCCTCCCCCCCTCTCTCCTCTCCCCCCCTCTCCTCTCCCCCCCTCTCCTCTCCCCCCTCTCCTCTTTCCCTCTCCTCTCCTTTCCCTCTCTCTCTCTCCTCCCCTCCCTCTCTCTCTCCTCCCCTCCTCTCTCTCTCCTCCCCTCCCTCTCTCTCTCCTCCCTCCCTCTCTCTCTCCTCCCCTCCCTCTCTCTCTCTCTCTCCTCCCTCTCTCTCTCTCTCTCCTCCCCTCCCTCTCTCTCTCTCCTCCCCTCCCTCTCTCTCTCTCTCCTCCCCTCCCTCTCTCTCTCTCTCCTCCCCTCCCTCTCTCTCTCTCTCCTCCCCTCCCTCTCTCTCTCTCTCCTCCCTCTCTCTCTCTCTCCTCCCCTCCTCTCTCTCTCTCTCCTCCCTCTCTCTCCTCCCCTCCCTCTCTCTCTCTCTCTCTCCTCCCCTCCCTCTCTCTCTCTCTCTCTCCTCCCCTCCCTCTCTCTCTCTCTCTCTCCTCCCCTCCCTCTCTCTCTCTCTCCTCCCCTCCCTCTCTCTCTCTCTCCTCCCCTCCCTCTCTCTCTCTCTCCTCCCCTCCCTCTCTCTCTCTCTCCTCCCCTCCCTCTCTCTCTCTCTCCTCCCCTCCCTCTCTCTCCTCCCCTCCCTCTCTCTCTCTCCTCCCCTCCCTCTCTCTCCTCCCCTCCCTCTCTCTCTCTCTCCTCCCCTCCCTCTCTCTCTCTCTCCTCCCCTCCCTCCCCTCCCCTCCCTCTCTCTCTCTCTCCTCCCCTCCCTCTCTCTCTCTCTCCTCCCCTCCCTCTCTCTCTCTCTCCTCCCCTCCCTCTCTCTCCTCCCCTCCCTCTCTCTCTCTCTCCTCCCCTCCCCTCCCTCTCTCTCTCTCCTCCCCTCCCTCTCTCTCTCTCTCCTCCCCTCCCTCTCTCTCTCTCTCCTCCCCTCCCTCTCTCTCTCTCCTCCCCTCCCTCTCTCTCTCTCCTCCCCTCCCTCTCTCTCTCCTCCCCTCCCTCTCTCTCTCTCTCTCTCCTCCCCTCCCTCTCTCTCTCCTCCCCTCCCTCTCTCTCTCCTCCCCTCCCTCTCTCTCTTCTCTCCTCCCCTCCCTCTCTCTCTCCTCCCCTCCCTCTCCTCCCCTCCCTCTCTCTCCTCCCCTCCCTCCTCCCTCTCTCTCCTCTCCCTCTCCCCTCTCTGTCACCCTCCCTCTCTCTCCCTCCTCCCTCCCTCTCCCCTTTCCTCCATCTCTCTCCCCCTCTCTCTCCTCTCCCCCCTCTCTCCTCCACCTCCTCTCTCCCCCTCTCTCCTCCACCTCCTCTCTCCCCCTCTCTCCTCCACCTCCTCTCTCCCCCACCTCCTCTCTCTCCCCCTCTCTCCTCTCTCCCCCTCGCTCCTCCACCTCCTCTCTCCCCCTCTCTCCTCCACCTCCTCTCTCCCCCTCTTCTCTCCCCCTTTCTCCTCTCCCTGCTCTTTCCTTCTCCCTCATCTCCCCCAGTTAATGTTGACACTCCCCCGTCTCCCCCTCTCCAGTTCGGCCTGGGACCCTTTCACCCTCTCCTGGTTCCTCCCTGATCTGGATCCATGGGCTGGAACGCTACTTCCTGCGGGAGAGGACCATCCCCGGGAACAGCATCAGTTCAGAACCAGGAGCAGCTCCATCATTCACCCTGTGAATGTGGACAGCACACACTGATTCCAAAACACTGACAATCGGCATGAATCATACATGGTCCAGAGAATCACGTGGAGATCTGCGACCCTGCTTACCAGAACCTCATTCACATCCGATCCTGAGGTCAGGATAGACCCTCTCTCTTCACACAGAGGACACAGGAACAGGAGGAGGACATTCGGCCCCTCGAGCCTGTTCCGCCATTCAATGAGATCAGGGCTGATCTGTCTCTTAACTCCATCTACCCGCCTTGGTTCCGTAACCCTTAATACCCTTACCCAACAAAAATCAGTCTTGAAATTTCCAATTGACCCCCGGCCTCAACAGCTTTTTGGGGGAGAGAGTTCCAGATTTCCACCCCCCTTTGTGTGAAGAAGTGCTTCCTGACATCACCCCTGAATGGCCTGGCTCTAATTTTAAGGCTCTGCCCCCTTGTTCTGGACTCCCCCCACCAGAGGAAATAGTTTCTCTCTCTCCACCCGATCAACTCCTTTGACCACCTCAAACACTCATACCCGCTCAATCTATGGCCCTGCCATGTACCATTCACTTCATTTACACCCAATACAGTAATGGATATTTAGTCAAGGAATGGGAAAACCGCAGAGCAAAAAGCGAGCTCGGATAAGCCCTGGACCAGGCCCACTGCTGTCTCTGAGCAGCAATCAATAAAAGTATCTGCTCACCATCCACTCACCCGACCAGCATTAACTGGCCCTCAGCGATGAGCATTGGCAGCAGGGAAGCCATGCTGAACTCTGACCCCATTTCATCACTGCATGCAACCACTCACATACCCAGGGGTAGCCCTTCCAAGGGGGCTAGCACAGAATGACATTGAGTGTCCAGTAAAGAAACAGGCCATTCGGCCCAATTGGTCTATACCAGCACATGATCTAGGCTGACACCCCTTCCCATTCACTCCCACTGTACACAATCCCAATGGACCCAACTCCTTCCCATTCACTCCCACTGTACACAATCCCAATGGACCAAACCCCTTCCCATTCACACCCACTGTACACAATCCCAATGGACCCAGCTCCTCCCCATTCACTCCCACTGTGCACAATCCCAATGGACCCAACTCCTTCCCATTCACTCCCACTGTACACAATCCCAATGGACCCAACTCATTCCCATTCACTCCCACTGTGCACAATCCCAATGGACCAAACCCCTTCCCATTCACTCCCACTGTACACAATCCCAATGGACCCAACTCATTCCCATTCACTCCCACTGTACACAATCCCAATGGACCCAACTCCTTCCCATTCACTCCCACTGTACACAATCCCAATGGACCCAAACCCCTTCCCATTCACTCCCACTGTACACAATCCCAATGGACCCAACTCATTCCCATTCACTCCCACTGTACACAATCCCAATGGACCCAGCTCCTCCCCATTCACTCCCACTGTGCACAATCCCAATGGACCAAACCCCTTCCCATTCACACCCACTGTACACAATCCCAATGGACCCAGCTCCTCCCCATTCACTCCCACTGTACACAATCCCAATGGACCCAAACCCCTTCCCATTCACTCCCACTGTACACAATCCCAATGGACCCAACTCATTCCCATTCACTCCCACTGTACACAATCCCAATGGACCCAACTCCTTCCCATTCACTCCCACTGTACACAATCCCAATGGACCCAACTCATTCCCATTCACTCCCACTGTACACAATCCCAATGGACCAAACCCCTTCCCATTCACACCCACTGTACACAATCCCAATGGACCCAACTCCTTCCCATTCACTCCCACTGTACACAATCTCAATGGGCCAAACCCCTTCCCATTCACTCCCACTGTACACAATCCCAATGGACCCTATCCCCTTCCCATTCACTCCCACTGTACACAATCCCAATGGACCCTATCCCCTTCCCATTCACTCCCACTGTACACAATCCCAATGGACCCAAACCCCTTCCCATTCACTCCCAGTGTACACAATCCAAATAAGAACATAAGAAATAGGAGCAGGAGTAGGCCAATCGGCCCCTCGAGCCTGCTCCACCATTCAATAACATCATGGCTGATCTGATCCTAACCGCCAGTCCACTATCACAGAACCATCTCCTGAATCTAACAGAATTAGACACACGAAATAGCAGCAGGATCAGGCTACACGGCGCCTGGGCCCGCTCCACTACCCACAGGGCCATGTCCGATCCGAACCAAGACTCATGTCCAAATTCCTGCCCGCTCCCCGTAACCCTTAATTCCCTTTACTTCTAGGACACTGTCTATTTCTGTTTTAAATTTATGTAATGATGTAGCTTCTACAGCTTTTTGAGGCAGCATATTCCATGGACCTACTGTTGTGTATGTAATATGTGTGCTACTTTGAACCTATGGACAGGACTGCACTACTTGTTGGGCGTAGTGATACGCAGTACCACTCCTGGCCATAGGGGTATAAATAGTACTGTGGGTACTGATTCCCCTCAGTTCCCGCCTGTGGGCATGAAGTAAAGACCTATGTGCAGTCCCTACCTCCAACCAGTAAAGGCCTGTTTGAGTTATACGTTTAAGTCTTTGTGTTAATTGTTCAATACAATACACATACTTAACACTGGCGACGTAGGCTTGGACATATAGCTAGAGTATGCAGGTCAACGTAGAACAACAGACCGCTGAAACAGCTGCTCCGGTAGAGGGATTGCATAGTCCGATCAATCAATCTCCAAAGGAAGTTGAAGTATTAAAATCACAAATGAGGTCACTAGTAAACGACTTGCTGAAAGCCCAGAAAAAGCTGGATGCAGAGGTACACATGAAGAAGTCTCTTCAGGAAAGATGTCTGGATTTGGAACAAGAGCTGGCTAACGTCCAGCTAGGTATGGAGGAAATAGACGACCCTCTCACTGGTCTAGCTCAGGACGACACCGAATATTACGATGTCCTGTCCTGCCCAGCTTGTAACTTCGACTCCCAAAGTGCAGAAATCATGGAGGAGCACCAAAAGTCTACGGAACATCGGGAGAAGCTGGCTCTACGACGGAAACAGGAGGAAGAGAAGGAGGAACTGCGCATGCAGCTGGCAGCTGTGGCAGCTGACAATGGAGCCCAGAGAGTCTCCAAGAAGCAGAAAAGGAAAAGTAAAAACAGAAGATGACCCATCTGAACCATTATCACCTCTACCAGATCACACACGTGGTCCCTCCGAACGGAGCCAATTCAGTTCGGAAGTTCAAACTGTTAAATCCATGGAAGGACTATTGAATGAGTCACTCTAGCAACGTGAACCGACTACACCACAGAGATTGAATCTGTGAACTGTTTTCCGCAGAGACTGAATCTGTGATCTGTTTTTGACATGAAGTTATCTATGTATCTATGTTATTCTGTTATGTAAACCTGAAGTTATATATGTATATATGTTATTACGTTATGTTAAATGGGGAGATGACTGTAAAGCTAGGAAGGGAGGAATGTTGTGTATGTAATATGTGTGCTACTTTGAACCTATGGACAGGACTGCACTACTTGTTGGGCGTAGTGATACGCAGTACCACTCCTGGCCATAGGGGTATAAATAGTACTGTGGGTACTGATTCCCCTCAGTTCCCGCCTGTGGGCATGAAGTAAAGACCTATGTGCAGTCCCTACCTCCAACCAGTAAAGGCCTGTTTGAGTTATACGTTTAAGTCTTTGTGTTAATTGTTCAATACAATACACATACTTAACACCTACCACCCTCTGAGTGAAGTAGTTCCTCCTCATCTCAGTTTTGAAAGAGCAGCCCCTTATTCTAAGACTATGCCCCCTAGTTCTAGTTTCACCCATCATCGGGAACATCCTCCCCGCATCCACCCGATCCAGCCCCTTCACAATCTTATATGTTTCAATAAGATCGCCTCTCATTCTTCTGAACTCCAATGAGTAGAGTCCCAATCTACTCAACCTCTCCTCATATGTCCATCCCCTCATCCCCGGGATTAACCGAGTGAACCTTCTTTGTACTGACTCGAGAGCAAGTATGTATTTTCTTAAGTATGGACACCAAAACTGTACGCAGTATTCCAGGTGCGGTCTCACCAATACCTTATACAACTGAAGCAAAACCTCCCTATTTTTATATTCTATCCCCCTAGCAATGAAAGCCAACATTCCATTGGCCTTCTTAATCACTTGCTGCACCTGCATACTAACCTTTTGAGTTTCGTGCACCAGGACCCCCAGATCCCTTTGTACTTCAGTACTTTCCAGTTTCTTGCCATTAAGATAATAACTTGCTCTACGATTTTTCCTGCCAAAGTGCATAACCTCACACTTTCCAGTATTGTATTCCATCTGCCAAATCTCTGCCCACTTACTTAGCCTGTCTATGTCCCCTTGCAGGTTTTTTATGTCCTCCTCACTCACTACTTTCCCTCCCATCTTAGTATCATCTGCAAACTTTGATATGTTACACTCGGTCCCCTCCTCCAAATCGTTAATGTAGATTGTAAAGAGTTGGGGACCCAGCACTGACCCCTGCGGAACACCACTAGTTACTGATTGCCAGCCTGAGAATGAACCATTTATCCCAACTCTCTGCCTTCTGTTAGATAGCCAATCCTCTATCCATGCCAGAATATTACCCCCAATCCCGTGATTTTTTATCTTAAGCAATAATCTTTTGTGTGGCACCTTGTCAAATGCCTTTTGGAAGTCTAAATACACTACGTCCACTGGTTCCCCTTTATCCACCCTATATATTACTTCCTCAAAGAACTCCAGCAAATTTGTCAAACATGACTTCCCCTTCATAAAACCATGCTGACTTTGTCCTATTAAATTATGATTATCCAAATGTCTGTTACTGTCTCCTTAATAATGGACTCCAAAATTTTACCTACCACAGATGTTAGGCTAACCGGTCTATAGTTTCCAGCCTTCTGTCTACTGCCCTTTTTAAATAAGGGTGTTACATTAGCAGTTTTCCAGTCTGCCGGGACCTTTGCCGAGTCCAGGGAGTTTTGGAAAATTATTACCAATGCATCCACAATCCCTACCGCCACTTCCCTCAAGACCCTAGGATGTAAGCCATCAGGTCCAGGTGATTTATCCGCCTTGAGTCCCATTATTTTACCGAGTACCACTTCCTTAGTGATTTTGATCGTGTTTAGCTCCTCCCCCCCTATAGCCCCCTGTTTGTCCAGTGTTGGGATATTCTTAGTGTCCTCTACTGTAAAGACTGATACAAAATATTCATTCAGTGTTTTTGCCATCTCCATATTTCCCACCATTAATTTCCCGGTCCCATCCTCTAAGGGACCAACATTAACTTTAGCCACCCTTTTTCTTTTTATATAACTATAAAAACTCTTACTATCTGTTTTTATATTTTTTGCTAATTTACTTTCATAATCTATCTTCCCTTTCTTAATCAATCTTTTTGTTACTTTTTGCTGTCTTTTAAAGTTTTCCCAATCCTCTATCCTCCCACTAGATTTGGCTACCTTATATGCCGTTGTTTTTAGTCGTATACTATCCTTAATTTCTTTACTTAGCCACGGATGGCTGTCTTTTCTTTTACACCCTTTTCTTCTCAGTGGAATATATATTTTTTGGAAGTTGTAAAAAGCTCCTTAAATGTACACCACTGATCATGTATCGTCTTACCCTTTAATCTATTTTCCCAATCCACTCTACTCAATTCCACTCTCATACCTTCATAGTCTCCTTTATTCAAGCTTAGCATGCTTGTTTGAGATCCAACCTTCTCACCCTCTAATTGAATATGGAATTCAACCATGTTATGGTCACTCATTCCAAGGGGATCCTTTACTAGGACATTTTTTATTAATCCTGTCTCGTTACACAGGACCAGATCCAAGGTTGCTTGCCCCCTGGTCGGTTCAGTTACATACTGCTCAAGAAACCCATCCCTAATACACTCAATGAACTCATCCTCAAGGCAGCCCTGCCCAATTTGATTTGTCCAATTAATATGATAGTTAAAATCCCCCATAATTATAGATGTTCCCTTATTACAAGCCTCAACTATTTCCTGATTGATACTCCGTCCAACAGAGTTGCAACTGTTCGGAGGCCTATAGACTACGCCCACTAGTGTTTTTTTCCCCCCTATTATTCCTTACCTCCACCCAAACTGTTTCATTATCCTGATCTTTTGACCCAATATTATTTCTCTGTATTACAGTGATTCCTTCCTTTATTAACATAGCCACCCCACCTCCTCTCCCTTCCTGCCTGTCCTTCCTGATCATTAAATAACCTGGTATGTTTAATTCCCAGGCATTGTCACCCTGCAGCCATGTTTCTGTAATGGCCACAAGATCATAACCATATGTAGTTATTTGTGCCATTATCTCGTCTATTTTGTTACGAATGCTATGTGCATTCAGATAGAGAACTTTCAAATATGTTTTGTGACACTTAGTTCCTGCTTTTGCCCTTTTTATTACTTTACCTTTTACTCCATACCTTCTGCCCCTTCCTGACACGCTCTGGTTTTTAATTTCCCCACTGCTACCTAAGTCTATGACCTTCTCTGTTGTCATTTTTATTATTTGCTCTCTAGGAACCTCCCCCCCCCACTAGTTAGTTTAAAGCCCTCTCTACAGCCCTAGTTATATGATCCACCAGGACTCTCATCCCAGCACTGGCCAAGTGAAGCCCGTCCCAACGGAACAGCTCCCTCCTGCCCCAGTACTGGTGCCAGTGTCCCAGGAAGCAAAACCCATTTCTCCCACACCAGTCTTTGAGCCACGCATTTAACTCTCTAATTTTATTTGTCCGAGCCAAATTCGCTCGTGGCTCAGGTAATAATCCAGAGATTATTACCCTTGAGCTTCTGTTTTTTAATTTGACCCCTAGCTGCTCATACTCCTTTAACAGAACCGGCTTCCTAGTCCTATCTACGTCGTTTGTACCAACATGGACCACGACAACTGGATCCACCCCCTCCCTCTGCAAGTTTCTTTCCAGCCCAGAGGAGATGTCCTTAACCTTGGCACCTGGTAGGCAACACAGCCTTCGGGACTCTCGCTCTCGGCTGCAGAGAACTCTATCTATCCCCCTAATAATACTATCCCCTACCACTACAACATTTCTATTTACTCCCCCCTCTTGAATGGCCCCCTGTTCCACGGTGCTGTGGCCAGGTTGCTCATCCTCCCTGCAGTCCCTGCTCCTGTCCCCACAGGGAGTAAGAACCGCAAACCTGTTGGACAAGAGCAAGGGCTGCGGCTCCTCCAGCTCTACCTCCTGGATCCCCGTACCTGCCTCACTCGTAGTCACACCGTCCTGTCCCTGACCATGGGCTACATCTGAATTAATTAACTTCATAGGTGTGACCACCTCCTGATACACAGAGTCCAGGTACTTCTCCCCCTCCCTGATGTGTCGCAGTGTCTGAAGCTCAGACTCCAGCTCATCAACACGGAGCTGGAGTTCCTGTAGCAGCAGGCACTTGTCACAGACGTAATCACCATGAGCCTCAATGGGGTTCACCGGCTCCCACATCTCGCAACAGTAACACATCACCTGCTCCATTCTACGTAATTAATTACATTTTTTATTGTTAGTTATGGACACCCTCTGCCCGATTTTAGATGCTAGTATCCCCTTTAATTAATTGGATTTAAATTAAATCAATCCCTCTAGTTACACCAGTTAAATGGTTTACCAACAGTCACTCTGCACCAGAAAGGCCTTATTAACTGCAACCCACAGAGTTAAAGTTTGAAAAGAGCACCTAACACCCCACTTACCCTAACTCACACTTCCCCAAACTCACAGCACGCTTTGATGACTCGCACTCAGTGCTTGCTTGCACTAGGACTGGTCTTTTTATACTGTTTGTTTGTTTACAGCCAAATGAGTCACCCCTGCTGATTGGTTAGAAAACTGGTTTCCACTGCCTGCTGTGCCAATTTACTCCTACTGCAGTGTAACCTTGTTTTACTCTTCTTAAACCAACAGAATCCCAAATATTTAACTTTTCCCCTTTACTTAAACTGCTTAAGCAATCTTATCAAGAATGATTTAAAAAGAGAAATAACAATTTAAGAACTCTCACACTTGCCCAAACTCACAGCACGCTTTGATGACTCGCACTGGACCCAAACCCCTTCCCATTCACTCCCACTGTACGCAGTCCCAATGGACTCAAACCCCTTACCATTCACTCCCACTGTGCACAATCCCAATGGACCAAAGCCCTTCCCATTCACACCCACTGTACACAATCCCAATGGACCAAACACCTTCCCATTCACTCCCACTGTACACAATCCCAATGGACCCAAACCCCTTCCCATTCACACCCACTGTACACAGTCCCAATGGACCCAAACCCCTTCCCATTCACTCCCACTGTACACAATCCCAATGGACCCAAACCCCTTCCCATTCACTCCCACTGTACACAATCCCAATGGACCCAAACCCCTTCCCATTCACTCCCACTATACACAATCCCAATGGACCCAAACCCCTTCCCATTCACTCCCACTGTACACAATCCCAATGGACCCAAAACCTTTTCCATTCACTCCCTCTGTACACAATCCCAATGAACCCTATCTGCTTCCCATTCACTCCCACTGTACACAATCCCAATGGACCCAAACCCCTTCCCATTCACTCCCACTGTACACAATCCCAATGGACCCTATCCCCTTCCCATTCACTCCCACTGTACACAATCCCAATGGACCCAAACCCCTTCCCATTCACTCCCACTATACACAATCCCAACGGACCCAAACCCCTTCCCATTCACTCCCACTATACACAATCCCAATGGGCCAAACCCCTTCCCATTCACTCCCACTGTACACAATCCCAATGGACCCAAACCCCTTCCCATTCACTCCCACTGTACACAATCCCAATGGGCCAAACCCCTTCCCATTCACTCCCACTGTACACAATCCCAATGGACCCAAACCCCTTCCCATTTACTCCCACTATACACAATCCCAATGGACCAAACTCCTTCCCATTCACTCCCACTGTACACAATCCCAATGGACCCAAACCCCTTCCCATTTACTCCCACTATACACAATCCCAATGGACCAAACTCCTTCCCATTCACTCCCACTGTACACAATCCCAATGGACCAAACTCCTTCCCATTCACTCCTACTGTACACAGTCCCAATGGACCCAAACCTCTTCCCATTCACTCCCACTATACACAATCCCAATGGACCAAACCCCTTCCCATTCACTCCCACTGTACACAGTCCCAATGGACCCAAACCTCTTCCCATTCACTCCCACTGTACACAATCCCAATGGACCCAAACCTCTTCCCATTCACTCCCACTGTACACAATCCCAATGGACCCAAACCCCTTCCTATTCACTCCCACTGTACACAATCCCAATGGACCAAACCCCTTCCCATTCACTCCCACTGTACACAATCCCAATGGACCAAACCCCTTCCCATTCACTCCCACTGTACAGAATTCTTGATCTGAACATAACAGTTAAATACTAATTTATTAAATTATTGAATTATGCTACTCAACACTTTAAAAATAGTCAGTCTACTGACGCGTTACAGCTATTCACAGCAGGACATTATGCTCATTATATTTTTAGTTCCATAATTTAAACTTTTTTGCAGCAGATGTATTGGCCATTAACCAGTTTATCTGGCACTGTAACGTCAGTTGTGGGGAAGTTACTGGGATCTATCATCAGGGACAGAGTGACTGCGCGACAGACTAAAACAGATAATCTGGTCATGATCACATTGCTTCAGCCCCTTGCACCACCTCAGGACGTCCCAAAGCGCTTCACAGCCAATGAAGTACTTTTTGAAGTGTGGTCACTGTTGTAATGTAGGAAAAGCGGCAACCAATTTGTGTGCAGCAAGATCCCACAAACAGCAATGTGATAATGACCGGTTAGTCTGTTTTTAGGTGTTGTTTGAGATATAAATATTGGCCCCAGGTCACTGGGAAGAACTCCCCTGCTCTTCTTAGAAATAATGCTTTGGGATCTTTTACGTCCACCTGAGAGGGCTGACGGAGCCTCGGTTTAACGTCTTGTCCGAAAGACGGCCCCTCCGACAGTGCAGCACTCCCTTAGTACTGCCCCTCCGACAGTGCAACGCTCCCTCAGTACTGCCCCTCCGACAGTGTGGCACTCCCTCAGTAATGACTCTCCGACAGTGCAGCACTCCCTCAGTACTGACCCTCCGACAGAGCGGCGCTCCCTCAGTACTGACCCTCCGACAGTGCAGCACTCCCTCAGTACTGACCCTCCGACAGTGCGGCGCTCCCTCAGTACTGCCCCTCCGACAGTGCGGCGCTCCCTCAGTACTGCCCCTCCGACAGTACGGCGCTCCCTCAGTACTGCCCCTCCGACAGTGTGATACTCCCTCAGTACTGCCCCTCCGACAGTGCGGCGCTCCCTCAGTACTGCCCCTCCGACAGTGCGGCGCTCCCTCAGTACTGCCCCTCCGACAGTGCGGCGCTCCCTCAGTACTGGCACCGGGAGTGTCGGCCTGGATTATGTGCTTGAGTCTCTGGAGTGGGACTCGAACCCATGACCACCTGACTCAGAGACGAGAGACAGATACCCACTGAGACATGGCTGACAGCAGAGATTTTAATAAGTATCTGTGATCTAAGCAAAAATATTAGAAGAGGTTGGCAGCTAAATGTGCGTGTGCATTGCAGTATTAACTCTTTTGAATGGGTGGGCGAGTGAGTAAGAATTATAATAATAGATTTCATGATACTTCCGTGGTCCCAGTACTACTGAAATGAAAATCATATTTTCATGGTGAAGTATTCATAATAAAGAGTAGCATCCGCACTTTTCATTCCCTGTTTCCAAACTCAAGAACATCATTAAAAATTTATTTTAAAGTATTGAGAACCCACAACACAAACATCGAAAACATAATCCTTCCTTGCCCATTTATGGGCCCCATTAATAAACGGTGTTGGTTACACAACAGTTTTTGTGGTCGGGTGGTAGATGTTTGGAACTCTCCTCTGCAAACTGCAGTTGACGCTGGGTCAATTGTTAATTTTAAATCTGAGATTGATTAAGATTTTTGTTAACCAATGGTATTGGGGGATGCGGGGCCAAAGGCGGGTAGATGGAGTGAGGTCGCAGATCAGCCCTGATCTCATTGAATGGCAGAACAGGCTTGAGGGGGCTGAATGGCCTCCTCCTGTTCCTGTGTAACAGGCTCGAGGGGCTGAATGGCCTCCTCCTGTTCCTGTGTAACAGGCTCGAGGGGCTGAATGGCCTCCTCCTGTTCCTGTGTAACAGGCTCGAGGGGCTGAATGGCCTCCTCCTGTTCCTAGGGGGTCACAGTCTCAGGATAAGGGTTCAGCCATTCAGGACTGAGATGAGGAGGAATTTCTTCACTGAAAGGGTGGTGAATCTTTGGAATTCTCTACCCCAGAGGGCTGCAGATGCTCAGTCGTTGAGTATATTCAATGCTAAGATCGATAGATTTTTTTGGCCTTAAGTGTCAGCCGTGGCTCAGTGGGCAGCACCCTCGCCTCTGAGTGAGAAGGATTGTGGGTTCAAATCCCACTCCAGGGACTTGAGCACATATATCTAGGCTGACACTCCCAGGGCAGTGCTGAGGGAGCACCGCACTGTCGGAGGTGCCGTCTTTCGGATGAGATGTTAAACCGAGGCCCCGTCTGCTCTCTCAGCTGGATGTAAAAGATCCCACGGGCACTATTTCGATAAGAGCAGGGGGGAGTTCTCCCCGGTGTCCTGGGGCCAATATTTATCCCTCAATCACCATAACAAAACAGATTATCTGGTCATTATCACATTGTTGTTTGTGGGAGCTTGCTGTGCGCAGATAGGCTGCTGCGTTTCCTACATTACAACAGTCCCACTCCCCCCTGCTCTTTCCCCACAGCCCTGTGAATTTTTCCCCTTCCAGTATTTCTCCAATTCCCTTTTGAAAGTTACTATTGAATCTGCTTCCACCGCCCTTTCAGGCAGCGCGTTCCAGATCACAACAACTCGCTGCGTAAAAACATTCTCCTCATCTCCCCTCTGGTTCTTTTGCCGATTATCTTCAATCTGTGTCCTCTGGTTACCGACCCTCCTGCCACTGGAAACAGTTTCTCCTTATTTACTCCATCAAAACCCCTCACGATTTCGAACACCACTATCAACATCCTGGGGGTTACCATTGATCAGAAACTGAACTGGACCAGCCATATAAATACTGTGGCTACAAGAGCAGGCCAGAGGCTGGGAATTCTGCGGCGAGTGTCTCACCTCCTGACTCCCCAAAGCCTTTCCACCGTCTACAAGGCACAAGTCAGGAGTGTGATGGAATACTCTCCACTTGCCTGGATGAGTGCAGCTCCAACAACACTCAAGAAGCTCGATACCATTCAGGATAAAGCAGCCCGCTTGATCGGCACCCCATCCACCACCTCCAACAGTCACTCCCTCCACCACCGGCGTACCGTGGCTGCAGTGTGTACCATCTACAAGATGCACTGCAGCAACTCGCCAAAGCTCCTTCAGCAGCAACTCGCCAAAGCTCCTTCAACAGCACCTCCCAAACCCGCGACCTCTACCACTTAGAAGGACAAGGGCAGCAGACGCATGGGAACATCACGTTCCCCTCCAAGCCACACACCATCCTGACTTGGACCTGTATCGCCGTTCCTTCACTGTCGCTCGGCCAAAATCCTGGAACTCCCTTCCTAACAGCATTGTGGGTGTACCTACACCATATGGACTGCAGCGGTTCAAGAAGGCGGCTCACCACCATCTTCTCAAGGGCAAATAGGGATGGGCACTAAAGGCAGGCCTAGCCAGCCAGCGACGCCCACATCCCATCAATGAATTAAAAAAAAAATCTCCCCTTAATCTTCTCTGCTCTAAGGAGAACAGCCCCAGCTTCTCCAGTCTCTCCACGTAACTGAAGTCCCTCAGCCCTGGTACCATTCTGGTAAATCTCCTCCGCACCCTCTCCAAGGCCTTGACATCCTTCCTAAAGTGCGGGGCCCAGAATTGGACACAATACTTCAGCTGGGGCCTAAACAGTGATTTATAAAAGTTTAGCACAACTTCCTTGCTTTTGTACTCTATGCCTCTGTTCATCCCCTTAAATGTATCGATACTATTCGCTTCAACCACTCCCTGTGGTAGCGAGGTCCACATTCTCGCCACTCTCTGGGTAAAGAAGTTTCTTCTGAATTCCCGATTGGATTTCTTGGGACTATCTTATATTGATGTCCTCTAGTTATGCTCTTCCCCACAAGTGGAAACATTCTCTCTGTATCCACTCTATCAAAACCTTTCATCATTTTAAAGACCTCTATTAGGTCACCCCTCAGCCTTCTCTTTTCAAGAGAAAAGAGACCCATCCTTTCCTGATATGTATGCCCTCGCATTTCTGGTATCATCCTTGTAAATCTTCTCTGCACCCTCTCCAGTGCCTCGATATCCTTGTTATAATATGGCGACCAGAACTGCACACAGTACTTCATTGCAAAATGCATCAAAAGTTCTTGTGAACTAATAACTCTTGGCTTTCCATTAGCCCCAAGTGCGTTCCCAGAGCTGTGGGGCTCACGGTAGGGTTCCCCAAGGTGCACGGGTCAAAGGTGAGAACCCACACTCATTGGCGGAACTGCAAAGCAAGGGCTTGATGAAGGCAGGTTAGACAGAAGCACCCAACTCTGACCCATCAGCGACAGCTAATTCTCTCGCACGACATTTAAGTCGAAGATATGATTGGAACGACATGGAGACACCCAGCAGAATCTAACATAACCTAAAAATTAGGAGCAGGAGGAGGCCATTCGGCCCTTCCAGCCAGTTCCGCCATCATGGCTGATCTTCGACCTCAACTCCACCTTCCCGTCCGATCCCCATATCCCTTGGTTCCCTTAATACACAAAAATCTATCGATCTCAACCTTGAATATACTCAACAACTGAGCCTCCACAGCCCTCTGGGGTAGAGAATTGCAAAGATTCACAACCCTCTGAGTGAAGAAATTCCTCCTCATCTTGGTCCTAAATGGCCGACCCCTTATCCTGAGACTGTGCCCCCTGGTTCTAGACTCTCCAGCCAGGGGGAAACATCCTCTCAGCATCTACCCTGTCAATCCCTCTCAGAATCTTGTATGTTTCAATGAGATCATTGATTAACAAGACTAAAATCAAGAAAGTGGGCAGTTTTGGTCGCCTTACCTGAGGAGGGATGTTCTTGCCATGGAGAGAGTGCAGCGAAGATTCACCAGGCTGATACCTGGGATGGCAGGAATGACGTATGAGGAGACATTGGGTCGATTGGGCTTATACTCGCTGGAGTTTAGAAGAATGAGAGGGGATCTCATTGAAACCTATAAAATTCTAACAGGACTAGACAGACTAAATGCAGGAAGGATGTTCCCGATGGCGGGGAGTCCAGAACCAGGGGTCACAGTCTAAGGATAAGGGGTAAGCCATTTAGGACAGAGATGAGGTGGAATTTCTTCACCCAGAGAGTGGTGAACCTGTGGAATTCTCTACCACACAAGGCAGTGGAGGCCAATTCATTAAATATATTCAAGAAGGAGTTGGATATATTTCTTGAGGCTAAAGGGATCAAGGGGTATGGGGAGAAGGCAGGGACAGGGTACTGAATTTGGATGATCAGCCATGATCTCATTAAATGGCGGAGCAGGCTCGAGGGGCCGAATGGCTGACTCCTGCTCCTCTCTTCTATGTTTCTGTGAAAGGCCAATTCCATCTGGCTTGCAGCTCAGACGGTGAAAATTAAGAGTAATGAATGTAACGAAGTCGCAGCAGAAATGGTTTTCGTGCTCACTTTATTTTCAATTATGAACGATCGAGCGCCTCACCCACCAGAATTAACGTTTTAACGTCTCTGGAATTGCTTTGGGCCAAGAACTCACCAGGGCAGAGGAATTCAGTCAATTGTTTTTCTCCATTATTTCCCAATCAAAGAGGAGAACTGGGGGGGGCGGGGGCGCGAAACCTGTCACTATTTAGAGGAGAAACTGTTTCCAGTGGCAGGAGGGTCGGTAACCAGAGGACACAGATTGAAGATAATCGGCAAAAGAACCAGAGGGGAGATGAGGAGAATGTTTTTACGCAGCGAGTTGTTGTGATCTGGAACGCGCTGCCTGAAAGGGCGGTGGAAGCAGATTCAATAGTAACTTTCAAAAGGGGAATTGGATAAATATTTGAAGCGGAGAAAATTGCAGGGCTGTGGGGAAAGAGCAGGGGGGAGTGGGATTAATCGGAGAGCTCGTTCAAAGAGCCGGCACAGGCACGATGGGCCAAATGGCCTCCTCCTGTGCTGTGTGGTTCTATGATTCTGCGAGAGGCAACTTTAAAGACAGAAAGACCTGCGTTTCTACAGCACTTTACATGGCCTTAGGACAACCCAACATGCTTAACAGTCAATTAATTACTTTTGAAGTGTAGTCACTGTTGTAATGCAAATCTGTTTCTTAGTGATGTTGAAGGATAATTATTGGCCAGGACCCCCGCTAGAACACCCCTGCTCTTCTTCAAAATAGCGGCCGTGGGATCTTTTATGTCCACCTGAGAGGGCAGAGGGGGCCTCGGGTTAACGTCTCATCCAAAAGACGGTATCTCCAACAGTGCGGCACTCCCTCAGTACTGCCCGTTCGACAGTGCGGCGCTCCCTCAGTACTGTCCCTCAGTGCAGCGCTCCCTCAGTACTGCCCCTCCGACAGTGCAGCACACCCTCAGTACTGCCCCTCCGACAGTGCGGCGCTCCCTCAGTACTGCCCCTCCTACAGTGTGGCGCTCCCTCAGTACTGCCCCTCCGAATGTGCGGCACTCCCTCAGTACTGCCCCTCCGACAGTGCCGCGCTCCCTCAGTACTGCCCCTCCGACAGTGCCGCGCTCCCTCAGTACTGCCCCTCCGACACTCCCTCAGTACTGCCCCTCCGACAGTGCGGCGCTCCCTCAATACTGCCCCTCCGACAGTGCGGCGCTCCCTCAGTACTGCCCCTCCGACAGTGTGGCGCTCCCTCAGTACTGCCCCTCCGACAGTGCAGTACTCCCTCAGTACTGCCCCTCTGACAGTGCGACGCTCCCTCAGTACTGCCCCTCCGACAGTGCGACGCTCCCTCAGTACTGCCCCTCCGACAGTGCGGCGCTCCCTCAGTACTGCCCCTCCGACAGTGCAGTGCTCCCTCAGTACTGCACTGGTAGTGTTGGCATAGATTTTTGTGCTCAAGTCTCTGGAGTGGGACTTGAACCCACGATCTTCTCACTCAGAGGTGAGAGTGCTGCCCACTGAGCCATGGCTGACGCAGAAATACACAAATAAACAGCACACACCCTGAAATACTCAACCGGGAAAGGGAGAGAGAGATACACAATACACTGTCCTGTCATCCCCTGCTTCCAATCCTAGAATTGTACCTGATGCTGTCCTCCCTTACGCCCCCCTCCCCTCCCCCGCCAACCGCACCCCCCCGCCTCCCCATCATTGATCAGAACATAAGAATTAGGAGCAGGAGTCGGCCATTCGGCCCCTCGAGCCTGCTCCGCCATTCAATAAGATCATGGCTGATCATCGACCTCAACTCCACTTTCCCGCTCGATCCCCATATCCCTCGATTCCCCGAGAGTCCAAAAATCTATCGATCTCAGACTTGAATATACTCAACGACTGAGCCTCCACAGCCCTCTGAGTGAAGAAATTCCTCCTCATCTCGGTCTTAAGTAGCCGACCCCATATCCTGAGACTATGCCCCTTAGTTCTAGACTCTCCAGCCAGGGGGGAAACAACCTCTCAGCATCGACCCTGTCAATCCCCCTCAGAATCTTGTGTGCTTCAATGAGATCACCTCTCATTCTTCTAAACTCCAGAGAGTATCGGCCCATTCTACACAATCTCTCCTCATAGGACAGCCCTCTCACCCCAGGGATCAATCTGGTGAACCTTCATTGCACCGCCTCCAAGGCAAGTCTGTCCTTCCTTAGATAAGGAGAGCAAAACTGTGCCCAGTACTCCAGGTGTGGTCTCATAGATACATAGAAGACAGGAGCAGGAGTCGGCCATTCGGCCCCTCAAGCCCCTTCAATGAGATCATGGCTGATCATCCAAATTCAGTACCCTGTCCCTGCCTTCTCCCCATATCCCTTGATCCCTTTAGCCTTAGGAAATATATCCAACTCCTTCCTGAATATATTTAATGAATTGGCCTCAACTGCCTTCTGTGGTAGAGAATTCCACAGGTTCACCACTCTCTGGGTGAAGAAATTCCTCCTCATCTCAGTCCTAAATGGCTTACCCCTTATCCTCAGACTGTGACCCCTGGCTCTGGACTCCCCGGCCATCGGGAACATCCTTCCTGCATCCAGTCTGTCTGGTCCTGTTAGAATTTTATAAGTTTCAATGAGATCCCCTCTCATTCTTCTAAACTCCAGCGAGTATAAGCCCAATCGACCCAATCTCTCCTCATACGTCATTCCTGCCATCCCAGGTATCAGTCTGGTGAATCTTCGCTGCACTCCCTCCATGGCAAGAACATCCTTCCTCAGATAAGGCGACCAAAACTGCACACAATACTCAAGGTGCGGTCTCACCAAGGCCCTGTACAACTGCAGCAAGACATCCTTGTTCCTGTACTCGAATGCTCTCGCTACAAAGGCCAACATACCATTTGCCTTCTTAACCGCCTGCTGCACCTGCATGCTTACCTTCAGTGACTGGTCTCACCAAGGCCCTGTACAATTGTAGCAAGACTTCCTTACTGTTATTCTCCGACCCCCTTGCAATTAAGGCCAACATGCCATTTGCCTTCCTTATTGCTTGCTGTATCTGCATGCTAGCTTGCTGTGTTTCTTGCACGAGGACACCCAAATCACTCTGAACGCCAACATTTGAAAGTTTCTCACCATTTAAAAAATATTCTGTTATCAGAAGTGCAATGGTGGAGCATTTGTCTGAAACTTGCCTAATAAACAATGCTCGACATGCCTTCAAGAAGGGATGGATCTTGCCTGACCAATCTCAAGACATTCTTGAGGAGGTGTTAGCCTAAATTATTGGTGGTGTGAGGTGGGCTGGTGCACCTTGACTTCCAAAAGGCCTTTGATAAAGTGCCACATAAAGAAAAGAAAGACTTGCATTTATATAGCACCTTTCACGACCACCGGACGTCACTGTTGTAATGTGGGAAACGCGGCAGCCAATCTGCGCACAGAAAGCTCCCACAAACAGCAATGTGATAATGACCAGATCATCTGCTTTTAGTGATGTTGGTTGAGGGATAAATACTGGGAGACTTCTTTACAAAGCAAGGTCAATGGGTGTGAAGAGTAAAACAGGGATGTGATTGAGGGAAGGAAGGAAGGAGAGGCTAGTTGCCAGGGGAGTTGGGTTGTAATGGGGGTGGGTACGGAGTAGAATGCTCCAGGGTTCTCTACTGGGACCCTTCCTGTTCTTGCTACACTTTAGTGAGCTGTGTTGACAGTTTTGGTGCAGAGAAGTTAAACTAGAGGGGACTGTGGGCTGAAAGGAAATACGAAAGAAGGCAAATGGTATGCTGGCCTTCGTAGCGAGAGGGTTTGAGTACAGGAACAAGGATGTCTTGCTGCAGTTGTACAGGGCCTTGGTGAGACCACACCTGGAGTATTGTGTGCAGTTTTGGTCGCCTTATCTGAGGAAGGATGTTCTTGCCATGGAGGGAGTGCAGCGAAGATTCACCAGGCTGATACCTGGGATGGCAGGAATGACGTATGAGGAGAGATTGGGTCGATTGGGCTTATACTCACTAGAGTTTAGAAGAATGAGAGGGGATCTCATTGAAACATAAAATTCTAACAGGACTAGACAGACTAGATGCAGGAAGGATGTTCCCGATGGCGGGGGAGTCCAGAACCAGGGGTCACAGTCTCGGGATAAGGGGTAAGCCATTTAGGACCGAGATGAGGAGGAATTTCTTCACCCAGAGAGTGGTGAGAATGTGGAATTCTCTACCACAGAAGGCAGTTGAGGCCAATTCATTAACTATATTCAAGAAGGAGTTGGATATATTTCTTAAGGCTAAAGGGATCAAGGGCTATGGGGAGAAGGCAGGGACAGGGTACTGAATTTGGATGATCAGCCATGATCGCATTGAATGGCGGAGCGGGCTCGAGGGGCCGAATGGCCGACTCCTGCTCCTATCTTCTATGTTTCTATGTTACGACAGAGTTTGCGCCTGGGCTGATCAGTGGCAAATTAAGTTCAATATTGTTAATTGCAAAGTACTGTGTTTTAAAAAAATTAATTCCTGGGATGCCAGCATTTATTGCCCGTCTCTAATTGCCCTGGAGAAGCATAGAAAATAAGAATAGGTACTTCAAATGTGGGGCAGAACTTACTAAGGGGGAATTGAAAGAGAGCTAGGAGTTAACTTATCAGTCTTCATGTCTCTAAACAGTGTGAAGTAGCAATGAACATACCAAACAAGGTACTGGGGCTTAGTGTGAAAATCAGCTCAGTTTTGGAATGGGAATATGAGCAGCAGAGAGCACACGTGAAGCGTCGAGATTACTGTGCATAATTTGGGTTGTCACAACATAAGGGGCCCACACAGGCCCTGCCGACGAAAGCTCTCAGCCTGACGTCAAGTGCTCAAGGGGAGAGCTACGAGGGACACATTGGAAAATCAAAGTCCTTTAGTCACGAGAGGGATCTGAGAGGGGTACAAGATACTTAACTGGACACCGCCTTCAGTGTGCCAGTGCAGCCTTCGGTCACCTGAGGAAGAGAATGTTTGAAGACCAGGACCTCAAACCCGGCACTAAGCTCATGATCTACAGAGCAGCAGTGATACCCGCCCTGCTGTATGCCTCAGAGACATGGACCATGTACAGCAGGCACCTCAAAGCACTGGAGAGGTACCACCAACGCTGCCTCCGCAAGATCCTGCAAATCCATTGGCAGGATAGGCGCACCAACGTCAGTGTTCTCGCTCAGGCCAACATCCCCAGCGTCGAAGCTCTGACCACGCTCAATCAGCTCTGATGGACGGGTCACATTGTCCGCATGCCCGATACGAGACTCCCAAAACAAGCTCTCTACTCGGAGCTCTGACACGGCAAGAGAGCCCCGGGTGGGCAGAGGAAACGCTTCAAGGACACCCTCAAAGCCTCCTTGCAAAAGTGTCACATCCCCACTGACACCTGGGAATCCCTGGCCCAAGGCCGCACAAAGTGGAGGAAAAGCATCCGGGAAGGCGCCGAACACCTCGAGTCTCTTCGCCGGGAGCAAGCGGAAGCCAAGCGCAGGCAGCGCGAGGAGCGCACGTCAACCCAAGCACCCCACCCACCCGCCCCTTCAACCACCGTCTGCCCCACCTGTGACAGAGACTGTAGGTCCCGCATTGGACTCATCAGTCACCTGAGAACTCATTTTTAATGTGGAAGCAAGTCATCCTCGGTTCCGAGGGACTGCCTAAGAAGACGACGACAAGATACTTAACTGGACAGGGAAAGCAAAACCCAGGACAAGACTGTCATAGAATCATAGAATGGTTACAGCACAGTAGGAGGCTATTCGGCCCGTCGAGCCCGTGCCGGCTCGCTGCAAGAACACTTCAGCGAGTCCCACTCCCCTGCCCTTTCCCCGTAGCCCTGCAAACCTTTTTCCTTCAGATACTTATCCAACTCCATTTTGACAGATAAGATTAACCCTTTCAGGCAGTGAATTCCACATTCTAACCACTCGCTGCGTAAAAAAGTTTTTTCTTACGTCGCCTTTGGTTCTTTTGCCAATCACCTTAAATCTGTGTCCTCTGGTTCTCGACCTTTCCGCCAATGGGAAGTTTCTCTCTCTCTACTCTGTCCAGACCCCTCATGATTTTGAGCACCTCTATCAAATCTCCTCTCAATCTTCTCTGGTCCAAGGAGAACAAACCCAGCTTATCCAATCTATCCATGTAACTGAAGTCCCTCATCCCCGGAATCATTCTCGTAAATCTTTTCTGCACCCTCTCCAAGGCCTTCACATCCTTCCTAAAGTGCGGTGCCCAGAATTGGACACAATACTCCAGTTGAGGCCGAACCAGTGTTTTATAAAGGTTCATCATAATTTCCACACTTTTGTACTCTATACCTCTATTCATGAAGCCCAGGATCCCGTAAGCCTTTATAACAGCTTTCTCAACCTGCCCTGCCACCTTCAACGATTTGTGCACAAATATACCCCCAGGTCTCTCTGTTCATCCACCCCCTTTAGCATTGTACCCTTTAGTTTATATTGCCTCTCCTCATTCTTTCTACCAAAGTGTATCATTTCACACTTTTCTGCGTTAAATCTCATCCGCCACGTGTCCGCCCATTCCACCAGCCTGTCCATGTCTTCCTGAAGTCTATCACTCTCCTCCTCACTGTTCACTGTACTTCCAAGTTTTGTGTCAACTGCAAATTTTGAAATTGTGCCCTGTACACCCAAGTACAAGTCATTAATATATATCAAGAAAAGCAGTGGTCCTAGAACCGACCCCTGGGGAACACCACTGTATACCTTCCTCCAGTCCGAAAAACAACCGTTCACCACTACTCTCTGTTTCCTGTCACTTAGCCAATTCCGTATCCAGGCTGCCACTGTCCCTTTTATTCCATGGGCTTCAACTTTGCTGGCGAGCCTATTATGTGGCACTTTGTCGAACGCCTTTTGGAAATCCATGTACACCATGTCAACTCATTACCCTCATCAACCCTCTCTGTTATCTCATCAAAAAACTCAATCAAGTGAGTTAAACACAATTTGCCTTTAACAAATCCGTGCTGGCTTTCATTAATTAATCCACACTTGTCCAAGTGTCTGTTAATTTTATCCCAGATTACTGTTTCTAAAAGCTTCTCCACTACCAAGGTTAAACTGACTGGCCCGTAGTTGCTGGGTTTATTTTTACACCCTTTTTTGAAGAATGGTGTAACATTTGAAATTCTCCAGTCCTCTGGCACCACCCCCGTATCTAAGGCGGATTGGAATATTATGGCCAGCACCTCCGTGATTTCCTCCCTCAATTCCCTCAGCATCCTAAGATGCATCCCATCCGCTCCTGGTGACTTATCTACTTTAAGTACAGCCAGCCTTTCCAATACCTCCTCGTTATCAATTTTTATCCTATTAAGTATCTCCACTACCTCCTCCTTCACTATGTCTATGGCAGCATCCTCTTCCTTGGTGAAGACAGATGCAAAGTGTTGTAAATCTCATCATTCATCAAGAAACGACTCATGAAATAACGTTGGACAGCCAGCTGGTGGCGCCGTCCAAGGAGTATAAATACTCGGGTGTAGGCCCAGCTTGCAAGGGACATTTTGTAAGACAAGGAACTAGTGAAGTACAACGAGACCTCCATGTTCTGAAACAAGTTGATTAAAGCCTTGCTTTATACTCAAACCAAGTGTGTAGTGAGTTTTATTACGTCACAAAGTACTCGTTTAGTCCCTCAGCCATACCCTCTGCTTCAATGCGTAGGTCTCCTTTTTGGTCCCTAATCGGCTCACCCCTCCTCTTACTACCCGTTTACTACTGTCAGATAAAGAGAGCGCAGGGAGTAGGATGTGGAGGCCAGGTTTAGGACAGGACAGTATTGTTTTACACAGCGAGGGGTGATCAATAGCGAGAGCCCATTGGCCAGGTGGGTGGTTGCGGCTGAGACACTAACACATATTTGAGAAACTGTAAGCTGCAAAATGAGACGGGAGCATTGGAACTCTGGAATTCAATGGTCCAGGGGCTTCATTTAAATCCCACTCGTGAAATGCTACACACACATGTATCGGGACAGACACAAACATCCAACACACATACAAACCCACACACACAAATCTCCAACACACAGACACACCCCCCCAACACACACAGACACGGACCCCCAAAAAACACAAACACACGGGCCCCCGCACACACACGGGCCCCCGCACACACACGGGCCCCCGCACACACACGGGCCCCCGCACACACACGGGCCCCCGCACACACACGGACCCCCGCACAGACCCCCGCACACAGAAATCCCCAACACACACACAGACCCACACACACAGACCCACACACACACACACAGAAATCCCCAACACACACACACACACACACAGACCCACACACACACAATACAATACAAATCGCTTTATTGGCATGATAAGGTACATCTTATGTTGCCAAAGCATCAAAATACATTTATGGTTGAACACATAAACGCGGTTCCATTCATACAGTGTTTCAACAGGTATATCCCTGAGTTTATAAATATACATTCGCCTTGTTTATATATACTCTTGTCTTAGTTTACTGGTTGTCCCTCTGTTCATGGCAAGCTGTAACATAGTGTGCCGCCAGTGTTACACAGCTTCTCTCCTCCCCCAGTAGGAGAGAACAGACACACACACACAGACACACACACACACAGACACACACACACATACCCACATAGACCCCAACACACACATAGACCCACGCACACAGACCCACACACACACAGACCCACACACAGACATACCCACATAGACACACACACACAGACCCACATAGACCCCAACACACACATAGACCCACACACACAGACCCACACACACACAGACCCACATAGACCCCAACACACACATAGACCAACACACACATAGACCAACACACACAGACCCACACACACACAGACCCACATAGACCCCAACACACACAGACCCACACACACAGACCCACATAGACCCCAACAAACACATAGACCAACACACATAGACCCACACACACACAGACCCACATAGACCCCAACACACACAGACCCACAGACACACAGACACACATAGACCCACACACACAGACCCACACACACACAGACCCACATAGACCCCAACACACACATAGACCCACACACACAGACCCGCACACACACAGACCCACAGAGACCCCAACACACACATAGACCCCCACACACAGACCCACACACACACAGACCCACATAGACCCCAACACACATAGACCCACACACACAGACCCACATAGACCCCAACACACACATAGACCAACACACACAGACCCACACACACACAGACCCCAACACACACACAGACCAACACACACACAGACCAACACACACACAGACCCACAGACACACACACAGCCCCACACACACATAGACCAACACACACAGACCCACACACACATAGACCCCAACACACACATAGACCAACACACACAGACCCACACACACACAGACCCACATAGACCCCAACACACACATAGACCAACACACAGACCCACAGACACACACAGCCCCACACACAGACAGACCACACACAGACCCACACACACATAGACCAACACACACAGACCCACACACACATAGACCCCAACACACACATAGACCAACACACACAGACCCACAGACACACAGACCCACATAGACCCCAACACACACATAGACCAACACACACAGACCCACAGACACACAGACCCACATAGACCCCAACACACACAGACCCACAGACACACACAGCCCCACACACAGACAGACCACACACAGACCCACACACACATAGACCAACACACACAGACCCACACACACACAGACCCCAACACACACATAGACCAACACACACAGACCCACAGACCCACATAGACCCCAACACACACATAGACCAACACACACAGACCCACAGACACACACAGCCCCACACACAGACAGACCACACACAGACCCACACACACATAGACCAACACACACAGACCCACACACACACAGACCCACATAGACCCCAACACACACATAGACCAACACACACAGACCCACACACACACAGACCCACATAGACCCCAACACACACATAGACCAACACACACATAGACCAACACACACATAGACCAACACACAGCCCCACACACAGACAGGCCACACACAGACCCACACACACATAGACCAACACACACAGACCCACACACACATAGACCCCAACACACACATAGACCAACACACACAGACCCACACACACACAGACCCACATAGACCCCAACACACACATAGACCAACACACACAGACCCACACAGCCCCACACACAGACAGACCACACACAGACCCACACACACATAGACCAACACACACAGACCCACACACACATAGACCCCAACACACACATAGACCAACACACACAGACCCACATAGACCCCAACACACACATAGACCAACACACAGAGACCCACAGACACACAGCCCTACACACAGCCCTCCTACACACAGCCCTACACACAGCCCCCCTACACACAGACCTACACACAGCCCCCCTACACACAGACCTACACACACACACACACACCTGAGAATGCACAATGAACACCTGCTTCAACACAGACAGCTGTCAATCCCCCCCTGCACCGCTCCCCAAGAACGGCCCATCTCATTCCGGCCGCTGGGCGAATTCCCAATCGCCTGCCATGGCTGGGACTCGCTGCCACCTCCCTCCTTGGTCTGGTGACAGCCCAGCGGACGGAGCAGCGAAAAGCATTCATCATTCAAACTGTTCGCTTCCCACCCCCCGCACAGAGCCATTAAACTGGAGGAGGAGAGGAGGGGGAGGAGATTGCGGTTTATATTATATATATTTAGCGGGGTGGGGTGAGGGGGGGGGGAGGAGATTGCGGTTTATTTTATATATTTTGCGGTGGGGGGTGATCTTACCGGCCCGGCGCGGCGCTGCCTCTTCGCTTTCCTCACGTTACTGATGAACCTTCGGCCCATCTTTTTCGCATACCAGACCGACACAAACATCGTCCCCGAGCGGGCCGTCCCTCGGATGGCGGAGCTTTAAACTTCTGCCCCCCTCCCCATTGCAGGCGGGTATTAGAAGAAGGGGTGGGTGGCTCCAGACCCAGGACAGCCGGAGCTAAGGCACTGAGGCAAGGTCCACCGGGCTGGGGAAGGCAGTGCCGCTCTGGGTGGTGCTGAAAGATCCGGTCAGGCTCCACTCTGATACCTCACTCTCCCTCTCACACACTCTCTCTGTCTCTCTCACACACACTCTCTCACACACACTCTCTCACACACACTCCCTCTCTCTCACACACACACTCTCTCCCTCTCTCTCTCACACACTCACTCTCTCTCTCTCTCACACACTCACTCTCTCTCACACACTCTCTCACACTCTCTCTCACTCTCTCTCTCTCACACACTCTCTCCCTCTCTCTCTCTCACACACTCTCTCCCTCTCACACACTCTCTCCCTCTCTCTCTCACACACTCTCTCCCTCACTCTCACTCTCTCTGCCACTGGCTCTCTCTCTCTCTCACACTCTCTCTCTCTGCCACTGGTGCTCTCTCTCTCTCACACTCTCTCTCTCTCTCTCTCACTCCCTCTGCCACTGGCTCACTCTCTCTCTCTCTCTGCCACTGGCTCTCTCTCTCTGCCACTGGCTCTCTCTCTCACACACACTCTCTCTCTCTCTCTCTGCCACTGGCTCTCTCTCTCTCTCTCACACTCTCTCTCTCTCTCTGCCACTGGCTCTCTCTCTCACACACTCTCTCTCTCTCTCTCTCTGCCACTGGCTCTCTCTCTCACACACTCTCTCTCTCTCTCACACTCTCTCTCTCTGCCACTGGCTCTCTCTCTCACACACTCTCTCTCTCTCTGCCACTGGCTCTCTCTCTCTCTCTCTCTCTGCCACTGGCTCTCTCTCTCTCACACACTCTCTCTCTCTGCCACTGGCTCTCTCTCTCTCTCTGCCACTGGCTCTCTCTCTCTCTCACACTCTCTCTCTCTCTCTCTCTGCCACTGGCTCTCTCTCTCTCTCACACTCTCTCTCTCTCTCTCTCTCTCACACACTCTCTCTCTGCCACTGGCTCTCTCTCTCTCACACACTCTCTCTCTCTGCCACTGGCTCTCTCCCTCTCTCACTCACTCACCGAAGATCCACAAGGCACAGAGCTAATTATTCAACGCTCTCTCCCCCATCAGTGAAAGCCTTAAACGCTGGCAGTTTCCGAAACCACTTGCATGTACACCTCCCTCCGTCTCACTCTCTCTGTATCGGAGCAAAAACCTGTTTATGCATCTCCTCCCCTCCCCCAGATAAGCCTGCTCCATCCTTAACCTCTTCATTACTGCACCGATGAAGAGATCAGAGAATCCCCCCCCCCCCCTGCTCGCCAATTCCTATTTTGCAGCCAGGGTTTATTTTGTGTGTGAGAGCAAACTCTCCTTTTATTTTCCTGCTGCATCTAAAATGGAGATTCTCTTCTCTCTCTCTCTCGGGGGGTTGGCTGGCAGGGCAGGGGGGAGACTGGCCGGCAGTGTGTCTGTGGTTCCTCTGCTGCCTGCATCAAGCTGCCGACCGCCTCCGACACTTCTCATCCCCCTCGCCACACTTGTTGTTTACTCTTCTGCACATTTTTAACAAGACCGGCTTTCTGTCCATACACAGCGAGGAAGCGAGAGTCCCTCTATTCCCTGGCTCTCTGGAGCTTTTTACTGGGATGTGGCCTTACATACAACTCCCTCCCTCCCTCCATCTCTAGCACACTCCTTCCCTCCCCATCTCTCTCCCTCACTCCACCTCTCCCACCTTCCCCCTCTCCTTCCCTTCCTCTCCCTCTTTCCCTCCCTCTCTCCATCTCTCTCCCTCCCTCTTCCCCCTCTGCATCTCTTCCCTGCCCCCTCCCCATTCCTCCTTCCCTCCCTCCATTTCTCCCTCCCCCTCTCCTCGCCATCTCTCCATCTCTCCCTCCCCCTCTCCATCTCTCCCTCCTTCCCTCTCTCCATCTCCCCCTCCCTCTCTCCCTCCTTCCCTCCAGCTCTCCCTCCCTCTCTCTCGCCCTCCTTCCCTCCCCCTTTCCATCTCTCCCTTCCTCTCTCCATCTCCCCCTCCTTCCCTCACTCTCCCCCTCCTTCTCTCCCTCCCTCTCTCCCATAGAAACATAGAAGATAGGAGCAGGAGTAGGCCATTCGGCCCCTCGAGCCTGCTCCGCCATTTAATGAGATCATGGCTGATCATCCAAATTCAGTACCCTGTCCCTGCTTTCTCCCCATATCCCTTGATCCCTTTAGCCTTAAGAAATATATCTAACTCCTTCTTGAATATATTTAATGAATTGGCCTCTACTGCCTTCTGTGGTAGAGAATTCCACAGGTTCACCACTCTCTGGGTGAAGAAATTCCTCCTCATCTCTGTCCTAAATGGCTTACCCCTTATCCTTAGACTGTGACCCCTGGTTCTGGACTCCCCATCGGGAACATCCTTCCCGCATCTAATCTGTCTAGTCCTGTTAGAATTTTCCCTCCCTCTCTCTCTCCTTCTCTCCCTCCCTCCAGTGTTGACCGGGGTATCGGAGCCCTAGCCTGTTCTTGCCTGTTACCCACACACCCGCAGGTTACAGCACCAGTCACTGGCTGGTGATCAGAAGCAAGAACCTGGGCTGCTTGTTTCTCTCTCCATCTGCCGAGCTCAGGGAGGTTGATGCTGGAACTCTGCGTTCCTCCAGCTCCAGCCTCTTGTCCCTCGCCCGCTCCCTCCGCCCGCCATTGGCGGCCATCTGATAAGTTACTGTCTAAATGCGTGGCTTTCTTTTTCTCTTCTTACTGGGTAGAGATCCAGAGGGCCAACTGACCCACAATTTGACATTAATTGGTATGAAATGTTGAATCTCTGTCAAATCGCCCCGATGTTGGCGGTATTCGTTCTATGCCTCCTCGACCCCATTCAAATACTTGCTGCGATGTGCGGGCTCCTCCTGATCCCTCTTGTTTGTTCCCTGGTCCTTACAGAAAGGAGCCAGCAGATGGAGAGGACAGGTGGCCCTGGGAAACTGCAGGAACACCTTCCGATCCAAACACGGCCACCCTCCTTTACTGCAAATCCTCAAACTCAAGCTCGAAAACTTCCGACCCGAATGGGCAAGTCTTTCTCACGTTCCTCAACCAACACAGTGACCGGCCCGGAGTGACCAGCCCAGAGTGACCTGACACAGTGCCCGGCCCGGAGTGACCGGCCCGGAGTGACCGGCCCAGAGTGACCGGCCCACAGTGACCAGCCCGCCCACAGTGACTGGTGGACAGTGACCGGCCCGGAGTGACCGGCTCGGCGTGACCGGCCCGGAGTGACCACACAGAGACCGGCCCGGAGTGACCGGCCCAGAGAGACCGGCCCACAGTGACCGGCCCACACACAGTGACCGGCCCACACTCAGTGACCGGCCCACAGTGACCACACACAGAGACCGGCCCACAGTGACTGGCCCAGAGTGACCTTAGCACAGTGACCTTTGCACAGTGACCTGACACAGTGACCTGAAACAATGACCTATGCACAGTGACCTGACACAATGACGTTAACACAGTGACCCGCACTTAAATTACAGAATAACTCACAGATTTGGACAAAAAAGCAATGCCCCTTTAAATGCAAGGAGCAGCCTTTAAAGAGCTGCCTCCTTGCCGGACATACTGCCCACCCGGCCCCTCCTGCTGCTGGCCTACATTACAACAGTGACTGCACTTCAAAAGTACTTCATTGGCTGTAAAGCGCTTTGGGACGTCCAGTGGTCATGAAAAGCGCTGGAGAAATGCAAGTCTCTCTCCCTCTCTCTCTGGCCAAACTTCCTGCGCTTGATTTGCCTGCTTGTGGCACAGGGCGGGCACATCCCAGATCGTACCAGCTCTTATAACTGGGGCTGGGAGTTGAGGGGGCAGCACCTGAGCTAGGAGTGACTGCCGCCAACACTCACTGCCGTTCCCCCGGATCTCACACCCGTCGCCGCCATGAGCACAACAATTCACTGAGAAATACACATATTTAAAAATAATAACATTAGAATTAGGAGTAGGAGTCGGCCGTTCGGCCCCTCGAGCCTGCTCCGCCATTCAATGAAATCATGGCTGATCATCCACCTCAACTCCACTTTCCACCCGATCTCCATATCCCTCGATTCCCCTAGAGTCCAAAATGACGTAATAAAACTCACTACGCACTTGGTTTGAGTGTAAAGCAAGGCTTCAATCAACTTGTTTCAGAACATGGAGGTCTAGTTGTACTTCACTAGTTCCTTGTCTTACAAAATGTCCCTGGGCAAGCTGGGCCCACGCCCGAATATTTATACTCCTTGGACGGCGCCACCAGCTGGCCATCCAGTGTTATTACATGAGAAGTTTCTTTATGATGATGAGATTTATAACACAAAACTCTATTGATCTCAGCCTAGAATATACCCAATGACTGAGCCTCCACAACCCTCTGGGGCAGAGAATTCCAAAGATTCACCACCCTCTGAGTGAAGAAATTCCTCCTCATCTCAGTCCTAAATGGCCGACCGCTTATCCTGAGACTGTGACCCCTGGTTCTAGACTCTCCAGCCAGGGGGAAACATCCTCTCAGCATCTACCCTGTCAATCCCCCTCAGAATCTTGTATGTTTCAATGAGATCACCTCTCATTCTTCTAAACTCCAGAGAGTATCGGCCCATTCTACACAATCTCTCATCATAGGACAGCCCGCTCACCCCAGGAATCAATCTAGTGAACCTTCACTGCACCGCCTCCAAGGCAAGTATATCCTTCCTCAGATAAGGAGGCCAAAACTGTGCCCAGTACCCCAGGTGTGGACTCATCTTTACAATTGTAGTAAGATAAATAAAATGTTAAAAAATCGAACCAGTTTAGGAAGCTTGGAACAGCATTAAACTTAAAAACACAAAACGGTATTTTGAAGGACATTCGCTGAAGGGAATGGAAAGCAAGATGTCCGTGGCCTCCTGCTCCCTGTTGTTTAGCAAGGTGCTGTTTGTACCTGTAAGCTCTCACTGAATAAATCCCTGTCAATAATAACGCAGTACTTCTTGAAGTGTAGTCACGGATGCAATGTAGGAAACGCGGCAGCCAAATTGTGCACAGCAAGCTCCCACACACAGCAATGTGATAAAGACCAGATCATCTGTTTCTGAGATGCTGTTTGAGGGATAAATATTGAGCCCAGGACACCGGGGAGAACTCCCCCCCTGCTCTTCTTCCAAATGGTGCCGTGCGATATTTTACATGAGTACAGATGGGGTCTCTGTGGGCAGCACTCTTGCCTCTGAGTCAGAAAGTTGTGGGTTCGAGCCCCACTCCAGAGACTTGAGCACAAAATCCAGGCTGACAATCCAGTGCAGTACTGAGGGAGCGCCGCACTGTCGGAGGGGCAGTACTGAGGGAGCGCCGCACTGTCGGAGGGGCAGGACTGAGGGAGCGCCGCACTGTCGGAGGGGCAGGACTGAGGGAGCGCCGCACTGTCGGAGGGGCAGTACTGAGGGAGCGCCGCACTGTCGGAGGGGCAGTACTGAGGGAGCGCCGCACTGTCGGAGGGGCAGTACTGAGGGAGCGCCGCACTGTCGGAGGGGCAGTACTGAGGGAGCGCCGCACTGTCGGAGGGGCAGTACTGAGGGAGCGCCGCACTGTGGGAGGGGCAGTACTGAGGGAGCGCCGCACTGTCGGAGGGGCAGTACTGAGGGAGCGCCGCACTGTCGGAGGGGCAGTACTGAGGGAGCGCCGCACTGTCGGAGGGGCAGTACTGAGGGAGCGCCGCACTGTCGGAGGGTCAGTACTGAGGGAGCGCCGCACTGTCGGAGGGGCAGTACTGAGGGAGCGCCGCACTGTCGGAGGGGCAGTACTGAGGGAGCGCCGCACTGTCGGAGGGGCAGTACTGAGGGAGCGCCGCACTGTCGGAGGGGCAGTACTGAGGGAGCGCCGCACTGTCGGAGGGGCAGTACTGAGGGAGCGCCGCACTGTCGGAGGGGCAGTACTGAGGGAGCGCCGCACTGTCGGAGGGGCAGTACTGAGGGAGCGCCGCACTGTCGGAGGGGCAGTACTGAGGGAGCGCCGCACTGTCGGAGGGGCAGTACTGAGGGAGCGCCGCACTGTCGGAGGGGCAGTACTGAGGGAGCGCCGCACTGTCGGAGGGGCAATACTGAGGGAGCGCTGCACTGTCGGAGGGGCAATACTGAGGGAGCGCTGCATTGTCGGAGGGGCAGTACTGAGGGAGTGCTGCACTGTCGGAGGGTCAGTACTGAGGGAGCGGCAGTACTGTCAGAGGTGCCGTCTTTCGGTTGAGACGTTAAACCGAGGCCCCGTCTGCCCTCTCAGGAGGACATAAAAGATCCCATGGTTTCAAAGAAGAGCAGGGGAGCTCTTCCCTGGGTGTATAATTATCCCTCAACCATCATCACTAAAACAGATGACCTGGTCATTATCACATTGCTGTTTGTGGGAGCTTGCTGTGCGCAAATTGGCTGCCGCATTTCTTACATTACAACAATGACTACACTTCAAAAAGTACTTCATTGGCTGTAAAGCGCTTTGGGACGTCCGGTGGTCGTGAAAGGCACTGGAGAAATACAAGTCTTTCTTTTTAAAAGCATCTGTACTATTCGCCTCAACCACTCCCTGTGGGAGCGAGTTCCACATTCTCACCACTCTCTGGGGAAAGAAGTTTCTCCTGAATTCCCGATTGGATTTATTAGTGACGATCTTATATTTATGGCCCCTAGTTCTGCTCTCCCCCACAAGTGGAAACAGTGTCTGTGTGTCACACACAGAAATAGAAGAGAGGATTGGGAGTCGAATAGACATGACTGAAGACAAACCTGATTTGAAAAGGGCAGGTTCCTGCTACGGGGAGTTAAATGTTACAATATCTCATTTATAAATAGCAACTGCCCAGAATCCTTGTATCCCACTGTTCTTCTTGACAGATGAGAGAGAGAGAGAGAGCTAGAGGGAGAGAGCTAACAGAGAACGGAGGTGGAGAGGGAGAGAGAGAGGACTACGGAGGAGTGAGGGATAGAAAGAGAGAGAGAGAGAAAAGAGAGGGCAAGGAGACAAAAGAGTGTGATGAGGAACAGAGAAAGGGAGAGGAAGAGAGAGAAAGAAAAGAGAAGAGAGGGAGATATATATCAATAACAACCTGCATTTATATAGCACCTTTAACGTAGTAAAACGTCCCAAGGTGCTTCACAGGAGCGATTATCAAACAGAATTTGACACCGAGCCCCATAAGGAGATATTAGGACAGGCAACCAAAAGCTCGGTCAAAGAGGGAGGTTTTAAGCAGCGTCTTAAAGGAGGAGAGAGAGGCGGAGAGGTTTAGGGAGGGAATTCCAGAGCTCGGGGACCCAGGCAGCTGAAGGCACGGCCGCCAATGGTGGAGCGATGGAAATCGGGGGATGTATAGGGGCTAGAATTGGAGGAGGAGGTTACAGAGATAGGGAGGATTGTAGGGCTGGAGGAGGTTACAGAGATAGGGAGGGTTGTAGGGCTGGAGGAGGTTACAGAGATAGGGAGGGTTGTAGGGGCTGGAGGGTGTTAGAGATAGGGAGGGTTGTAGGGGCTGGAGGAGGGTTACAGAGATAGGGAGGGTTGTAGGGGCTGGAGGAGGTTACAGAGATAGGGAGGGTTTGTGGGGCTGGAGGAGGTTACAGAGATAGGGAGGGTTGTAGGGGCTGGAGGAGGTTACAGAGATAGGGAGGGTTTGTGGGGCTGGAGGAGGTTACAGAGATAGGGAGGGTTGTAGGAGGTTACAGAGATAAGGAGGGTTGTAGGGCTGGAGGAGGTTACAGTGATAAGGAGGGTTGTAGGGGCTGCAGGAGGTTACAGGGATAGGGAGGGGTGTAGGGTTGGAGGAGGTTACAGAGATAGGGAGGTTTGTAGGGGCTGGAGGAGGTTACAGAGATAGGGAGGGTTGTAGGGGCTGGAGGAGGTTACAGAGATAGGGAGGGTTGTAGGGCTGGAGGAGGTTTCAGAGATAGGGAGGGTTGTAGGGGGCTGGAGGAGGTTACAGAGATAGGGAGGGTTGTAGGGGCTGGAGGAGGTTACAGAGATAGGGAGGGTTGTAGGGGCTGGAGGAGGTTTCAGAGATAGGGAGGGTTGTAGGGGCTGGAGGAGGTTACAGAGATAGGAAGGGTTGTAGGGGCTAGAGGAGGTTACAGAGATAGAGAGGGTTGTAGGGGCTGGGGGAGGTTGCAGAGATAGGGAGGGGTGTAGGGGCTGGAGGAGGTTACAGAGTTAGGGAGGGTTGTAGGGTGGGAGGAGGTTACAGAGATAGGGAGGGGTGTAGGGGCTGGAGGAGGTTACAGAGATAGGAAGGGGTGTAGGGGCTGGAGGAGGTTACAGAGATAGCACAAAGAATTCGACCCAACACAATCGTCGCGAAGCAAAAGGAAAAATATCTGTCATATTGGGCAGAAACAACAAAAACCCAAAGCAAACTCAATTGCTACTTGGCCCTAAACAGACAATACAACATGGCTGATTACCTGACCATGGTAAAGGATAGCAAACTGAGAAAAACCTTGACAATGTACAGGCTTAGTGAACATAGCCTGGCGATCGAAAAAGGTAGACACAGGCAGACCCGGCTACCAAGAGAGGACAGGATATGCTCTCACTGCAGTCAGGGAGTGGTGGAGACAGAGATGCACTTCCTCACAGCTTGTAGAAAATATCAGGGCATAAGGGAGAATTCCTACCCAAAATTCACAAAAATATGCCCGGAATTCAGAAATTTGAATGACGACCAAAAACTCCCATACCTACTAGGGGAAGAGAGAAATTGTGTAACCTTAGCGGCACACTATGTTACAGCTTGCCATAAACAGAGGGACAACCACTAAATATAAGAAAAGAGTATATACAAATTATATGAATGTATATTTATACACTCAGGGATATATCTGTTTATACACTGCACCACACCAACCGAGACCGGAGAGGATCCCCATGCAAAACAACATTATCAGACCTGCACCACTCCTGTCCCACAGGGGAATAGGACCGCTACCAGCCAGACAGAGGGAGAGATGCACAGGACGTACGCAATACCTCAGACAGAAACAATCCATTAAGAGACAATAAGCAGATGTGCAGCAGCATCTACTTCCGCCTTATGGATCAAGGACTAATTAATAGAAAGAACTGTAACCAAATTGTATTAACTTTTGTAGACAACTGGGGTGATCTTTTTTTTTCCCCACACTTAGACACGACAAACACGTACCACTCTTTAACCTATCATAGAAAAAGATAAAACTTAACATGAAATCCTTATATATTTCGACCTGGAATATCCAAGGTCTACGCTCTTCACTGCGAGAAGTGAAGAGTAGGACCCCAGAGTTCATAGAGGAAACTAAAGATCTAGATATTATCATTTTACAGGAAACTTGGTATAAAGGAAAAGGACACACCGGCTGTCCCCAAGGGTACACTGAGCTAGTGGTCCCCTCCAATAAATTACCAAGTGTAACCCAAGGCAGAGACTCCGGAGGCATACTGATCTGGTTTAAAACAGAACTTAAGAATTACATCAAATTTATAAAAAAGGGCGAAAACCATATGTGGCTCAAACTTGAGAGGGAGATTATCTCAAACACCCAAGATGTTTACATTTGCGCACTTTATATCCCTCCAATCGATTCCCCGTACTACAAAGAGGACACCTTCTCCAACATGGAGGGGGAAATTATCCAATACCAGGCCCAGGGGAACGTGTTGATCTGTGGGGACCTCAATTCAAGAACGGGCGAAGAACCAGACTTCACCAATAATCAGGGAAACAATTACGTATTCGGGAATAACCACTTTGACATCCCTTCCCTTCCATACAGGCATAACTGCGACAAGCAGTCAAATACCAACGGTAAACAGCTACTACAGCTCTGTCGAAACCTGGGTCTGTACATTGTCAATGGTAGGTTCATAGGAGACCTCCTAGGAAGATCGACCTACTGCTCACCTCTTGGCTGCAGCACAGTAGACTATATGATTACAGACTTGGACCCATCCTCTTTCAGAGCATTCACAGTCAAACCACAAACAACACTGTCAGATCACAGCCAAATTACTATGTTTCTCAAAAAGACAGAAACAAACAACATAGAAACACAACCCAGTAAACTGTACAACACCAAAAAATCGTACAGATGGGCCAAAAACGACACAGAAAAATACCAGAAAACAATTAGCAATGCATCAACTCAAGCTCTCTTAGACACCTTTCTGGATAACATATACACTCACAATAAAGAAGGCGTAAACCGGGCAGTTAGTAAACTAAACAATATTTTTGATAATTTGGCAACAAATGCAAACTTGAAAGCTCGCAAGAACAAACCCAAAACAAAAAACTATGAAAAATGGTTTGACCATGATTGCCATAACATGAGGAAAAAACTTAGAAAACTATCAAACCAAAAACACAGACATCCAGAAAACGAGGAATTACGCCTTACTTATTGTCAGACGCTAACACAATACAGAAACACACTCAGGACCAAAAAAGAGCAATTTATTAAGAATACACTCAGCTCCATGGAGGAATCCATTGAGTCGAATTGTTTCTGGGACAACTTGAAAACACTACACAAAAAACAACACGACGATTTGTCCATTCAAAATGGGGACACATGGGTAAACCACTTTGAAAAATTATACCAGAAAAACACACTAGGACCAGAGCAACACCAAATACGCAAAAAACTTGAAAAGCTTGAAATGGCCATAAAAGATAACCAAAACCCGCTAGACGCCATAATAACAGAAAAAGAACTTCTTGAAAAACTCAAGGACCTGCGACCAGGAAAAGCTTGCGGGACAGACGGCATACTAAACGAGATGATTAAACACGCAGACGACAAACTGAAACTGGCTATCCTAAAACTCTTCAACTTGGTTCTGAGTGTCGGTTATTTCCCTGACATCTGGAACAAAGGACTCATAACACCCATATACAAAAGTGGGGACAAAATCGACCCAAACAACTATCGAGGCATCTGTGTAAACAGTAACCTGGGGAAGGTATTCTGTAGCATCATAAACAAAAGACTTATAAACTTCCTTGAAGAGCACAATGTCTTGAGTAAAAGCCAAATTGGATTCCTGCCAAACTATAGAACATCCGATCATATCTTCACCCTACAGACCCTAATTGACAAACACGTTCACCATAACAAAAGCAAAATCTACGCATGCTTTGTAGATTTCCAGAAGGCTTTCGACTCCATCTGGCACGACGGTTTATTCCTGAAACTTATCGAAAGCGGGGTAGGAGGTAAAACATATGATGTAATTAAATCAATGTATACAAACAATAAATGTGCAGTTAAAATTGGAGACAAACAAACAAAATACTTCCCACAGGGGCGGGGGGTGACGCAGGGCTCGCCAATCTCACCGACACTCTTTAATATTTACATTAATGGATTGGCAAAACTACTTGAACAATCTACAGCACCCGGCCTCACCCTATATGAATCCAAGGTTAAATTCCTCCTCTATGCCGACGACCTGGTTCTGCTGTCACCAACTAAGGAGGGTCTACAGCAGAACCTGGACCTGCTGGAGTCGTACTGCCAGACTTGGGCCCTGACAATAAATCCCCAAAAAACCAAAGTACTTGTGTTCCAGCAAAGATCCAAACAACATGGACCCACAATAAATTTCACAGTAGGAACAACCAAAATTGAACAAACCACTCACTACACATACTTGGGCTTAAAAATCAGTTCTACGGGAAACTTCAAACTGGCTGTGAATGAACTGAAAGAGAAAGCAAGAAGGGCTTTCTATGCCATCAAAAAATCAATCCAAATAGAAATCCCAATTAGCATTTGGCTCAAAATTTTCAAATCAGTAATTGAACCAATTGCACTCTATGGCAGTGAGGTCTGGGGACCACTAACACAACAAGATTTTGCAAAATGGGACAAACACCCAATTGAGATCCTACATGCGGAATTCTGTAAAAGTATCCTCCGGACTCAAAGGAAAACAGTAAACAACGCATGCAGGGCGGAACTAGGCCAATACCCATTAATAATCACTATCCAAAAAAGAGCCACCAAATTTTGGAATCACCTACAAATGAGCAACCCCCAATGCTATCACTACGACGCCCTGAAATGCCAAGAGCTGACCATAAAGAAGAATACCCTCAGTCAACTAGTCCTGGGACTCAATAAAGTAACTAATAACAATACTAACAATAACCAGTCCCAGGACAGTGACAGGGTAACACAAAGAATTCGACCCAACACAATCGTCGCTAAGCAAAAGGAAAAATATCTGTCATATTGGGCAGAAACAACAAAAACCCAAAGCAAACTCAATTGCTACTTGGCCCTAAACAGACAATACAACATAGCTGATTACCTGACCATGGTAAAGGATAACAAACTGAGAAGAACCTTGACAAGGTACAGACTTAGCGAACATAGCCTAGCGATCGAAAAAGGCAGACACAGGCAGACCAGGCTGCCAAGAGAAGACAGGATATGCTCTCACTGCAGTCAGGGAGTAGTTGAGACAGAGATGCACTTCCTCACAGCCTGTGGAAAATATCAGGGCATCAGAGAGAATTTCTATCAAAAATTCTCACAAATATGCCCTGAATTCAGAAATCTGACTGACAACCAAAAACTCCCATTCCTACTGGGGGAGGAGAGAAGCTGTGTAACACTGGCGGCACACTATGTTACAGCTTGCCATGAACAGAGGGACAACCAGTAAACTAAGACAAGAATATATATAAACAAGGCGAAAATATATTTATAAACTCAGGGATATACCTGTTTATACACTGTATGAATGGAACCGCGTTTATGTGTTCAACCATAAATGTATTTTGATGCTTTGGCAACATAAGATGTACCTTATCATGCCAATAAAGCGATTTGTATTGTATTGTATTGTATTGTATGGATAGATCTGTATTTTTGTGTACAACCATGAATGTTTTTCGATGCTTTGGCAACATAAGATGTACCTTGTCATGCCAATAAAGCGATTTGAATTGAAAATTGAATTGAATTGATAGGGAGGGTTGTAGGGTGGGAGGAGGTTACAGAGATAGGGAGGGGGGGCGAGGGCCGCTGAGGGATTTGAAAATAAGGATGAGAATTTTGAAATCTCGTAAGTATATAGACCGGCGAGCACAAGAAAAGCGCCGATCCGAGTTTACGATCAGCTACGTGCAATACCTTGACCATCAACGCTGCCATACTGCAAGGACAAAATGAAACACAAGATAATTCCCGTCTTTCCCCCCTGACCCCCGGGCATGAACTCCAAGAAAGAGATACAGGAGTCTGGGCTCAAGACCCTGTTCTGAATTGCACGAGGCCTACAACTGTTTGACCGTCCCTTCGGATGGTCGGAAGTTCCCGGGCGGGGTGCGCTCTACTCCAGGCCTCCAGGTCAAGAACAGCCAAAACATCTTACGATTTCACTGCAGAAACCAAGGTCATTTCCGTCCCCCGCCCACCAGCCCCTTCGCCCAGCGCAAACCCCAACACTCAGCGGCCCCACCACGCTTCACTCTGAGCGATGCAACCTAACGCAGCAAGGCTCAATAACTCAGCGGCTTAATGCATCCAGGTAAAATTGACCCACGCGCTATTTCAGCAAAGTCTTTAACCAGCGTTAAAACAGCAAAAACAGGAAGGCAGATTATTATCTGAACGGCAACAGATTGGGAGAAGGGGAAGTGCAATGAGACTTGGGTGTCCTTGTGCACCAGTCACTGAAGGTAAGCATGCAGGTGCAGCAGGCGATTAAGAAGGCAAATGGTATGTTGGCCTTCATAGCGAGAGGGT
Source organism: Somniosus microcephalus (assembly GCF_052327205.1). Classification (NCBI taxonomy): domain Eukaryota; kingdom Metazoa; phylum Chordata; class Chondrichthyes; order Squaliformes; family Somniosidae; genus Somniosus; species Somniosus microcephalus. The sequence continues at coordinate 55,157,929 of NW_028225182.1, read as the reverse complement.
TCGAGTACAGGAACAAGGATGTCTTGCTGCAGTTGTACAGGGCCTTGGTGAGACCACACCTTGAGTATTGTGTGCAGTTTTGGTCACCTTATCTGAGGAAGGATGTTCTTGCCATGGAGGGAGTGGCGGCACGGTGGCATAGTGGTTAGCACTGTTGCCTCACAGCGCCAGGGACCCGGGTTCGAATCCGGCCTCGGGTGACTGTCTGTGTAGAGTTTGCACATTCTCCCCGTGTTTGCGTGGGTTTCCTCCGGGTGCTCCGGTTTCCTCCCACAGTCCAAAGATGTGCAGGTTAGGTTGATTGGCTATGATAAATTGACCCTTCGTGTTAGGGGGATTAAATACGTGGGGTTACGGGGATAGGGTGGGATATGTGTTGGTGCAGGCTCAATGGGCCGAAATGGCCTCTATCTGCACTGTGGGGTTTCTGTGATTCTGTGTGAGTGCAGCGAAGATTCACCAGGCTGATACCTGGGATGGCAGGAATGATGTATGAGTCCGATTAGGTTTATATTCGCTAGAGTTTAGAAGAATGAGAGGGGATCTCATTGAAACTTATATATTTCTAACAGGACTAGACAGACTAGATGCAGGAAGGATGTTCCCGATGGTGGGGGAGTCCAGAACCAGGGGTCACAGTCTAAGGATAAGGGGTAAGCCATTTAGGACAGAGATGAGGAGGAATTTCTTCACCCAGAGAGTGGTGAACCTGTGGAATTCTCTACCACAGAAGGCAGTGGAGGCCAATTCATTAAATATATTCAAGAAGGAGTTGGATATATTTCTTAAGGCTAAAGGGATCAAGGGATATGGGGAGAAGGCAGGGACAGGGTACTGAATTTGGATGATCAGCCATGATCTCATTGAATGGCGGAACAGGCTCGAGGGGCTGAATGGCCGACTCCTGCTCCTATCTTCTATGTTAACCAGTCTGGTAACAGATGAATACAAAGGGGAGGAAGGGATGCTTCAGTTTATATAAAGCTCTGGTCAGACCCCACCTGGAGTGACCGGGTTCAGTCCTGGGCCCCGCCCCTCAGGAAGGATATCTCGGCCTCGGAGGGGGAGCAGCGCAGATTCACCAGAACGATACCCGGGGGCTAAAAGGGTTAAATTACCAGGCCAGGTTGCACACACTGGGCTTGTGTTCCCTCGAGTTTAGAAGATTAAGGGGTGATCTAATCGAGGTGTTGAAGATGATTAAAGGAGTTGATCGGGTGGAGAGAGAGAAACTATTTCCTCTGGTGAGGGGGAGTCCAGAACAAGGGGGCAGAACCTTAAAATTAGAGCCAGGCCGTTCAGGGGTGATGTCAGGAAGCACTTCTTCACACAAAGGGTGGTGGAAATCTGGAACTCTCTCCCCCAAAAAGCTGTCGAGGCCGGGGGTTAATTGGAAATTTCAAAACCGAGATTGATAGATTTTTGCTGGGTAAGGGTATTAAGGGTTACGGAAACAAGGCGGGTAGATGGAGTTAAGATACAGATCAGCCCTGAGCTCATTGGATGGCGGGACAGGCTCGAGGGGCCGAAAGGCCTTCTCCTGTTCCGATGAAGCTGATCTCCTTGTTAAGACTGACCAGCCACGGGCTCCGCATATACCTTGAACAAACAGTAATGCCGCCACCTAGCTGCGAGATAGTAAAAGGTTCGACAACAAGACTGAACTACCAGCTTGAATCGGGCCTTCTCAAGCCAGGCCCATAACTGGGCAGGGGAACAGTGCGAGCTACACAGGGTGGTGTTAGGGAGCTCCGTGCCAGGTAGGGACCCTGAGACAATCCAGTGATTAGGTTTGTCCAGTAAATTCTAGGGGCCCCAAACCACACCTTTGCACCAGGGGCTCTCACAAAGCAAAGGCCGCCCCCTGCATTGACATCTTGCATCTGAAGGCTGAACAGGCTGGGGCTCTCTACTCTTGAAAAGAGAAGGCCAAGGGGTGGCCGAATAGAGGTCTTTAAAATCATGTAAGGTTTTGATAGAGTGGATAGAGAGAGAGTGTTTCCACTTGTGGGGCAGAGCAAAACTACAGGCCATCAATGTAAGATAGTCACTAATAAATCCAATCGTGAATTCAGGAGAAACTTCTTTCCCCAGAGAGTGGTGAGAATGTGGAACTTGCTACCACAGGGAGTGGTTGAGGTGAATAGTACAGATGCATTTAAGGGGAAGCTGGATAAACACATGATAAGCATGCAGGTGCAGCAGGCGGTTAAGAAGGCAAATGGTATGTTGGCCTTCATAGCGAGAGGGTTCGAGTACAGGAACAAGGATGTCTTGCTGCAGTTGTACAGGGCCTTGGTGAGACCACACCTTGAGTATTGTGTGCAGTTTTGGTCGCCTTATCTGAGGAAGGATGTTCTTGCCATGGAGGGAGTGCAGCGAAGATTCACCAGGCTGATACCTGGGATGGCAGGAATGACGTATAAGGAGAGATTGGGTTGATTGGGCTTATACTCGCTGGAGTTTAGAAGAATGAGAGGGGATCTCATTGAAACTTATAAAATTCTAACAGGACTAGACAGACTAGATGCAGGAAGGATGTTCCCGATGGCGGGGGAGTCCAGAACCAGGGGTCACAGTCTAAGGATAAGGGGTAAGCCATTTAGGACAGAGATGAGGAGGAATTTCTTCACCCAGAGAGTGGTGAACCTGTGGAATTCTCTACCACAGAAGGCAGTTGAGGCCAATTCATTAAATATATTCAAGAAGGAGTTGGATATATTTCTTAAGGCTAAAGGGATCAAGGGATATGGGGAGAAGGCAGGGACAGGGTACTGAATTTGGATGATCAGCCATGATCTCGTTGAATGGCGGAGCAGGCTCGAGGGGCCGAATGGCCGACTCCTGCTCCTATCTTCTATGTTTCTATGAGGGAGAAAGGAATAGAAGGATACGGTGATGGGGTGAGATGAAGAGGGGTGGGAGGAGGCTGGTGTGGAGCAGAAGCACCGGCACGGACCAGGTGGGCCGAATGTCCTGTTTCTGTGCTCTAGATTCTATGTAATCCTATATGACATTTGGCCTGTGCAGAAGTTTATAAAATGTTAACGGGACAGAAAAGGCTGGCGTCTAAACATGAAGACCAGCCCCCACCGATCTCCAACGCTCTTTTCTGACACAGATGTTGGTCATTGAGTTTTCACTCAATTAACATCAGCTGGATAGCACTCAATATCAAGCCATGATCCCACTCTCGTCCCTTGACAGGCTTCCTGTCCACCATTTCCATTTGGGCTCGAAGGATAGCTACTGTGGAACCAGCACAGTCACATGGTTTAGGCCCACAGGTCAACTCAAGCCCAGAAAGTTCCAAACTGGGAGCCCCGTCATTGGGAGAGAAACAGGAGCAGGAGGAGGCCATTCCGCCCCTCGAGACTGTTCCGTCATTCAATGAGATCAGGGCTGATCTGCGGCCTAACTCCATCTACCCGCCTTTACTCCATAACCCTTAATATCCTCGCCCAACAAAGATCAGTCTTGAAATTTCCAATTAACCCCCGGCCTCAGCGGCTTTTTGGGGGAGAGAGTTCCAGATTTCCACCCCACTTTGTGTGAAGAAGTGCTTCCTGACATCACCCCTGAACAGCCTGGCTCTAATTTTAAGGTTCTGCCCCCTTGTTCTGGACTCCCCCCACCAGAGGAAATAGTTTCTCTCTCTCCACCCGATCAACTCCTTTAATCATCTTCAACACCTCGATTAGATCACCCCTTAATCTTCTAAACTCGAGGGAACACAAGCCCAGTCTGTGCAGCCTGGCCTCGGAATTTAACCCTTTTAGCCCCGGGTATCGTTCTGGTGAATCTGCGCTGCTCCCCCTCCGAGGCCGAGATATCCTTCCTGAGGGGCGGGGCCCAGGACTGAACCCAGTCACTCCAGGTGGGGTCTGACCCAGGCTCTGTACACCTGAAGCATCCCTTTGTATAAAGAGATTAAACAAATGGTATTAGGAACTAGCGTTTGTGTGTCGCGCGAATGGGTCAAACATGGCAACCGGGCCGTGAATCAACAAACGGTTAACTTCATTCATAGAATAAAATCATCGAATCACGCAGCACAGGAGGAGGCCATTTGGCCCATCGTGCCTGTGCCAGCTCTTTGAAAGAGCTCTCCGATTATTCCCACTCCCTGCTCTTTCCCCACAGACCTGCAAATTTCCAGTATTTATCCAATTCCCTTTTGAAAGTTACTATTGAATCTGCTCCCACCGCCCTTTCAGGCAGCGCATTCCAGATCACAACAACTCGCTGCGTAAAAACATTCTCCTCATCTCCCCTCTGGTTCTTTTGCCGATTATCTTCAATCTGTGTCCTCTGGTTCCCGACCCTCCTGCCACTGGGAACAGTTTCTCCTTATTTACTCTATCGAAACCCTTCATGATTTTGAACACCTCGATTAAATCTCCCCTTAATTTTCTCTGCTCTAAGGAGAACAATCCCAGCTTCTCCAGTCTCTCCACGTAACTGAAGTCCCTCATCGCTGGAACCATTCTGGTAAATATCCTCCGCACCCTCTCCAAGGCCTTGACATCCTTCCTAAAGTGCGGGGCCCAGAATTGGACACAATACTCCAGCTGGGGCCTAACCAGTGCTTTATAAAAGTTTAGCACAACTTTCTTGCTTTTGTATTCTCTGCCTCTATTCATGAAGCCCAGGATCCCGAATGCTTTTTTAACAGCTTTCTCAACCTGCCCTGCCACCTTCAAAGATTTGTGCACACATACCCTCGAGGTCTCTCTGTTCCGGCACCCCCTTTAGGATTGTACCCTTCAGTTTATATTACCTCTCCTCATTCCTCCTACCAAAATGCATCCGTAGTAAACAAAAGTATGCATGGAAAATGAAATAAAAACACAATTTTTTAACCCCCCGATAATTTTTCTCCTGGGTTTTGGCTCACGGCAGTGTCTTTGAGATGAATCTTCAATTCCTGGAGGCCCCAGGTCGATCCTGGAGGGCCGACGAGTAACCCTAGCCCGGCACGTCAGTCACGTGACAACGGTTACGCAATTGACTTCAGGACCGTCCTCCATCCTGTCATCAGCAAGCAGCGGGCAGCAGCATTTCCCTCCACCCAAAACGTTAGTGGGGGGCCCGCCGACTGTCCCAGCTCAGCGTCCCCTGTAATATTCCGGCTACGGGAAGCGCGAGCCCTTCTCTTGTCCATTGAGCTGCTGACATTGCAGATTGCCGCTGCTCGCTTGCGGGAGTGAAGGGTTCCAATCCCCCTGGCGGCTCAGAAATGGTCAACCGCCGCCCCCCAACCGGCGCGGGGCAGGGGGAAGGAATGCGGGTGACACTAGCATGTCTTTCTCAGGCCCGCGCCTGGGACCCGTGTCCAGACCCACTCGGTGTGACACCGAGACCCTCCCCGCCTCTCTCCGCACAGTCACACCACACCCTCCAGCACACAGCCTCGCCGACCCTCCCGCTCAGTCACCCGACACACTTGCACACTCACCATCTCCGCAGGCTAGCTCCAGCGTCCCCTGCTCGCCCACTCCGCAGGACTTTGCTCCGGACTTTAGCTCTCCTCCTCGCTCTCACCGCCAACAGCCCCCACCCCTCCCCCTCCCACCCCCTGCACTTAAAAAACGCTGTAAAGAAAAGGCATGTGGGGGAATGGAGGCTGAAATCAAGGAAGCACAAAGAGAGAGAGAGAGAGATGATGTTTTCATAAAGAACAGATGAGCTGAGTGACGTCCATTAGATGGAGAGAGGGTGCGAGACTGCCCTGGGTGACAGTTGTTCACCACTCATCATTGTTCAGTCTCCCTCCCTCTCGCTCTCTCTCTCTGTCTCTCTCTCGTCTCTCCCTCTCTCTCTCTCTCTCTCTCTATCTGTCTCTTTCACTCTCTCTGTCTCTCCCTCTCTCGGTCTCTCTCCCCGCCTCTCCCTCTTTCTCTGTCTCTCTCTCTATCCGTCTCTTTCTATCTGTCTCTCCCTCTTCCTCTCCTCTCTCTCTCCGTCTTTCTTTCTCTCTCCCTCTGACTCTCTCTCCCTCCCTCTCCTCTCTCCCTCTATATCTCTCTCCCTCCCTCTCCCTCTCCTTTCTCTATCTCTCTCCCTCCCTCTCCCTCTCTTTGCCTCTCTCCCTCCCTCTCCCTCTCTCTCCTCTGTCTCTCCCTCCCTCCCCCTATCTCTCCCTCTCTCTCCCCCTCCCTCTCTGTCTCTGTCTCTCTCTCCCTCCCTCTCTCTCTCTGTCGCGCTCTCTCCCTCCCTCTCTCTCTGTCTCCCTCTCCCTCTCCCTCCCTCTCTCCCTCTCTCTCTGTCTGTCTCTCACTCTCTGTGTGTCTCTCTCTTTGTCTCCCTCTCTTTGTCTCTCACTCTGTGTGTCTCTCTCTTTGTCTCCCTCTCCCTATCTCCCTCTCCCTCCCTCTCCCTCTGTCTCTCTCCCTCTCTCCCTCTCTCTCTGTCTCGCTCTCTCTCTCTCTCTGTCTCTCTTTCTCCCTCTCTCTCTCTCTCCCTCTCTCTCTCCCCCTCTCTCTCTCTTTGTCTCCCTATCTCCCTCTCTCTCCCTCTCTCGGGGATCAAGGAACAATGCGGTGGGATCAGTGGTGCAGGGTTATGAGAGGCCGTGAAAGCCCATTTATCGTTGCTCAGTGCTCGGGAGACATTAAGTTTAATGCCCGTTGCCACGGCAACCCCAGTGCCAAAGTACCTCATCAGCACAGATGTTACCCCCGAGGGCTCAGGGCATCCCATTGGCTGGGCCGCAAGACGCAGAACTCCCGCTCCCGTCCAATCAGATCGTCTGCCACAATTAACCCTCGGTAGTGAGAGGTGAGGTTGGCCTATCCTTCAGGTCAAAGGCCAAAGGCCACTGACCGTCCTGCTCCACTGGCAGCTGTCGGCAGATGACCGGTGTGCGGCCACTGTCCATTCCGTTGGCCGGCTATCTTCAGTTGCTTGAATCGGTCTGAGGCGCAGCCCCGATACACCGCCCTTCGGAAACCGCCCTCCCTGTGTAACGCACACACCGCACGGTCAGATACTCAGTGTCCATCTCTGCCCCAGCAACAGGCTCTCACTCAGGGAACACAGGAGCAGGAGGAGGCCATTCAACCCCTCGAGCCTGTTACACGGGAACAGGAGAAGGCCATTCAGCCCCTCGAGCCTGTTACACAGGAACAGGAGGAGGCTGTTCAGCCCCTCGAACCTGTTACACAGGAGCAGGAGGAGGCCATTCAACCCCTCGAGCCTGTTACACGGGAACAAGAGGAGGCCAATCAGCCCCTCGAGCCTGTAAAACAGGAACAGGAGGTCATTTGGCCCCTCGATCCTGTTACACAGGAACAGGAGGAGGCCCATTCAGCCCCTCAAGCCTGTTACACAGGAACAGGAGAAGGCCGTTCAGCCCCCTCGAGCCTGTTACACAGGAACAGGAGGAGGCCGTTCAGCCCCCTCGAGCCTGTTACACAGGAACAGGAGGAGGCCATTCAGCCCCCTCGAGCCTGTTACACAGGAACAGGAGGAGGCCATTCAGCCCCTCGATCCTGTTACACAGGAACAGGAGGAGGCCCATTCAGCCCCTCAAGCCTGTTACACAGGAACAGGATGAGGCCATGCAGCCCCTCGAGCCTGTTACACAGGAACAGGAGGAGGCCGTTCAGCTCCCTCGAGCCTGTTACACAGGAACAGGAGGAGGCCGTTCAGCCCCTCGGGCCTGTCACAGGAACAGGAGGAGGCCGTTCAGCCCCTCGAGCCTGTTACACAGGAACAGGAGGAGGCCGTTCAGCCCCCTCGAGCCTGTTACACAGGAACAGGAGGAGGCCGTTCAACCCCTCGAGCCTGTTACACAGGAACAGGAGGAGGCCGTTCAACCCCTTGAGCCTGCTCCACCATTCAAATAGATCCACCTGCCTTGGTTCCGTAACCCTTTATACCCTTTACCCAACAAAGATCAGTTTTGGAATTTCCAATTGACCCCCGGCCTCAACAGCTTTTTGGGGGAGAGAGTTCCAGATTTCCACCACCCTTTGTGTGAAGAAGTGCTCCCTGACATCACCCCTGAACGGCCTGGCTCTAATTTTAAGGTTCTGCCCCCTTGTTCTGGATTCCCCCCACCAGAGGAAATAGTTTCTCTCTCTCCACCCGATCAACTCCTTTAATCATCTTCAACACCTCGATTAGATCGCCCCTTAATCTTCTAAACTCGAGGGAATACAAGCCCAGTCTGTGCAACCTGACCTCGTAATTTAACCCTTTTCAGCCCCTTCGGACTTTGCGGCTGTGTTTTATTCTGGAGATGGTTGTTGACGGGGCGTTGGTGACTTACCGGAATGCAGAGCTCCGCCACGTCCATATGCTGCGGGAAAGGGATGATAATGAATGAGTGCAGATTACAAACAGTTCCGACGCAATCAAGCTTATCAGTCACAAGGCTAGCAGAAGAGCATTACCGGCGGAACAAGACACGAGGGGGTGGAGGGGGGCTTTAACTCAAACCGAGGGCTTCCGACAAGAGCGTTTCACTAGTGGTACTGAGGCACGCGGAGCAGGAAGATCCAGGTTCACGCTCCGGGGTGGGGGTGGGGGTTAATTGGGCAGGTGTACTGCGCCCCCCCCCCACCCCATCCCACCTCCCCTCAGTCGCTCTCCAGTGGCCCCCCCAACTGGAGGTTGCAGCAGCTCAACATCTGGCCCAGAGTCGACGAGGCCTTCCACAGTCCACCAGCATCCGCTCTCGGAGCTCACCTATCAAGAATTCACTGGATTGATTACTGGGGTGAGAGGGCCGTCCTGTGATGAGAGATTGTGTAGAATGGGCCGATACTCTCTGGAGTTTAGAAGAATGAGAGGTGATCTCATTGAAACATACAAGATTCTGAGGGGGATTGACAGGGTAGATGCTGAGAGGTTGTTTCCCCCTGGCTGGAGAGTCTAGAACCAGGGGTCACAGTCTCAGGATAAGGGGTCGGCCATTTAGGACTGAGATGAGGATGAATTTCTTCACTCAGAGGGTGGTGAATCTTTGGAATTCTCTGCCCCAGAGGGCTGTGGAGGCTCAGTCGTTGAGGATATTCAAGACAGAGATCGATAGATTGTTGGACTCTCGGGGAATCGAGGGATATGGAGATCGGGCGGGAAAGTGGGGTTGAGGTCAAAGATCAGCAATGATCTTATTGACTGGCAGAGCAGGCTCGAGGGGTCGAAAGACCACCACCTGCTCCTAATTCTTTGTTTTTTACGGAAGAATAGACCACTTGGGTGAGTTACAAGAGACCAACCGGCACCTGTGTGTTCAGGGAAAGAGAGGAGAGGGAAAGGGGGGAGAGCGTGAATCTGCTTTGACATCAGTATTCACTGAACAAACATTCTCAACCCACATCAAACGACAGCCATTCATTCCACATTTATACTGACTGAAGTTACAGAAAATTATGATTATGAAGGTAACGGATTTCAGTCCAGGGGATACAAAGTAAAGCTCCCTCTACACTGTCCCATCAAACACTCCCAGGGCAGGTACAGCACGGGTTAGATACAGAGTAAAGCTCCCTCTACACTGTCCCCATCAAACACTCCCAGGGCAGGTACAGCATGGGTTAGATACAGAGTAAAGCTCCCTCTACACTGTCCCATCAAACACTCCCGGGGCAGGTACAGCACGGGTTAGATACAGAGTAAAGCTCCCTCTACACTGTCCCATCAAACACTCCCAGGGCAGGTACAGCACGGGTTAGATACAGAGTAAAGCTCCCTCTACACTGTCCCATCAAACACTCCCAGGGCAGGTACAGCACGGGTTAGATACAGAGCAAAGCTCCCTCTACACTCTCCCATCAAACACTCCCAGGGCAGGTACAGCACGGGTTAGATACAGAGTAAAACTCCCTCTACACTGTCCCATCAAACACTCCCAGGGCAGGTACAGCACGGGTTAGATACAGAGTAAAGCTCCCTCTACACTGTCCCATCAAACACTCCCAGGGCAGGAACAGCACGGGTTAGATACAGAGTAAAGCTCCATCTACACTGTCCCATCAAACACTCCCAGGGCAGGTACAGCACGGGTTAGATACAGAGTAAAGCTCCCTCTACACGGTCCCATCAAGCACTCCCAGGGCAGGTACAGCACGGGTTAGATGCAGAGTAAAGCTCCCTCTACCCTGTCCCATCAAACACTCCCAGGGCAGGTACAGCACGGGTTAGATACAGAGTAAAGCTCCCTCTGCACTGTCCCATCAAACACTCACAGGGCAGGTACAGCACGGGTTAGATACAGAGTAAAGCTCCCTCTACACTGTCCCATCAAACACTCCCAGGGCAGATACAGCACGGGTTAGATACAGAGTAAAGCTCCCTCTACACTGTCCCATCAAACACTCACAGGGCAGGTACAGCACGGGGTTAGATACAGAGTAAAGCTCCCTCTACACTGTCTCACCAAACACTCCCAGGGCAGGTACAGCACGGGGTTAGATACAGAGTAAAGCTCCCTCTACACTGTCCCACCAAACACTCCCAGGGCAGGTACAGCACAGGTTAGATACAGAGGAAAGCTCCCTCTACACTGTCCCATCAAACACTCCCAGGGCAGGTACAGCACGGGTTAGGTACAGAGTAAAGCTCCCTCTGCACTGTCCCATCAAACACTCCCAGGGCAGGTACAGCACGGGTTAGGTACAGAGTAAAGCTCCCTCTGCACTGTCCCATCAAACACTCCCAGGGCAGGTACAGCACGGGTTAGATACAGAGTAAAGCTCCCTCTACACTGGCCCATCAAACACTCCCGGGGCAGGTACAGCATGGGTTAGACACAGAGTAAAGCTCCCTCTACACTGTCACATCAAACACTCCCGGGGCAGGTACAGCATGGGTTAGACACAGAGTAAAGCTCGCTCTACACTGTCACATCAAACACTCCCGGGGCAGGTACAGCATGGGTTAGATACAGAGTAAAGCTCCCTCTACACTGTCCCATCAAACACTCCCAGGGCAGGTACAGCACGGGTTAGATACAGAGTAAAGCTCCCTCTACACTGTCCCATCAAACACTCACAGGGCAGGTACAGCACAGGTTAGATACAGAGTAAAGCTCCCACTACAGTGTCCCATCAAACACTCCCAGGGCAGGTCCAGCACGGGTTAGATCCAGAGTAAAGCTCCCTCTACACTGTCCCGTCAAACACTCCCAGGGCAGGTAAGCACGGGTTAGATACAGAGTAAAGCTCCCTCTACACTGTCCCATCAAACACTCCCAGGGCAGGTACAGCACGGGTTAGATACAGAGTAAAGCTCCCTCTACACAGTCCCATCAAACACTCCCAGGGCAGGTACAGCACAGGTTAGATACAGAGTAAAACTCCCTCTACACTGTCCCATCAAACACTCCCAGGGCAGGTACAGCACGGGTTAGACACAGAGTAAAACTCCCTCTACACTGTCCCATCAAACACTCCCAGAGCAGGTACAGCACGGGTTAGATATAGAGTAAAGCTCCCTCTACACTGTCCCATCAAACACTCCCAGGGCAGGTACAGCACGGGTTAGATACAGAGTAAAGCTCACTCTACACTGTCCCATCAAACACTCCCAGGGCAGGTAAATCACGGAGTTAGATACAGAGTAAAACTCCCTCTACACTGTCCCATCAAACACTCCCAGGGCAGGTCCAGCACGGGTTAGATATAGAGTAAAGATCCCTCGACACTGTCTCTTCAAACACTCCCAGGGCAGGGACAGCACGGGGTTAGATATAGATTAAAGCTCCCTCTACACTGTCCCATCAAACACTCCCAGGGCAGGTACAGCACGGGTTAGATACAGAGTAAAGCTCCCTCTACATTGTCCCATCAAACACTCCCAGGGCAGGTACAGCACGGGTTAGATACAGAGTAAAACTCCCTCTACACTGTCCCATCAAACTCTCCCAGGGCAGGTACAGCATGGGTTAGATACAGAGTAAAGCTCCCTCTACACTGTCCCATCAAACACTCCCAGGGCAGGTAAATCACGGAGTTAGATACAGAGTAAAGCTCCCTCTACACTGTCCCATCAAACAGTCCCAGGGCAGGTACAGCACGGGTTAGATATAGATACATAGATACATAGAAGATAGGAGCAGGAGTAGGCCATTCGGCCCTTCGAGCCTGCTCCGCCATTCAATGAGATCATGGCTGATCATCCAAATTCAGTACCCGGTCCCTGCCTTCTCCCCATATCCCTTGATCCCTTTAGCCTTAATACATAGATACATACATAGAAGATAGGAGCAGGAGTAGGCCATTCGGCCCTTCGTGCCTGCTCCGCCATTTAATGAGATCATGGCTGATCCTTTAATTCAGTATCCCGTCCCCGCCTTCTCTCCGTAACCCTTAACCCCTTTTGCCCGTAGAAATATATCTAATTCCCTCTTAAATATATTTAATGAGTTGGCGTACACTGCCCTCTGTGGCAATGAGTTCCACAGGTTCACCACTCTCTGAGTGAAGAAATTCCCCCTCATCTCTGTCCTAAATGGTTTAGCCCTTATCCTTAAATTATGTCCTCTAGTTCTGTTCTCACCCGCCAAGGGAAACATTCCTTCTGCATCCAGTCTGTCTAGACCTGTCAGAATTTTATACACTTCTATGAGGTCCCCTCTCAATCTTCTAAACTCCAGTGTGTACATCCCTAAACTACAAACTTAAGAAATATATCCAACTCTTTCTTGAATATACTTAATGAACTGGTATCCACCGCCCTCTGTGGCAGAGAATTCCACAGGTTCACCACTCTCGGGGTGAAGAAATTCCTCCTCATTTCAGTCCTAAATGGCTTACCCCTTATCCTTAGAATATGACCCCTGGTTCTGGACTTCCCGGCCATCAGAAACATCCTTCCTGCATCTAGTCTGTCCAGGCCTGATAGAATTTTTTGGTTTCGCTGAGATCCCCTCTCAATCTTCTAAACTCCAGTGAGTATAAGCCCAATCCACACAATCTCTCCTCATACGTCATTCCTGCCATCCCAGGTATCAGCCTGGTGAATCTTCGCTGCACTCCCTCCATGGCAAGAACGTCCTTCCTCAGGTAAGGCGACCAAAACTGCACACAATACTCAAGGTGTGGTCTCACCAAGGCCCTGTACAACTGCAGCAAGACAGCCTTGTTCTTGTACTCGAACCCTCTTGCTACGAAGGCCAACATAGCATTTGCCTTCTTAACCGCCTGCTGCACCTGCATGCTTACCTTCAGCGACTGGTGTACAAGAACACCCAGGTCTCTTTGCACTTCCCCTTCTCCCAATCTATTACCATTCAAATAATAATCTGCCTTCCTGTTTTTGCCACCAAGGTGGATAACCTCACATTTATCCACATTATAGTGCATTTGCCATGTTTCTGCCCAATCACCCAACCTGTCCAAATCGTGCTGGAGTTTCACGACATCCTCCTCACAGCATACCCTCCCTCCCAGCTTTGTGCCGTCTGCAAATTTGGAGATATTACATCCAATTCCCTCGTCCAGATCATTAATATATATTGTGAACAGCTGGGGTCCTAGGACCGATCCTTGTGGTACCCCACTCGTCACTGCCTGCCACTCGGAAAACGACCCGTATATTCCAAATCTTTGCTTTCTGTCCGCCAACCAGTTCTCTATCCAAGTCAATATCTTGCCCCCAATCCCATGTCCCTTAATTTTGCACACTAATCTCTTATGCGGGACCTTATCGAAAGCCTTCTGAAAGTCCAAATACACCACATCCACTGGTTCTCCCTTATCTATTTTACCAGTTACATCCTGAAAAAATTCCAGTAGATTAGTCAAGCATGATTTACCTTTTGTAAATCCATGTTGACTTTGTCCGATCCTGTCACTGTTTTCCAAGTGCTCTGCTATTACATCTTTTATAATGGACTCCAGCATTTTCCCCACTACCGATGTCCAGCTTACCGGTCTATAATTACCCGCCTTTTCTCTGCCACCTTTTTTGAATAGTGGGGTAACATTAGCTAACCGCCAATCAATGGGTACCGTTCCAGAGTCTACCGAGTTCTGGAAGATGACCAGCAATGCATCTACTATTTCAAGGCCACTTCCTTAAGTACCCTGGGATGTAGATTATCAGGCCCTGGGGATTTATCGGCCTTCAGTCCCAGTAAAGCTGTATAGAGTAAAGCTTCCTCTACACTGTCCCATCAAACGCTCCCAGGGCAGTTACAGCACGGGTTACATACAGAGTAAAACTTCCTCTACACTGTCCCATCAAACGCTCCCAGGGCAGGTACAGCACGGGTTAGATATAGAGTAAATCTCCCTCTACACTGTCCCATCAAACACTCCCAGGGCAGCTACAGCACGGGTTAGATACAGAGTGAAGCTCCCCCTACACTGTCCCATCCAACACTCCCAGGGCAGGTGCAGCACAGGTTAGATACAGAGGTAAGCTCCCTCTGCACTGTCCCATCAAACACCCCCAGGGCAGGTACAGCACGGGTTACATGCAGAGTAAAGCTCCCTCTACACTGTCCCATCAAACACTCCCAGGGCAGGTACAGCACAGGTTAGATACAGAGTAAAGCTCCCTCTACACTGTCCCATCAAACACTCGCAGGGCCGGTAAAGCATGGGTTAGATACAGAGTAAAGCGCCCTCTACAGTGTCCCATCAAACACTCCCAGGGCATCTACAGCACAGGTTAGATACAGAGTAAAACTCCCTCTACACTGCCCCATCAAACACTCCCAGGGCAGGTACAGCACGGGTTAGATGCAGAGTAAAACTCCCTCTACACTGTCCCATCAAACACTCCCAGGGCAGGTACAGCACAGGTTAGATACAGAGTGAAGCTCCCTCTGCACTGTCCCATCAAACACTCCCAGGGCAGGTACAGCACAGGTTAGATACAGAGTAAAGCTCCCTCTACACTGTCCCATCAAACTCTCCCAGGGCAGGTACAGCACGGGTTAGATATAGAGTAAAGCTCCCTCTACACTGTCCCATCAAACACTCCCAGGGCAGCTACAGCACGGGTTAGATACAGAGTAAAGCTCCCTCTACACTGTCCCATCCAACACTCCCAGGGCAGGTACAGCACAGGTTAGATGTAGAGGAAAGCTCCCTCTACACTGTCCGATCAAACACTCCCAGGGCAGGTGCAGCACGGGTTAGATACAGAGTGAAGCTCCCTCTACACTGTCCCATCAAACACTCCCAGGGCAGGTACAGCACGGGTTAGGTACAGAGTAAAGCTCCCTCTGCACTGTCCCATCAAACACCCCCAGGGCAGGTACAGCACGGGTTACATACAGAGTAAAGCTGCCGCTACACTGTCCCATCAAACAGTCCCAGGGCAGGTACAGCACGGGTTAGATATAGAGTAAAGCTCCCTCTACACTGTCCCATCAAACACTCCCAGGGCAGGTACAGCACAGGTTAGATACAGAGTAAAGCTCCCTCTACACTGTCCCATCAAACACTCGCAGGGCCGGTAAAGCATGGGTTAGACTAAGTAAAGCGCCCTCTACAGTGTCCCATCAAACACTCCCAGGGCAGGTACAGCACGGGTTACATACAGAGTAAAGCTCCCTCTACACTGTCCCATCAAACTCTCCCAGGGCCGGTAAAGCATGGGTTAGATACAGAGTAAAGCTCCCTCTACACTGTCCCATTAAACACTCCCAGGGCAGGTACAGCACGGGTTAGATACAGAGTAAAGTTCCCTCTATACTGTCCCATCAACCACTCCCAGAGCAGGTATAGCACGGGTTAGATACAGAGTAAAGCTCCCTCTACACTGTCCCATCAAACACTCCCAGGGCAGGTACATCACAGGTTAGATGCACAGTAAAGTTCCCACTACACTGTCCCATCAAACACTCGCACGGCCGGTAAAGCATGGGTTAGATACAGAGTAAAGCTCCCTCTACACTGCCCCATTAAACACTTCCAGGGCAGGTACAGCACGGGTTAGATACAGAGTAAAGTTCCCTCTATACTGTCCCATCAAACACTCCCAGAGCAGGTATAGCACGGGTTAGATACAGAGTAAAGCTCCCTCTACACTGTCCCATCAAACACTCCCAGGGCAGGTACAGGATGGGTTACATTCAGAGTAAAGCTCCCTCTACACTGTCCCATCAAACACTCCCAGGGCAGGTACAGCACGGGTTAGATACAGAGTAAAGCTCCCTCTACACTGTCCCATCAAACACTCCCAGGGCAGGTACAGCACAGGTTAGATACAGAGTAAAGCTCCCTCTACAGTGTCCCATCGAACGCTCCCAGGGCAGGTACATCACGGGTTAGATACAGAGTAAAGCTTCCTCTACATTATCCCATCAAACACTCCCAGGCCAGGTACAGCACGGGTTAGATACATAGTAAATCTCCCTCTACATTGTCACATCAAACACTCCCAGGGCAGGTCCAGCACGGGTTAGATCGAGAGTAAAGCTCCCTCTACACTGTCCCGTCAAACACTCCCAAGGCAGGTACAGCACGGGTTAGATACAGAGTAAAGCTCCCTCTACACAGTCCCATCAAACACTTCCAGGGCAGGTACAGCACAGGGTTAGATATAGAGTAAAGCTCCCTCTACACTGTCCCATCAAACACTCCCAGGGCAGGTACAGCACGGGGTTAGATACAGATTAAAGCTCCCTCTACACTGTCCCAGCAAACACTCCCAGGGTAGGTACAGCACAGGTTAGGTACAGAGTAAAGCTCCCTCTACACTGTCCCATCAAACACTCCCAGGGCAGGTACAGCACAGGTTAGATACAGAGTAAAGCTTCCTCTGCACTGTCCCATCAAACACTCCCAGGGCAGCTACAGCACCGGTTACATACAGAGTAAAGCTCCTGCCACACTGTCCCATTAAACAGTCCCAGGGCAGGTACAGCGCGGGTTAGATATAGAGTAAAGCTTCCTCTACACTGTCCCATCAAACGCTCCCAGGGCAGGTGCAGCACAGGTTAGATACAGAGTAAAGCTCCCTCTACACTGTCCCATCAAACACTCGCAGGGCCGGTAAAGCATGGGTTAGATACAGAGTAAAGCTCCCTCTACACTGTCCCATCAAACACTCCCAGGGCAGCTACAGCACAGGTTAGATACAGAGTAAAACTCCCTCTACACTGTCCCATCAAACACTCCCAGGGCAGATACAGCACGGGTTAGACACAGAGTAAAGCTCCCTCTACACTGTCCCATCAAACACTCCCAGGGCAGCTACAGCACAGGTTAGATAAAGAGTAAAACTCCCTCTACACTGTCCCATCAAACTCTCCCAGGGCAGGTACAGCACGGGTTAGATGCACAGTAAAGCTCCCACTACACTGTCCCATCAAACAGTCCCAGGGCAGGTACAGCGCGGGTTAGATATAGAGAAAAGCTTCCTCTACACTGTCCCATCAAACACTCCCAGGGCAGGTACAGCACCGGTTACATACAGAGTAAAGCTCCTGCCACACTGTCCCATCAAACAGTCCCAGGGCAGGTCCAGCACGGGTTAGATACAGAGTAAAGCTCCCTCTACACTGTCCCATCAAACGCTCCCAGGGCAGGTACAGCACGGGTTAGATACAGAGTAAAGCTCCCACTACACTGTCCCATCAAACACTCGCAGGGCCGGTAAAGCATGGGTTAGATACAGAGTAAAGCTCCCTCCACACTGTCCCATCAAACACTCCCAGGGCAGCTACAGCACAGGTTAGATACAGAGTAAAACTGCCTCTACACTGTCCCATCAAACACTCCCAGGGCAGATACAGCACGGGTTAGACACAGAGTAAAGCTCCCTCCACACTGTCCCATCAAACACTCCCAGGGCACGTAAATCACGGAGTTAGATACAGAGTAAAACTCCCTCTACACTGCCCCATCAAACACTCCCACGGCAGTTACAGCACGGGTTAGATAAAGAGTAAAACTCCCTCTACACTGTCCCATCAAACTCTCCCAGGGCAGGTACAGCACGGGTTTGTTATAGAGTAAATCTCCCTCTACACTCTCCCATCAAACACTCCCAGGGCCGCTACAGCACGGGTTAGATACAGAGTAAATCTCCCTCTACACTGTCGCATCCAACACTCCCAGGGTAGGTACAGCACAGGTTAGATACAGAGTAAAGCTCCCTCTACACTGTCCCATCAAACACTCCCAGGGCAGGTACAGCACGGGTTAGATACAGAGTAAAGCTCCCTCTACACTGTCCCTCCAAACACTCCCATGGCAGCTACAGCACAGGTTAGCTACAGAGTAAAGCTCCCTCTACACTGTCCCATCAAACACTCCCAGGGCAGGTACAGCACGGGTTAGATAGAGAGTAAAGCTCCCTCTACACTGTCCCATCAAACACTCCCAGGGCAGGTACAGCATGGGTTAGATACAGAGTAAAGCTCCCTCTACACTGTCCCATCAAACACTCCCAGGGCAGATACAGCGCGGGTTAGATGCAGAGTAAAGCTCCCTCTACACTGTCCAATCAAACACTCCCAGGGCAGGCACAGCATGGGTCAGATACAGAGTAAAGTTCCCTCTACAGTGTCCCATCAAACACTCCCAGGGCAGGCACAGCACGGGTTAGATACCGAGTAAAGCTCCCTCTACACTGTCCCCTCAAACACTCCCAGGGCAGGTATAGCACGGGTTAGATACAGAGTGAAGCACCCTCTACACTGTCCCATCAAACACTCCCACGGCAGGTACAGCACGGTTTAGGTGCAGAGTAAAGCTCCCTCTACACTGTCCCATCAAACACTCCCAGGGCAGGTACAGCATGGGTCAGATACAGAGTAAAGTTCCCTCTACACTGTCCCATCAAACACTCCCAGGGCAGGTACAGCACGGGTTAGATACAGAGTTAAACTCCCTCTACAGTGTCCCATCAAACACTCCCAGGGCAGGTACAGCACAGGTTAGATACAGAGTGAAGCTCCCTCTACACTGTCCCATCAAACACTCCCAGGACAGGTACAGCACAGGTTAGATACAGAGTAAAGCTCCCTCTGCACTGTCCCATCAAACACTCCCAGGGCAAGTAAATCACGGAGTTAGATATGGAGGAAAACTCCCTCTACACTGTCCGATCAAACACTCCCAGGGCAGGTACAGCACGGGTTAGATACAGAGTAAGACTCCCTCTACACTGTCCCATCAAACTCTCCCAGGGCAGTTACAGTACGGGTTAGATGTAGAGTAAAGCTCCCTCTACACTGTGCCATCAAACACTCCCAGGGCAGGTACAGCACGGGTTAGATACAGAGTAAAGCTTCCTCTACACTGTCCCATCAAACACTCCCAGGGCAGCTACAGCACGGGTTAGATACAGAGTGAAGCTCCCCCTACACTGTCCCATCCAACACTCCCAGGCCAGCTACAGCACAGGTTAGATACAGAGGTAAGCTCCCTCTGCACTGTACCATCAAACGCCCCAGGGCAGGTACAGCACGGGTTAGGTACAGAGTAAAGCTCCCTCTGCACTGTCCTATCAAACACTTCCGGGGCAGGTACAGCACGGGTTAGGTACAGAGTAAAGCTCCCTCTACACTGTCCCATCAAACACTCCCAGGGCAGGTACAGCACGGGTTAGATACAGAGTAAAACTCCCTCTACAGTGTCCCATCAAACACTCCCAGGGCAGGTACAGCACGGGTTAGATACAGAGTGAAGCTCCCTCTGCACTGTCCCATCAAACACTCCCAGGACAGGTACAGCACAGGTTAGATACAGAGTAAAGCTCTGGCAGCACGGTGGCATAGTGGTTAGCACTGTTGCCTCACAGCGCCAGGGACCCGGGTTCGAATCCGGCCTCGGGTGACTGTCTGTGTGCAGTTTGCACATTCTCCCCGTGTTTGCGTGGGTTTTCTCCGGGTGCTCCGGTTTCCTCCCACAGTCCAAAGACGTGCGGGGTTAGGTTGATTGGCCATGATAAAAATTGACCCTTAGTGTTAGGGGGATTAAATACGTGGGGTTACGGGGATAGGGTGGGATATGTGTTGGTGTAGGGGTTACGGGGATCGGGTGGGATATGTGTCGGTGCAGGCTCGATGGGCTGAAATGGCCTCTATCTGTACTGTGAGGTTTCTGTGATTTCTGTGATTTCAATCTGTGATTACACTGTCCCATCAAACACTCCCAGGGCAAGTAAATCACGGAGTTAGATACGGAGGAAAACTCCCTCTACACTGTCCCATCAAGCACTCCCACGGCAGTTACAGCATGGGTTAGATAGAGTAAAGCTTCCTCTACACTGTCCGATCAAACACTCCCAGGGCAGGTGCAGCACGGGTTACATACAGAGTAAAACTCCCTCTACACTGTCCCATCAAACTCTCCCAGGGCAGGTACAGTACGGGTTAGATGTAGAGTAAAGCTCCCTCGACACTGTCCCATCAAACACTCCCTAAGCAGGTACAGCATGGGTTAGATACAGAGTAAAACTCCCTCTACACTGTCCCATCAAACACTCCCAGGGCAGGTACAGCACGGGTTAGATACAGAGTAAAGCTCCCTCTACACTGTCCCATCAAACACTCCCAGGACAGGTACAGCACAGGTTAGATACAGAGTAAAGCTCCCTCTACACTGTCCCATCAAACACTCCCAGGGCAAGTAAATCACGTAGTTAGATGCAGAGTAAAACTCCCTCTACACTGTCCCATCAAGCACTCCCACGGCAGTTACAGCATGGGTTAGATACAGAGTAAAGCTTCCTCTACACTGTCCGATCAAACACTCCCAGGGCAGGTACAGCACGGGTTAGATACAGAGTAAAACTCCCTCTACACTGTCCCATCAAACTCTCCCAGGGCAGGTACAGTACGGGTTAGATGTAGAGTAAAGCTCCCTCTACACAGTCCCATCAAACACTTCCAGGGCAGGTACTGCACGGGGTTAGATACAGATTAAAGCTCCCTCTAAACTGTCCCATCAAACCCTCCCAGGGCAGGTACAGCACGGGTTAGATACAGAGTAAAGCTCCCTCTACACTGTCCCATCAAACACTCCCTGGGCAGGTACAGCACGGGTTAGATACAGAGTAAAGCTCCCCCTACACTGTCCCATCAAACACTCCCAGGGCAGGTACAGCACGGGTTCGATACAGAGTAAAGCTCCCTCTACACTGTCCCCATCACACACTCCCAGGGCAGGTACAGCACGGGTTAGACACAGAGTAAAGCTCCCTCTGCACTGTCCCATCAAACACTCCCAGGGCAGGTAAATCACGGAGTTAGATACAAAGTAAAACTCCCTCTACACTGTCCCATCAAACACTCCCACGGCAGATACAGCACGGGTTAGATACAGAGTAAAGCTTCCTCTACACTGCCCCATCAAACACTCGCACGGCAGTTACAGCATGGGTTAGATACAGAGTAAAACTCCCTCTACACTGTCCCATCAAACTCTCCCAGGGCAGGTACAGCACGGGTTTGTTATAGAGTAAATCTCCCTCTACACTATCCCATCAAACACTCCCAGGGCAGCTGCAGCACGGGTTAGATACAGAGTAAAGCTCCCTCTACACAGTCCCATCAAACACTCCCAGGGCAGGTACAACACGGGTTAGATACAGAGTAAAGCTCCCTCTACACTGTCCCATTAAACACTCCCAGGGCAAGTACAGCACGGGTTAGATACAGAGTAAAGCTCCCTCTACACTGTCCCATCAAACACTCCCAGGGCAGGTACAGCACGGGTTAGATACAGAGTAAAGCTCCCTCTACACTGTCCCATTAAACACTCCCAGGGCAGGTACAGCACGGGTTAGATACAGAGTAAAGCTCCCTCTGCACTGTCCCATCAAACACTCCCAGGGCAGGTACAGCACGAGTTAGATACAGAGTAAAGCTCCCTCTACACTGTCCCATCAAACACTCCCAGGGCAGGTACAGGACGGGTTACATACAGAGTAAAGCTTCCTCTACACTGTCCCATCAAACACTCCCAGGGCAGGTACAGCACGGGTTAGATACAGAGTAAAGCTCCCTCTAAACTGTCCCATCAAACACTCCCGGGGCAGGTACAGGATGGGTTACATTCAGAGTAAAGCTCCCTCTACACTGTCCCATCAAACACTCCCAGGGAAGGTACAGCATGGGTTAGATACAGAGTAAAGCTCCCTCTACATTGTCACATCAAACACTCCCAGGGCAGGTCCAGCACGGGTTAGATCGAGAGTAAAGCTCCCTCTACACTGTCCCGTCAAACACTCCCAAGGCAGGTACAGCAGAGGTTAGATCCAGAGTAAAGCTCCCTCTACACTGTCCCGTCAAACACTCCCAGGGCAGGTACAGCACGGGTTAGGTACAGAGTAAAGCTCCCTCTACATTGTCCCATCAAACGCTCCCAGGGCAGCTACAGCACGGGTTAGATACAGAGTAAAACTCCCTCTGCACTGTCCCATCAAACACTCCCACAGGAGTTACAGCACGGGTTAGATACAGAGTAAAGAACCCTCTACTGTCCCATCAAACAATCCCAGGGCAGGTACAGCATGGGTTAGATACAGAGTAAAACTCCCTCGACACTGTCCCAGCAAACACTCCCAGGGCACGTATAGCACGGGTTAGATATAGAGTAAAGCTCCCTCTACACAGTCCCATCAAACACTCCCAGGGCAGGTACAGCACGGGTTAGAAACAGAGTAAAACTCCCTATACAGTGTCCCATCAAACACTCCCAGGGCAGGTACAGCACGGGTTAGATACAGAGTGAAGGCCCCTCTACGCTGTCCCATCAAACACTCCCAGGACAGGTACAGCACAGGTTAGATACAGAGTAAAGCTCCCTCTACACTGTCCCATCAAACACTCCCAGGGCAAGTAAATCACGGAGTTAGATACAGAGTAAAAGTCCCTCTACACTGTCCCATCAAGCACTCCAACGGCAGTTACAGCATGGGTTAGATACAGAGTAAAGCTTCCTCTACACTGTCCGATCAAACACTCCCAGGGCAGGTACAGCACGGGTTAGATACAGAGTAAAACTCCCTCTACACTGTCCCATCAAACACTCCCAGGGCAGGTACAGCACAGGTTAGATACAGAGTATAGCTCCCTCTACACTGTCCCATCCAATACTCCCAGGGCAGGTACAGAGTAAAGCTCCCTCTGCACTGTCCCATCAAACACTCCCAGGGCAGGTACAGCACGGGTTAGATACAGAGTAAAGATCCCTCTACACTGTCTCTTCAAACACTCCCAGAGCAGGTACAGCACGGGGTTAGATATAGATTAAAGCTCCCTCTACACTGTCCCATCAAACACTCCCAGGGCAGGTAAATCACGGAGTTAGATACAGAGTAAAGCTCCCTCTACACTGTCCCATCAAACGCTCCCAGGGCAGGTGCAGCACAGGTTAGATGCACAGTAAAGCTCCCACTACACTGTCCCATCAAACACTCCCAGGGCAGGTACAGCACGAGTTAGATACAGAGTAAAGCTCCCTCTATACTGTCCCATCAAACACTCCCAGGGCAGGTACTGCACGGGTTAGATACAGAGTAAAGCTCCCTCTACACTGTCCCATCAAACACTCCCAGGGCAGGTACAGGACGGGTTACATACAGAGTAAAGCTTCCTCTACACTGTCCCATCAAACACTCCCAGGGCAGGTATAGCACGGGTTAGATACAGAGTAAAGCTCCCTCTACACTGTCCCATCAAACACTCCCGGGGCAGGTACAGGATGGGTTACATTCAGGGTAAAGCTCCCTCTACACTGTCCCGTCAAACACTCCCAAGGCAGGTCCAGCACGGGTTAGATCGAGAGTAAACCTCCCTCTACACTGTCCCGTCAAACACTCCCAAGGCAGGTACAGCAGAGGTTAGATCCAGAGTAAAGCTCCCTCGACACTGTCCCGTCAAACACTCCCAGGGCAGGTACAGCACAGGTTAGATACAGAGTAAAGCTCCCTCTACACTGTCCCATCAAACACTCCCGGGGCAGGTACAGGATGGGTTACATTCAGAGTAAAGCACCCTCTACACTGTCCCATCAAACACTCCCAGGGCAGGTACACCACGGGGTTAGATATAGAGTAAAGCTCCCTCTACATTGTCCCATCAAACGCTCGCAGGGCAGCGACAGCACGGGTTAGATACAGAGTAAAACTCCCTCTGCACTGTCCCATCAAACACTCCCACGGGAGTTACAGCACGGGTTAGATACAGAGTAAAGAACCCTCTGCTGTCCCATCAAACAATCCCAGGGCAGGTACACCACGGGGTTAGATATAGAGTAAAGCTCCCTCTACATTGTCCCATCAAACGCTCCCAGGGCAGCTACAGCACGGGTTCGATACAGAGTAAAACTCCCTCTACACTGTCCCATCAAACACTCCCAGGGCAGGTACAGCACGGGTTAGATACAGAGTGAAGGCCCCTCTACGCTGTCCCATCAAACACTCCCAGGACAGGTACAGCACAGGTTAGATACAGAGTAAAGCTCCCTCTACACTGTCCCATCAAACACTCCCAGGGCAAGTAAATCACGGAGTTAGATACAGAGTAAAACTCCCTCTACACTGTCCCATCAAGCACTCCCACGGCAGTTACAGCATGGGTTAGATACAGAGTAAAGCTTCCTCTACACTGTCCGATCAAACACTCCCAGGGCAGGTACAGCACGGGTTAGATACAGAGTAAAACTCCCTCTACACTGTCCCATCAAACTCTCCCAGGGCAAGTATAGTACGGGTTAGATATGGAGTAAAGCTTCCTCTACACTGTCCCATCAAACACTCCCAGGGCAGGTACAGCACAGGTTAGATACAGAGTATAGCTCCCTCTACACTGTCCCATCCAATACTCCCAGGGCAGGTACAGCACAGGTTAGGTACAGAGTAAAGCACCCTCTGCACTGTCCCATCAAACACTCCCAGGGCAGGTACAGCACGGGTTAGATACAGAGTAAAGATCCCTCTACACTGTCTCTTCAAACACTCCAAGAGCAGGTACAGCACGGGGTTAGATATAGATTAAAGCTCCCTCTACACTGTCCCATCAAACACTCCCAGGGCAGGTAAATCACGGAGTTAGATACAGAGTAAAGCTCCCTCTACACTGTCCCATCAAACACTCCCAGGGCAGGTACAGCACCGGTTACATACAGAGTAAAGCTCCTGCCACACTGTCCCATCAAACAGTCCCAGGGCAGGTACAGCGCGGGTTAGATATAGAGTAAAGCTTCCTCTACACTGTCCCATCAAACGCTCCCAGGGCAGGTACAGCACAGGTTAGATGCACAGTAAAGCTCCCACTACACTGTCCCATCAAACACTCGCAGGGCCAGTAAAGCATGGGTTAGATACAGAGTAAAGCTCCCTCTACACCGTCCCATCAAACACTCCCAGGGCAGCTACAGCACAGGTTAGATACAGAGTAAAACTCCCTCTACACTGTCCCATCAAACACTCCCAGGGCAGATACAGCACGGGTTAGACACAGAGTAAAGCTCCCTCTACACTGTCCCATCAAACACTCCCAGGGCACGTAAATCACGGAGTTAGATACAGAGTAAAACTCCCTCTACACTGCCCCATCAAACACTCCCACGGCAGTTACAGCACGGGTTAGACACAGAGTAAAACTCCCTCTACACTGTCCCATCAAACTCTCCCAGGGCAGGTACAGCACGGGTTAGATACAAAGTAAAACTCCCTCTACATTGTCCCATCAAACACTCCCACAGCAGTTACAGCACGGGTTAGATACAGAGTAAAGCTTCCTCTACACTGCCCCATCAAACACTCGCACGGCAGTTACAGCACGGGTTAGATACAGAGTAAAACTCCCTCTACACTGTCCCATCAAACTCTTCCAGGGCAGGTACAGCACGGGTTTGTTATAGAGTAAATCTCCCTCTACACTATCCCATCAAACACTCCCAGGGCAGCTACAGCACGGGTTAGATACAGAGTAAAGCTCCCTCTACACTGTCCCCATCAAACACTCCCACGGCATTTACAGCACGGGTTAGATACAGAGTAAAGCTCCCTCTACACAGTCCCATCAAACACTCCCAGGGCAGGTACAGCACGGGTTAGATACAGAGTAAAGCTCCCTCTACACTGTCCCATCAAACACTCCCAGGGCAGGTACAGCGTGGGTTAGATACAGAGTAAAGCTCCCTCTACACTGTCCCATCAAACACTCCCAGGGCAGGTACAGCACGGGTTAGATACAGAGTAAAGCGCCCTCTACACTGTCCCATCAAACACTCCCAGGGCAGGTACAGCACGGGTTAGATACAGAGTAAAGCTCCCTCTACACTGTCCCATTAAACACTCCCAGGGCAGGTACAGCACGGGTTAGATACAGAGTAAAGCTCCCTCTGCACTGTCCCATCAAACACTCCCAGGGCAGGTACAGCACGAGTTAGATACAGAGTAAAGCTCCCTCTATACTGTCCCATCAAACACTCCCAGGGCAGGTACTGCACGGGTTAGATACAGAGTAAAGCTCCCTCTACACTGTCCCATCAAACACTCCCAGGGCAGGTAAATCACGGAGTTAGATACAGAGTAAAGCTCCCACCACACTTTCCCATCAAACAGTCCCAGGGCAGGTACAGCGCGGGTTAGATATAGAGTAAAGCTTCCTCTACACTGTCCCATCAAACGCTCCCAAGGCAGGTACAGCACAGGTTAGATGTACAGTAAAGCTCCCACTACACTGTCCCATCAAACACTCGCAGGGCCGGTAAAGCATGGGTTAGATACAGAGTAAAGCTCCCTCTACACTGTCCCATCAAACACTCCCAGGGCAGCTACAGCACAGGTTAGATACAGAGTAAAACTCCCTCTACACTGTCCCATCAAACACTCCCAGGGCAGATACAGCACGGGTTAGACACAGAGTAAAGCTCCCTCTACACTGTCCCATCAAACACTCCCAGGGAACGTAAATCACGGAGTTAGATACAGAGTAAAACTCCCTCTACACTGTCCCATCAAACTCTCCCAGGGCAGGTACAGCATGGGTTAGATACAGAGTAAATCTCCCTCTACACTGTCCCATCAAACACTCCCAGGGCAGCTACAGCACGGGTTAGATACAGAGTAAATCTCCCTCTACACTGTCCCATCCAACACTCCCAGGGTAGGTACAGCACAGGTTAGATACAGAGTAAAGCTCCCTCTACACTGTCCCATCAAACACTCCCAGGGCAGGTACAGCATGGGTTAGATACAGAGTAAAGCTCCCTCTACACTGTCCCATCAAACACTCCCAGGGCAGGTACACCACGGGGTTAGATACAGAGTAAAGCTCCCTCTACACTGTTCCCATCAAACACTCCCAGGGCAGGTACAGCACGGGTTAGCTACAGAGTAAAACTCCCACTGCACTGTCCCATCAAACACTCCCAGGGCAGGTACAGCATGGTTTAGATACAGAGTAAAGCTCCCTCTGCACTGTCCCTTCAAACACTCCCAGGGCAGCTACAGCACAGGTTAGCTACAGAGTAAAGCTCCCTCTACACTGTCCCATCAAACACTCCCAGGGCAGGTACAGCACGGGTTAGATACAGAGTAAAGCTCCCTCTGCACTGTCCCATCAAACACTCCCAGGGCAGGTACAGCACAGGTTAGATACAGAGTAAAGCTCCCTCTACACTGTCCCATCAAACACTCCCAGGGCAGGTATAGCACGGGTTAGATACAGAGTAAAGGTCCCTCTACACTGTCCCATCATACACTCCCAGGGCAGGTACAGCACGGGTTAGATGAAGAGTAAAGCTCCCTCTACACTGTCCAATCAAACACTCCCAGGGCAGGTACAGCATGGGTCAGATACAGAGTAAAGCTCCCTCTACACTGTCCCCATCAAACACTCCCACGGCATTTACAGCACGGGTTAGATACAGAGTAAAGCTCCCTCTACACAGTCCCATCAAACACTCCCAGGGCAGGTACAGCACGGGTTAGATACAGAGTAAAGCGCCCTCTACACTGTCCCATCAAACACTCCCAGGGCAGATACAGCACGGGTTAGACACAGAGTAAAGCTCCCTCTGCACTGCCCCATCAAACACTCCCACGGCAGTTACAGCACGGGTTAGATAAAGAGTAAAACTCCCTCTACACTGTCCCATCAAACTCTCCCAGGGCAGGTACAGCACGGGTTAGATGCACAGTAAAGCTCCCACTACACTGTCCCATCAAACACTCCCAGGGCAGGTAAATCACGGAGTTAGATACAGAGTAAAGCTCCCTCTACACTGTCCCATCAAACACTCCCAGGGCAGGTACAGCACCGGTTACATACAGAGTAAAGCTCCTGCCACACTGTCCCATCAAACAGTCCCAGGGCAGGTCCAGCACGGGTTAGATACAGAGTAAAGCTCCCTCTACACTGTCCCATCAAACAGTCCCAGGGCAGGTACAGCGCGGGTTAGATATAGAGAAAAGCTTCCTCTACACTGTCCCATCAAACGCTCCCAGGGCAGGTACAGCACGGGTTAGATACAGAGTAAAGCTCCCACTACACTGTCCCATCAAACACTCGCAGGGCCGGTAAAGCATGGGTTAGATACAGAGTAAAGCTCCCTCCACACTGTCCCATCAAACACTCCCAGGGCAGCTACAGCACAGGTTAGATACAGAGTAAAACTGCCTCTACACTGTCCCATCAAACACTCCCAGGGCAGATACAGCACGGGTTAGACACAGAGTAAAGCTCCCTCCACACTGTCCCATCAAACACTCCCAGGGCACGTAAATCACGGAGTTAGATACAGAGTAAAACTCCCTCTACACTGCCCCATCAAACACTCCCACGGCAGTTACAGCACGGGTTAGATAAAGAGTAAAACTCCCTCTACACTGTCCCATCAAACTCTCCCAGGGCAGGTACAGCACGGGTTTGTTATAGAGTAAATCTCCCTCTACACTCTCCCATCAAACACTCCCAGGGCAGGTACAGCACGGGTTAGATACAGAGTAAAGCTCCCTCTACACTGTCCCTCCAAACACTCCCATGGCAGCTACAGCACAGGTTAGCTACAGAGTAAAGCTTCCTCTACACTGTCCCATCAAACACTCCCAGGGCAGGTACAGCACGGGTTAGATACAGAGTAAAGCTCCCTCTACACTGTCCCATCAAACACTCCCAGGGCAGGTACAGCATGGGTTAGATACAGAGTAAAGCTCCCTCTACACTGTCCCATCAAACACTCCCAGGGCAGATACAGCGCGGGTTAGATGCAGAGTAAAGCTCCCTCTACACTGTCCAATCAAACACTCCCAGGGCAGGCACAGCATGGGTCAGATACAGAGTAAAGTTCCCTCTACAGTGTCCCATCAAACACTCCCAGGGCAGGCACAGCACGGGTTAGATACCGAGTAAAGCTCCCTCTACACTGTCCCCTCAAACACTCCCAGGGCAGGTATAGCACGGGTTAGATACAGAGTGAAGCACCCTCTACACTGTCCCATCAAACACTCCCACGGCAGGTACAGCACGGTTTAGGTGCAGAGTAAAGCTCCCTCTACACTGTCCCATCAAACACTCCCAGGGCAGGTACAGCATGGGTCAGATACAGAGTAAAGTTCCCTCTACACTGTCCCATCAAACACTCCCAGGGCAGGTACAGCACGGGTTAGATACAGAGTTAAACTCCCTCTACAGTGTCCCATCAAACACTCCCAGGGCAGGTACAGCACAGGTTAGATACAGAGTGAAGCTCCCTCTACACTGTCCCATCAAACACTCCCAGGACAGGTACAGCACAGGTTAGATACAGAGTAAAGCTCCCTCTGCACTGTCCCATCAAACACTCCCAGGGCAAGTAAATCACGGAGTTAGATACGGAGGAAAACTCCCTCTACACTGTCCGATCAAACACTCCCAGGGCAGGTACAGCACGGGTTAGATACAGAGTAAGACTCCCTCTACACTGTCCCATCAAACTCTCCCAGGGCAGTTACAGTACGGGTTAGATGTAGAGTAAAGCTCCCTCTACACTGTGCCATCAAACACTCCCAGGGCAGGTACAGCACGGGTTAGATACAGAGTAAAGCTTCCTCTACACTGTCCCATCAAACACTCCCAGGGCAGCTACAGCACGGGTTAGATACAGAGTGAAGCTCCCCCTACACTGTCCCATCCAACACTCCCAGGCCAGCTACAGCACAGGTTAGATACAGAGGTAAGCTCCCTCTGCACTGTACCATCAAACGCCCCAGGGCAGGTACAGCACGGGTTAGGTACAGAGTAAAGCTCCCTCTGCACTGTCCTATCAAACACTTCCGGGGCAGGTACAGCACGGGTTAGGTACAGAGTAAAGCTCCCTCTACACTGTCCCATCAAACACTCCCAGGGCAGGTACAGCACGGGTTAGATACAGAGTAAAACTCCCTCTACAGTGTCCCATCAAACACTCCCAGGGCAGGTACAGCACGGGTTAGATACAGAGTGAAGCTCCCTCTGCACTGTCCCATCAAACACTCCCAGGACAGGTACAGCACAGGTTAGATACAGAGTAAAGCTCTGGCAGCACGGTGGCATAGTGGTTAGCACTGTTGCCTCACAGCGCCAGGGACCCGGGTTCGAATCCGGCCTCGGGTGACTGTCTGTGTGGAGTTTGCACATTCTCCCCGTGTTTGCGTGGGTTTTCTCCGGGTGCTCCGGTTTCCTCCCACAGTCCAAAGACGTGCGGGGTTAGGTTGATTGGCCATGATAAAAATTGACCCTTAGTGTTAGGGGGATTAAATACGTGGGGTTACGGGGATAGGGTGGGATATGTGTTGGTGTAGGGGTTACGGGGATCGGGTGGGATATGTGTCGGTGCAGGCTCGATGGGCTGAAATGGCCTCTATCTGTACTGTGAGGTTTCTGTGATTTCTGTGATATCAATCTGTGATTACACTGTCCCATCAAACACTCCCAGGGCAAGTAAATCACGGAGTTAGATACGGAGGAAAACTCCCTCTACACTGTCCCATCAAGCACTCCCACGGCAGTTACAGCATGGGTTAGATACAGAGTAAAGCTTCCTGTACACTGTCCGATCAAACACTCCCAGGGCAGGTGCAGCACGGGTTACATACAGAGTAAAACTCCCTCTACACTGTCCCATCAAACTCTCCCAGGGCAGGTACAGTACGGGTTAGATGTAGAGTAAAGCTCCCTCGACACTGTCCCATCAAACACTCCCTAAGCAGGTACAGCATGGGTTAGATACAGAGTAAAACTCCCTCTACACTGTCCCATCAAACACTCCCAGGGCAGGTACAGCACGGGTTAGATACAGAGTAAAGCTCCCTCTACACTGTCCCATCAAACACTCCCAGGACAGGTACAGCACAGGTTAGATACAGAGTAAAGCTCCCTCTACACTGTCCCATCAAACACTCCCAGGGCAAGTAAATCACGTAGTTAGATACAGAGTAAAACTCCCTCTACACTGTCCCATCAAGCACTCCCACGGCAGTTACAGCATGGGTTAGATACAGAATAAAGCTTCCTCTACACTGTCCGATCAAACACTCCCAGGGCAGGTACAGCACGGGTTAGATACAGAGTAAAACTCCCTCTACACTGTCCCATCAAACACTCCCAGAGCAGGTATAGCACGGGTTAGATACAGAGTAAAGCTCCCTCTACACTGTCCCATCAAACACTCCCAGGGCAGGTACAGCACGGGTTACATTCAGAGTAAAGCTCCCTCTACACTGTCCCATCAAACAATCCCAGGGCAGGTACAGCACAGGTTAGATACAGAGTAAAGCTCCCTCTACAGTGTCCCATCGAACGCTCCCAGGGCAGGTACATCACGGGTTAGATACAGAGTAAAGCTTCCTCTACATTATCCCATCAAACACTCCCAGGCCAGGTACAGCACGGGTTAGATACATAGTAAATCTCCCTCTACATTGTCACATCAAACACTTCCAGGGCAGGTACAGCACAGGGTTAGATATGGAGTAAAGCTCCCTCTACACTGTCCCATCAAACACTCCCAGGGCAGGTACAGCACGGGGTTAGATACAGATTAAAGCTCCCTCTACACTGTCCCATCAAACACTCCCAGGGCAGGTACAGCACAGGTTAGGTACAGAGTAAAGCTCCCTCCAAACTGTCCCATCAAACACTCCCAGGGCAGGTACAGCACAGGTTAGATACAGAGTAAAGCTCCCTCTACACTGTCCCATCAAACACTCCCACGGCAGCTGCAGCACCGGTTACATACAGAGTAAAGCTCCTGCCACACTGTCCCATTAAACAGTCCCAGGGCAGGTACAGCGCGGGTTAGATATAGAGTAAAGCTTCCTCTACACTGTCCCATCAAACGCTCCCAGGGCAGGTGCAGCACAGGTTAGATGCACAGTAAAGCTCCCACTACACTGTCCCATCAAACACTCGCAGGGCCGGTAAAGCATGGGTTAGATACAGAGTAAAGCTCCCTCTACACTGTCCCATCAAACACTCCCAGGGCAGCTACAGCACAGGTTAGATACAGAGTAAAACTCCCTCAACACTGTCCCATCAAACACTCCCAGGGCAGGTACAGCACGGGTTAGATACAGAGTGAAGGCCCCTCTACGCTGTCCCATCAAACACTCCCAGGACAGGTACAGCACAGGTTAGATACAGAGTAAAGCTCCCTCTACACTGTCCCATCAAACACTCCCAGGGCAAGTAAATCACGGAGTTAGATACAGAGTAAAACTCCCTCTACACTGTCCCATCAAGCACTCCCACGGCAGTTACAGCATGGGTTAGATACAGAGTAAAGCTTCCTCTACACTGTCCGATCAAACACTCCCAGGGCAGGTACAGCACGGGTTAGATACAGAGTAAAACTCCCTCTACACTGTCCCATCAAACTCTCCCAGGGCAAGTATAGTACGGGTTAGATATGGAGTAAAGCTTCCTCTACACTGTCCCATCAAACACTCCCAGGGCAGGTACAGCACAGGTTAGATACAGAGTATAGCTCCCTCTACACTGTCCCATCCAATACTCCCAGGGCAGGTACAGCACAGGTTAGGTACAGAGTAAAGCACCCTCTGCACTGTCCCATCAAACACTCCCAGGGCAGGTACAGCACGGGTTAGATACAGAGTAAAGATCCCTCTACACTGTCTCTTCAAACACTCCAAGAGCAGGTACAGCACGGGGTTAGATATAGATTAAAGCTCCCTCTACACTGTCCCATCAAACACTCCCAGGGCAGGTAAATCACGGAGTTAGATACAGAGTAAAGCTCCCTCTACACTGTCCCATCAAACACTCCCAGGGCAGGTACAGCACCGGTTACATACAGAGTAAAGCTCCTGCCACACTGTCCCATCAAACAGTCCCAGGGCAGGTACAGCGCGGGTTAGATATAGAGTAAAGCTTCCTCTACACTGTCCCATCAAACGCTCCCAGGGCAGGTACAGCACAGGTTAGATGCACAGTAAAGCTCCCACTACACTGTCCCATCAAACACTCGCAGGGCCAGTAAAGCATGGGTTAGATACAGAGTAAAGCTCCCTCTACACCGTCCCATCAAACACTCCCAGGGCAGCTACAGCACAGGTTAGATACAGAGTAAAACTCCCTCTACACTGTCCCATCAAACACTCCCAGGGCAGATACAGCACGGGTTAGACACAGAGTAAAGCTCCCTCTACACTGTCCCATCAAACACTCCCAGGGCACGTAAATCACGGAGTTAGATACAGAGTAAAACTCCCTCTACACTGCCCCATCAAACACTCCCACGGCAGTTACAGCACGGGTTAGATAAAGAGTAAAACTCCCTCTACACTGTCCCATCAAACTCGCCCAGGGCAGGTACAGCACGGGTTAGACACAGAGTAAAGCTCCCTCTGCACTGTCCCATCAAACACTCCCAGGGCAGGTAAATCACGGAGTTAGATACAAAGTAAAACTCCCTCTACATTGTCCCATCAAACACTCCCACAGCAGTTACAGCACGGGTTAGATACAGAGTAAAGCTTCCTCTACACTGCCCCATCAAACACTCGCACGGCAGTTACAGCACGGGTTAGATACAGAGTAAAACTCCCTCTACACTGTCCCATCAAACTCTCCCAGGGCAGGTACAGCACGGGTTTGTTATAGAGTAAATCTCCCTCTGCACTATCCCATCAAACACTCCCAGGGCAGCTACAGCACGGGTTAGATACAGAGTAAAGCTCCCTCTACACTGTCCCCATCAAACACTCCCACGGCATTTACAGCACGGGTTAGATACAGAGTAAAGCTCCCTCTACACAGTCCCATCAAACACTCCCAGGGCAGGTACAGCACGGGTTAGATACAGAGTAAAGCTCCCTCTACACTGTCCCATCAAACACTCCCAGGGCAGGTACAGCGTGGGTTAGATACAGAGTAAAGCTCCCTCTACACTGTCCCATTAAACACTCCCAGGGCAGGTACAGCACGGGTTAGATACAGAGTAAAGCGCCCTCTACACTGTCCCATCAAACACTCCCAGGGCAGGTACAGCACGGGTTAGATACAGAGTAAAGCTCCCTCTACACTGTCCCATTAAACACTCCCAGGGCAGGTACAGCACGGGTTAGATACAGAGTAAAGCTCCCTCTGCACTGTCCCATCAAACACTCCCAGGGCAGGTACAGCACGAGTTAGATACAGAGTAAAGCTCCCTCTATACTGTCCCATCAAACACTCCCAGGGCAGGTACTGCACGGGTTAGATACAGAGTAAAGCTCCCTCTACACTGTCCCATCAAACACTCCCAGGGCAGGTAAATCACGGAGTTAGATACAGAGTAAAGCTCCCACCACACTTTCCCATCAAACAGTCCCAGGGCAGGTACAGCGCGGGTTAGATATAGAGTAAAGCTTCCTCTACACTGTCCCATCAAACGCTCCCAAGGCAGGTACAGCACAGGTTAGATGTACAGTAAAGCTCCCACTACACTGTCCCATCAAACACTCGCAGGGCCGGTAAAGCATGGGTTAGATACAGAGTAAAGCTCCCTCTACACTGTCCCATCAAACACTCCCAGGGCAGCTACAGCACAGGTTAGATACAGAGTAAAACTCCCTCCACACTGTCCCATCAAACACTCCCAGGGCAGATACAGCACGGGTTAGACACAGAGTAAAGCTCCCTCTACACTGTCCCATCAAACACTCCCAGGGAACGTAAATCACGGAGTTAGATACAGAGTAAAACTCCCTCTACACTGTCCCATCAAACTCTCCCAGGGCAGGTACAGCATGGGTTAGATACAGAGTAAATCTCCCTCTACACTGTCCCATCAAACACTCCCAGGGCAGCTACAGCACGGGTTAGATACAGAGTAAATCTCCCTCTACACTGTCCCATCCAACACTCCCAGGGTAGGTACAGCACAGGTTAGATACAGAGTAAAGCTCCCTCTACACTGTCCCATCAAACACTCCCAGGGCAGGTACAGCATGGGTTAGATACAGAGTAAAGCTCCCTCTACACTGTCCCATCAAACACTCCCAGGGCAGGTACACCACGGGGTTAGATACAGAGTAAAGCTCCCTCTACACTGTTCCCATCAAACACTCCCAGGGCAGGTACAGCATGGGTTAGCTACAGAGTAAAACTCCCACTGCACTGTCCGATCAAACACTCCCAGGGCAGGTACAGCATGGTTTAGATACAGAGTAAAGCTCCCTCTGCACTGTCCCTTCAAACACTCCCAGGGCAGCTACAGCACAGGTTAGCTACAGAGTAAAGCTCCCTCTACACTGTCCCATCAAACACTCCCAGGGCAGGTACAGCACGGGTTAGATACAGAGTAAAGCTCCCTCTACACTGTCCCATCAAACACTCCCAGGGCAGGTACAGCACAGGTTAGATACAGAGTAAAGCTCCCTCTACACTGTCCCATCAAACACTCCCAGGGCAGGTATAGCACGGGTTAGATACAGAGTAAAGGTCCGCTCCCTCTACACTGTCCAATCAAACACTCCCAGGGCAGGTACAGCATGGGTCAGATACAGAGTAAAGCTCCCTCTACACTGTCCCATCAAACACTCCCAGGGCAGCTACAGCACAGGTTAGATACAGAGTAAAACTCCCTCTACACTGTCCCATCAAACACTCCCAGGGCAGATACAGCACGGGTTAGACACAGAGTAAAGCTCCCTCTGCACTGCCCCATCAAACACTCCCACGGCAGTTACAGCACGGGTTAGATAAAGAGTAAAACTCCCTCTACACTGTCCCATCAAACTCTCCCAGGGCAGGTACAGCACGGGTTAGATGCACAGTAAAGCTCCCACTACACTGTCCCATCAAACACTCCCAGGGCAGGTAAATCACGGAGTTAGATACAGAGTAAAGCTCCCTCTACACTGTCCCATCAAACACTCCCAGGGCAGGTACAGCACCGGTTACATACAGAGTAAAGCTCCTGCCACACTGTCCCATCAAACAGTCCCAGGGCAGGTCCAGCACGGGTTAGATACAGAGTAAAGCTCCCTCTACACTGTCCCATCAAACAGTCCCAGGGCAGGTACAGCGCGGGTTAGATATAGAGAAAAGCTTCCTCTACACTGTCCCATCAAACGCTCCCAGGGCAGGTACAGCACGGGTTAGATACAGAGTAAAGCTCCCACTACACTGTCCCATCAAACACTCGCAGGGCCGGTAAAGAATGGGTTAGATACAGAGTAAAGCTCCCTCCACACTGTCCCATCAAACACTCCCAGGGCAGCTACAGCACAGGTTAGATACAGAGTAAAACTCCCTCTACACTGTCCCATCAAACTCTCCCAGGGCAGGTACAGCACGGGTTTGTTATAGAGTAAATCTCCCTCTACACTCTCCCATCAAACACTCCCAGGGCAGCTACAGCACGGGTTAGATACAGAGTAAATCTCCCTCTACACTGTCGCATCCAACACTCCCAGGGTAGGTACAGCACAGGTTAGATACAGAGTAAAGCTCCCTCTACACTGTCCCATCAAACACTCCCAGGGCAGGTACAGCACGGGTTAGATACAGAGTAAAGCTCCCTCTACACTGTCCCTCCAAACACTCCCATGGCAGCTACAGCACAGGTTAGCTACAGAGTAAAGCTTCCTCTACACTGTCCCATCAAACACTCCCAGGGCAGGTACAGCACGGGTTAGATACAGAGTAAAGCTCCCTCTACACTGTCCCATCAAACACTCCCAGGGCAGGTACAGCATGGGTTAGATACAGAGTAAAGCTCCCTCTACACTGTCCCATCAAACACTCCCAGGGCAGATACAGCGCGGGTTAGATGCAGAGTAAAGCTCCCTCTACACTGTCCAATCAAACACTCCCAGGGCAGGCACAGCATGGGTCAGATACAGAGTAAAGTTCCCTCTACAGTGTCCCATCAAACACTCCCAGGGCAGGCACAGCACGGGTTAGATACCGAGTAAAGCTCCCTCTACACTGTCCCCTCAAACACTCCCAGGGCAGGTATAGCACGGGTTAGATACAGAGTGAAGCACCCTCTACACTGTCCCATCAAACACTCCCACGGCAGGTACAGCACGGTTTAGGTGCAGAGTAAAGCTCCCTCTACACTGTCCCATCAAACACTCCCAGGGCAGGTACAGCATGGGTCAGATACAGAGTAAAGTTCCCTCTACACTGTCCCATCAAACACTCCCAGGGCAGGTACAGCACGGGTTAGATACAGAGTTAAACTCCCTCTACAGTGTCCCATCAAACACTCCCAGGGCAGGTACAGCACAGGTTAGATACAGAGTGAAGCTCCCTCTACACTGTCCCATCAAACACTCCCAGGACAGGTACAGCACAGGTTAGATACAGAGTAAAGCTCCCTCTGCACTGTCCCATCAAACACTCCCAGGGCAAGTAAATCACGGAGTTAGATACGGAGGAAAACTCCCTCTACACTGTCCGATCAAACACTCCCAGGGCAGGTACAGCACGGGTTAGATACCGAGTAAGACTCCCTCTACACTGTCCCATCAAACTCTCCCAGGGCAGTTACAGTACGGGTTAGATGTAGAGTAAAGCTCCCTCTACACTGTGCCATCAAACACTCCCAGGGCAGGTACAGCACGGGTTAGATACAGAGTAAAGCTTCCTCTACACTGTCCCATCAAACACTCCCAGGGCAGCTACAGCACGGGTTAGATACAGAGTGAAGCTCCCCCTACACTGTCCCATCCAACACTCCCAGGCCAGCTACAGCACAGGTTAGATACAGAGGTAAGCTCCCTCTGCACTGTACCATCAAACGCCCCAGGGCAGGTACAGCACGGGTTAGGTACAGAGTAAAGCTCCCTCTGCACTGTCCTATCAAACACTTCCGGGGCAGGTACAGCACGGGTTAGGTACAGAGTAAAGCTCCCTCTACACTGTCCCATCAAACACTCCCAGGGCAGGTACAGCACGGGTTAGATACAGAGTAAAGCTCCCTCTACACTGTCCCATCAAACACTCCCAGGACAGGTACAGCACAGGTTAGATACAGAGTAAAGCTCCCTCTACACTGTCCCATCAAACACTCCCAGGGCAAGTAAATCACGTAGTTAGATACAGAGTAAAACTCCCTCTACACTGTCCCATCAAGCACTCCCACGGCAGTTACAGCATGGGTTAGATACAGAATAAAGCTTCCTCTACACTGTCCGATCAAACACTCCCAGGGCAGGTACAGCACGGGTTAGATACAGAGTAAAACTCCCTCTACACTGTCCCATCAAACACTCCCAGAGCAGGTATAGCACGGGTTAGATACAGAGTAAAGCTCCCTCTACACTGTCCCATCAAACACTCCCAGGGCAGGTACAGCACGGGTTACATTCAGAGTAAAGCTCCCTCTACACTGTCCCATCAAACAATCCCAGGGCAGGTACAGCACAGGTTAGATACAGAGTAAAGCTCCCTCTACAGTGTCCCATCGAACGCTCCCAGGGCAGGTACATCACGGGTTAGATACAGAGTAAAGCTTCCTCTACATTATCCCATCAAACACTCCCAGGCCAGGTACAGCACGGGTTAGATACATAGTAAATCTCCCTCTACATTGTCACATCAAACACTCCCAGGGCAGGTCCAGCACGGGTTAGATCGAGAGTAAAGCTCCCTCTACACTGTCCCGTCAAACACTCCCAAGGCAGGTACAGCACGGGTTAGATACAGAGTAAAGCTCCCTCTACACTGTCCCATCAAACACTCCCAGGGCAGGTACAGCACGGGTTAGATACAGAGTAAAGCTCCCTCTACACAGTCCCATCAAACACTTCCAGGGCAGGTACAGCACAGGGTTAGATATGGAGTAAAGCTCCCTCTACACTGTCCCATCAAACACTCCCAGGGCAGGTACAGCACGGGGTTAGATACAGATTAAAGCTCCCTCTACACTGTCCCATCAAACACTCCCAGGGCAGGTACAGCACGGGTTAGATACAGAGTAAAGCTCCCTCTACACTGTCCCAGCAAACACTCCCAGGGCAGGTACAGCACAGGTTAGATACAGAGTAAAGCTTCCTCTACACTGTCCCATCAAACACTCCCAGGGCAGCTGCAGCACCGGTTACATACAGAGTAAAGCTCCTGCCACACTGTCCCATTAAACAGTCCCAGGGCAGGTACAGCGCGGGTTAGATATAGAGTAAAGCTTCCTCTACACTGTCCCATCAAACGGTCCCAGGGCAGGTGCAGCACAGGTTAGATGCACAGTAAAGCTCCCACTACACTGTCCCATCAAACACTCGCAGGGCCGGTAAAGCATGGGTTAGATACAGAGTAAAGCTCCCTCTACACTGTCCCATCAAACACTCCCAGGGCAGCTACAGCACAGGTTAGATACAGAGTAAAACTCCCTCAACACTGTCCCATCAAACACTCCCAGGGCAGATACAGCACGGGTTAGACACAGAGTAAAGCTCCCTCTACACTGCCCCATCAAACACTCCCACGGCAGTTACAGCACGGGTTAGATAAAGAGTAAAACACCCTCTACACTGTCCCATCAAACTCTCCCAGGGCAGGTACAGCACGGGTTTGATGCACAGTAAAGCTCCCACTACACTGTCCCATCAAACACTCGCAGGGCCGGTAAAGCACGGGGTTAGATATAGATTAAAGCTCCCTCTACACTGTCCCATCAAACACTCCCAGGGCAGGTAAATCACGGAGTTAGATACAGAGTAAAGCTCCCTCTACACTGTCCCATCAAACACTCCCAGGGCAGGTACAGCACCGGTTACATACAGAGTAAAGCTCCTGCCACACTGTCCCATCAAACAGTCCCAGGGCAGGTACAGCGCGGGTTAGATATAGAGTAAAGCTTCCTCTACACTGTCCCATCAAACGCTCCCAAGGCAGGTACAGCACAGGTTAGATGTACAGTAAAGCTCCCACTACACTGTCCCATCAAACACTCGCAGGGCCGGTAAAGCATGGGTTAGATACAGAGTAAAGCTCCCTCTACACTGTCCCATCAAACACTCCCAGGGCAGCTACAGCACAGGTTAGATACAGAGTAAAACTCCCTCTACACTGTCCCATCAAACACTCCCAGGGCAGATACAGCACGGGTTAGACACAGAGTAAAGCTCCCTCTACACTGTCCCATCAAACACTCCCAGGGAACGTAAATCACGGAGTTAGATACAGAGTAAAACTCCCTCTACACTGTCCCATCAAACTCTCCCAGGGCAGGTACAGCATGGGTTAGATACAGAGTAAATCTCCCTCTACACTGTCCCATCAAACACTCCCAGGGCAGCTACAGCACGGGTTAGATACAGAGTAAATCTCCCTCTACACTGTCCCATCCAACACTCCCAGGGTAGGTACAGCACAGGTTAGATACAGAGTAAAGCTCCCTCTACACTGTCCCATCAAACACTCCCAGGGCAGGTACAGCATGGGTTAGATACAGAGTAAAGCTCCCTCTACACTGTCCCATCAAACACTCCCAGGGCAGGTACACCACGGGGTTAGATACAGATTAAAGCTCCCTCTACACTGTTCCCATCAAACACTCCCAGGGCAGGTACAGCACGGGTTAGCTACAGAGTAAAACTCCCACTGCACTGTCCCATCAAACACTCCCAGGGCAGGTACAGCATGGTTTAGATACAGAGTAAAGCTCCCTCTGCACTGTCCCTTCAAACACTCCCAGGGCAGCTACAGCACGGGTTAGATACAGAGTAAAGGTCCCTCTACACTGTCCCATCATACACTCCCAGGGCAGGTACAGCACGGGTTAGATGAAGAGTAAAGCTCCCTCTACACTGTCCAATCAAACACTCCCAGGGCAGGTACAGCATGGGTCAGATACAGAGTAAAGCTCCCTCTACACTGTCCCATCAAACACTCCCAGGGCAGCTACAGCACAGGTTAGATACAGAGTAAAACTCCCTCTACACTGTCCCATCAAACACTCCCAGGGCAGATACAGCACGGGTTAGACACAGAGTAAAGCTCCCTCTGCACTGCCCCATCAAACACTCCCACGGCAGTTACAGCACGGGTTAGATAAAGAGTAAAACTCCCTCTACACTGTCCCATCAAACTCTCCCAGGGCAGGTACAGCACGGGTTAGATGCACAGTAAAGCTCCCACTACACTGTCCCATCAAACACTCCCAGGGCAGGTAAATCACGGAGTTAGATACAGAGTAAAGCTCCCTCTACACTGTCCCATCAAACACTCCCAGGGCAGGTACAGCACCGGTTACATACAGAGTAAAGCTCCTGCCACACTGTCCCATCAAACAGTCCCAGGGCAGGTCCAGCACGGGTTAGATACAGAGTAAAGCTCCCTCTACACTGTCCCATCAAACAGTCCCAGGGCAGGTACAGCGCGGGTTAGATATAGAGAAAAGCTTCCTCTACACTGTCCCATCAAACGCTCCCAGGGCAGGTACAGCACGGGTTAGATACAGAGTAAAGCTCCCACTACACTGTCCCATCAAACACTCGCAGGGCCGGTAAAGCATGGGTTAGATACAGAGTAAAGCTCCCTCCACACTGTCCCATCAAACACTCCCAGGGCAGCTACAGCACAGGTTAGATACAGAGTAAAACTGCCTCTACACTGTCCCATCAAACACTCCCAGGGCAGATACAGCACGGGTTAGACACAGAGTAAAGCTCCCTCCACACTGTCCCATCAAACACTCCCAGGGCACGTAAATCACGGAGTTAGATACAGAGTAAAACTCCCTCTACACTGCCCCATCAAACACTCCCACGGCAGTTACAGCACGGGTTAGATAAAGAGTAAAACTCCCTCTACACTGTCCCATCAAACTCTCCCAGGGCAGGTACAGCACGGGTTTGTTATAGAGTAAATCTCCCTCTACACTCTCCCATCAAACACTCCCAGGGCAGCTACAGCACGGGTTAGATACAGAGTAAATCTCCCTCTACACTGTCGCATCCAACACTCCCAGGGTAGGTACAGCACAGGTTAGATACAGAGTAAAGCTCCCTCTACACTGTCCCATCAAACACTCCCAGGGCAGGTACAGCACGGGTTAGATACAGAGTAAAGCTCCCTCTACACTGTCCCTCCAAACACTCCCATGGCAGCTACAGCACAGGTTAGCTACAGAGTAAAGCTTCCTCTACACTGTCCCATCAAACACTCCCAGGGCAGGTACAGCACGGGTTAGATACAGAGTAAAGCTCCCTCTACACTGTCCCATCAAACACTCCCAGGGCAGGTACAGCACCGGTTACATACAGAGTAAAGCTCCTGCCACACTGTCCCATCAAACAGTCCCAGGGCAGGTACAGCGCGGGTTAGATATAGAGTAAAGCTTCCTCTACACTGTCCCATCAAACGCTCCCAAGGCAGGTACAGCAC
This sequence comes from Somniosus microcephalus, assembly GCF_052327205.1. Lineage (NCBI taxonomy): Eukaryota > Metazoa > Chordata > Chondrichthyes > Squaliformes > Somniosidae > Somniosus > Somniosus microcephalus. The sequence continues at coordinate 55,115,202 of NW_028225182.1, read as the reverse complement.
AGGTTAGATGTACAGTAAAGCTCCCACTACACTGTCCCATCAAACACTCGCAGGGCCGGTAAAGCATGGGTTAGATACAGAGTAAAGCTCCCTCTACACTGTCCCATCAAACACTCCCAGGGCAGCTACAGCACAGGTTAGATACAGAGTAAAACTCCCTCTACACTGTCCCATCAAACACTCCCAGGGCAGATACAGCACGGGTTAGACACAGAGTAAAGCTCCCTCTACACTGTCCCATCAAACACTCCCAGGGAACGTAAATCACGGAGTTAGATACAGAGTAAAGCTTCCTCTACACTGTCCCATCAAACACTCCCAGGGCAGGTACAGCACGGGTTAGATACAGAGTAAAGCTCCCTCTACACTGTCCCATCAAACACTCCCAGGGCAGGTACAGCATGGGTTAGATACAGAGTAAAGCTCCCTCTACACTGTCCCATCAAACACTCCCAGGGCAGATACAGCGCGGGTTAGATGCAGAGTAAAGCTCCCTCTACACTGTCCAATCAAACACTCCCAGGGCAGGCACAGCATGGGTCAGATACAGAGTAAAGTTCCCTCTACAGTGTCCCATCAAACACTCCCAGGGCAGGCACAGCACGGGTTAGATACCGAGTAAAGCTCCCTCTACACTGTCCCCTCAAACACTCCCAGGGCAGGTATAGCACGGGTTAGATACAGAGTGAAGCACCCTCTACACTGTCCCATCAAACACTCCCACGGCAGGTACAGCACGGTTTAGGTGCAGAGTAAAGCTCCCTCTACACTGTCCCATCAAACACTCCCAGGGCAGGTACAGCATGGGTCAGATACAGAGTAAAGTTCCCTCTACACTGTCCCATCAAACACTCCCAGGGCAGGTACAGCACGGGTTAGATACAGAGTTAAACTCCCTCTACAGTGTCCCATCAAACACTCCCAGGGCAGGTACAGCACAGGTTAGATACAGAGTGAAGCTCCCTCTACACTGTCCCATCAAACACTCCCAGGACAGGTACAGCACAGGTTAGATACAGAGTAAAGCTCCCTCTGCACTGTCCCATCAAACACTCCCAGGGCAAGTAAATCACGGAGTTAGATACGGAGGAAAACTCCCTCTACACTGTCCGATCAAACACTCCCAGGGCAGGTACAGCACGGGTTAGATACAGAGTAAGACTCCCTCTACACTGTCCCATCAAACTCTCCCAGGGCAGTTACAGTACGGGTTAGATGTAGAGTAAAGCTCCCTCTACACTGTCCCATCAAACTCTCCCAGGGCAGGTACAGCATGGGTTAGATACAGAGTAAAGCTCCCTCTACACTGTGCCATCAAACACTCCCAGGGCAGGTACAGCACGGGTTAGATACAGAGTAAAGCTTCCTCTACACTGTCCCATCAAACACTCCCAGGGCAGCTACAGCACGGGTTAGATACAGAGTGAAGCTCCCCCTACACTGTCCCATCCAACACTCCCAGGCCAGCTACAGCACAGGTTAGATACAGAGGTAAGCTCCCTCTGCACTGTACCATCAAACGCCCCAGGGCAGGTACAGCACGGGTTAGGTACAGAGTAAAGCTCCCTCTGCACTGTCCTATCAAACACTTCCGGGGCAGGTACAGCACGGGTTAGGTACAGAGTAAAGCTCCCTCTACACTGTCCCATCAAACACTCCCAGGGCAGGTACAGCACGGGTTAGATACAGAGTAAAACTCCCTCTACAGTGTCCCATCAAACACTCCCAGGGCAGGTACAGCACGGGTTAGATACAGAGTGAAGCTCCCTCTGCACTGTCCCATCAAACACTCCCAGGACAGGTACAGCACAGGTTAGATACAGAGTAAAGCTCTGGCAGCACGGTGGCATAGTGGTTAGCACTGTTGCCTCACAGCGCCAGGGACCCGGGTTCGAATCCGGCCTCGGGTGACTGTCTGTGTGGAGTTTGCACATTCTCCCCGTGTTTGCGTGGGTTTTCTCCGGGTGCTCCGGTTTCCTCCCACAGTCCAAAGACGTGCGGGGTTAGGTTGATTGGCCATGATAAAAATTGACCCTTAGTGTTAGGGGGATTAAATACGTGGGGTTACGGGGATAGGGTGGGATATGTGTTGGTGTAGGGGTTACGGGGATCGGGTGGGATATGTGTCGGTGCAGGCTCGATGGGCTGAAATGGCCTCTATCTGTACTGTGAGGTTTCTGTGATTTCTGTGATATCAATCTGTGATTACACTGTCCCATCAAACACTCCCAGGGCAAGTAAATCACGGAGTTAGATACGGAGGAAAACTCCCTCTACACTGTCCCATCAAGCACTCCCACGGCAGTTACAGCATGGGTTAGATACAGAGTAAAGCTTCCTGTACACTGTCCGATCAAACACTCCCAGGGCAGGTGCAGCACGGGTTACATACAGAGTAAAACTCCCTCTACACTGTCCCATCAAACTCTCCCAGGGCAGGTACAGTACGGGTTAGATGTAGAGTAAAGCTCCCTCGACACTGTCCCATCAAACACTCCCTAAGCAGGTACAGCATGGGTTAGATACAGAGTAAAACTCCCTCTACACTGTCCCATCAAACACTCCCAGGGCAGGTACAGCACAGGTTAGATACAGAGTAAAGCTCCCTCTACACTGTCCCATCAAACACTCCCAGGACAGGTACAGCACAGGTTAGATACAGAGTAAAGCTCCCTCTACACTGTCCCATCAAACACTCCCAGGGCAAGTAAATCACGTAGTTAGATACAGAGTAAAACTCCCTCTACACTGTCCCATCAAGCACTCCCACGGCAGTTACAGCATGGGTTAGATACAGAATAAAGCTTCCTCTACACTGTCCGATCAAACACTCCCAGGGCAGGTACAGCACGGGTTAGATACAGAGTAAAACTCCCTCTACACTGTCCCATCAAACACTCCCAGAGCAGGTATAGCACGGGTTAGATACAGAGTAAAGCTCCCTCTACACTGTCCCATCAAACACTCCCAGGGCAGGTACAGCACGGGTTACATTCAGAGTAAAGCTCCCTCTACACTGTCCCATCAAACAATCCCAGGGCAGGTGCAGCACAGGTTAGATACAGAGTAAAGCTCCCTCTACAGTGTCCCATCGAACGCTCCCAGGGCAGGTACATCACGGGTTAGATACAGAGTAAAGCTTCCTCTACATTATCCCATCAAACACTCCCAGGCCAGGTACAGCACGGGTTAGATACATAGTAAATCTCCCTCTACATTGTCACATCAAACACTCCCAGGGCAGGTCCAGCACGGGTTAGATCGAGAGTAAAGCTCCCTCTACACTGTCCAGTCAAACACTCCCAAGGCAGGTACAGCACGGGTTAGATACAGAGTAAAGCTCCCTCTACACTGTCCCATCAAACACTCCCAGGGCAGGTACAGCACGGGTTAGATACAGAGTAAAGCTCCCTCTACACAGTCCCATCAAACACTTCCAGGGCAGGTACAGCACAGGGTTAGATATGGAGTAAAGCTCCCTCTACACTGTCCCATCAAACACTCCCAAGGCAGGTACAGCACGGGGTTAGATACAGATTAAAGCTCCCTCTACACTGTCCCATCAAACACTCCCAGGGCAGGTACAGCACGGGTTAGATACAGAGTAAAGCTCCCTCTACACTGTCCCAGCAAACACTCCCAGGGCAGGTACAGCACAGGTTAGGTACAGAGTAAAGCTCCCTCTACACTGTCCCATCAAACACTCCCAGGGCAGGTACAGCACAGGTTAGATACAGAGTAAAGCTTCCTCTACACTGTCCCATCAAACACTCCCAGGGCAGCTGCAGCACCGGTTACATACAGAGTAAAGCTCCTGCCACACTGTCCCATTAAACAGTCCCAGGGCAGGTACAGCGCGGGTTAGATATAGAGTAAAGCTTCCTCTACACTGTCCCATCAAACGCTCCCAGGGCAGGTGCAGCACAGGTTAGATGCACAGTAAAGCTCCCACTACACTGTCCCATCAAACACTCGCAGGGCCGGTAAAGCATGGGTTAGATACAGAGTAAAGCTCCCTCTACACTGTCCCATCAAACACTCCCAGGGCAGCTACAGCACAGGTTAGATACAGAGTAAAACTCCCTCAACACTGTCCCATCAAACACTCCCAGGGCAGATACAGCACGGGTTAGACACAGAGTAAAGCTCCCTCTACACTGCCCCATCAAACACTCCCACGGCAGTTACAGCACGGGTTAGATAAAGAGTAAAACTCACTCTACACTGTCCCATCAAACTCTCCCAGGGCAGGTACAGCACGGGTTAGATGCACAGTAAAGCTCCCACTACACTGTCCCATCAAACACTCGCAGGGCCGGTAAAGCACGGGGTTAGATATAGATTAAAGCTCCCTCTACACTGTCCCATCAAACACTCCCAGGGCAGGTAAATCACGGAGTTAGATACAGAGTAAAGCTCCCTCTACACTGTCCCATCAAACACTCCCAGGGCAGGTACAGCACCGGTTACATACAGAGTAAAGCTCCTGCCACACTGTCCCATCAAACAGTCCCAGGGCAGGTCCAGCACGGGTTAGATACAGAGTAAAGCTCCCTCTACACTGTCCCATCAAACAGTCCCAGGGCAGGTACAGCGCGGGTTAGATATAGAGAAAAGCTTCCTCTACACTGTCCCATCAAACGCTCCCAGGGCAGGTACAGCACGGGTTAGATACAGAGTAAAGCTCCCACTACACTGTCCCATCAAACACTCGCAGGGCCGGTAAAGCATGGGTTAGATACAGAGTAAAGCTCCCTCCACACTGTCCCATCAAACACTCCCAGGGCAGCTACAGCACAGGTTAGATACAGAGTAAAACTGCCTCTACACTGTCCCATCAAACACTCCCAGGGCAGATACAGCACGGGTTAGACACAGAGTAAAGCTCCCTCCACACTGTCCCATCAAACACTCCCAGGGCACGTAAATCACGGAGTTAGATACAGAGTAAAATTCCCTCTACACTGCCCCATCAAACACTCCCATGGCAGTTACAGCACGGGTTAGATAAAGAGTAAAACTCCCTCTACACTGTCCCATCAAACTCTCCCAGGGCATGTACAGCACGGGTTTGTTATAGAGTAAATCTCCCTCTACACTCTCCCATCAAACACTCCCAGGGCAGCTGCAGCACGGGTTAGATACAGAGTAAATCTCCCTCTACACTGTCCCATCCAACACTCCCAGGGTAGGTACAGCACAGGTTAGATACAGAGTAAAGCTCCCTCTACACTGTCCCATCAAACACTCCCAGGGCAGGTACAGCATGGGTCAGATACAGAGTAAAGTTCCCTCTACACTGTCCCATCAAACACTCCCAGGGCAGGTACAGCATGGGTTAGATACCGAGTAAAGCTCCCTCTGCACTGTCCCATCAAACACTCCCAGGGCAGGTACAGCACGGGTTAGATACAGAGTAAAGCTCCCTCTGCACTGTCCCATCAAACACTCCCAGGGCAGGTACAGCACAGGTTAGATACAGAGTGAAGCTCCCTCTACACTGTCCCATCAAACACTCCCAGGACAGGTACAGCACAGGTTAGATACAGAGTAAAGCTCCCTCTACACTGTCCCAGCAAACACTCCCAGGGCAAGTAAATCACGTAGTTAGATACAGAGTAAAACTCCCTCTACACTGTCCCATCAAGCACTCCCACGGCAGTTACAGCATGGGTTAGATACAGAGTAAAGCTTCCTCTACACTGTCCGATCAAACACTCCCAGGGCAGGTACAGCACGGGTTAGATACAGAGTAAAACTCCCTCTACACTGTCCCATCAAACTCTCCCAGGGCAGGTACAGTACGGGTTAGATGTAGAGTAAAGCTCCCTCTACACAGTCCCATCAAACACTTCCAGGGCAGGTACTGCACGGGGTTAGATACAGATTAAAGCTCCCTCTAAACTGTCCCATCAAACCCTCCCAGGGCAGGTACAGCACGGGTTAGATACAGAGTAAAGCTCCCTCTACACTGTCCCATCAAACACTCCCTGGGCAGGTACAGCACGGGTTAGATACAGAGTAAAGCTCCCCCTACACTGTCCCATCAAACATTCCCAGGGCAGGTACAGCACGGGTTCGATACAGAGTAAAGCTCCCTCTACACTGTCCCCATCACACACTCCCAGGGCAGGTACAGCACGGGTTAGATACAGAGTAAAGCTCCCTCTACACTGTCCCATTAAACACTCCCAGGGCAGGTACAGCACGGGTTAGATACAGAGTAAAGCTCCCTCTGCACTGTCCCATCAAACACTCCCAGGGCAGGTACAGCACGAGTTAGATACAGAGTAAAGCTCCCTCTATACTGTCCCATCAAACACTCCCAGGGCAGGTACTGCACGGGTTAGATACAGAGTAAAGCTCCCTCTACACTGTCCCATCAAACACTCCCAGGGCAGGTACAGGACGGGTTACATACAGAGTAAAGCTTCCTCTACACTGTCCCATCAAACACTCCCAGGGCAGGTACAGCACGGGTTAGATACAGAGTAAAGCTCCCTCTACACTGTCCCATCAAACACTCCCGGGGCAGGTACAGGATGGGTTACATTCAGAGTAAAGCTCCCTCTACACTGTCCCATCAAACACTCCCAGGGCAGGTACAGCATGGGTTAGATACAGAGTAAAGCTCCCTCTACATTGTCACATCAAACACTCCCAGGGCAGGTCCAGCACGGGTTAGATCGAGAGTAAAGCTCCCTCTACACTGTCCCGTCAAACACTCCCAAGGCAGGTACAGCAGAGGTTAGATCCAGAGTAAAGCTCCCTCTACACTGTCCCGTCAAACACTCCCAGGGCAGGTACAGCACGGGTTAGGTACAGAGTAAAGCTCCCTCTACATTGTCCCATCAAACGCTCCCAGGGCAGCTACAGCACGGGTTAGATACAGAGTAAAACTCCCTCTGCACTGTCCCATCAAACACTCCCACAGGAGTTACAGCACGGGTTAGATACAGAGTAAAGAACCCTCTACTGTCCCATCAAACAATCCCAGGGCAGGTACAGCATGGGTTAGATACAGAGTAAAACTCCCTCGACACTGTCCCAGCAAACACTCCCAGGGCACGTATAGCACGGGTTAGATATAGAGTAAAGCTCCCTCTACACAGTCCCATCAAACACTCCCAGGGCAGGTACAGCACGGGTTAGAAACAGAGTAAAACTCCCTCTACAGTGTCCCATCAAACACTCCCAGGGCAGGTACAGCACGGGTTAGATACAGAGTGAAGGCCCCTCTACGCTGTCCCATCAAACACTCCCAGGACAGGTACAGCACAGGTTAGATACAGAGTAAAGCTCCCTCTACACTGTCCCATCCAATACTCCCAGGGCAGGTACAGAGTAAAGCTCCCTCTGCACTGTCCCATCAAACACTCCCAGGGCAGGTACAGCACGGGTTAGATACAGAGTAAAGATCCCTCTACACTGTCTCTTCAAACACTCCCAGAGCAGGTACAGCACGGGGTTAGATATAGATTAAAGCTCCCTCTACACTGTCCCATCAAACACTCCCAGGGCAGGTAAATCACGGAGTTAGATACAGAGTAAAGCTCCCTCTACACTGTCCCATCAAACGCTCCCAGGGCAGGTGCAGCACAGGTTAGATGCACAGTAAAGCTCCCACTACACTGTCCCATCAAACACTCCCAGGGCAGGTACAGCACGAGTTAGATACAGAGTAAAGCTCCCTCTATACTGTCCCATCAAACACTCCCAGGGCAGGTACTGCACGGGTTAGATACAGAGTAAAGCTCCCTCTACACTGTCCCATCAAACACTCCCAGGGCAGGTACAGGACGGGTTACATACAGAGTAAAGCTTCCTCTGCACTGTCCCATCAAACACTCCCAGGGCAGGTATAGCACGGGTTAGATACAGAGTAAAGCTCCCTCTACACTGTCCCATCAAACACTCCCGGGGCAGGTACAGGATGGGTTACATTCAGGGTAAAGCTCCCTCTACACTGTCCCGTCAAACACTCCCAAGGCAGGTCCAGCACGGGTTAGATCGAGAGTAAACCTCCCTCTACACTGTCCCGTCAAACACTCCCAAGGCAGGTACAGCAGAGGTTAGATCCAGAGTAAAGCTCCCTCGACACTGTCCCGTCAAACACTCCCAGGGCAGGTACAGCACAGGTTAGATACAGAGTAAAGCTCCCTCTACACTGTCCCATCAAACACTCCCGGGGCAGGTACAGGATGGGTTACATTCAGAGTAAAGCTCCCTCTACACTGTCCCATCAAACACTCCCAGGGCAGGTACAGCACAGTTAGATACATAGTAAATCTCCCTCTACATTGTCACATCAAACACTCCCAGGGCAGTTGCAGCACGGGTTAGATCGAGAGTAAAGCTCCCTCTACACTGTCCCATCAAACACTCCCAGGGCAGGTACACCACGGGGTTAGATACAGAGTAAAGCTCCCTCTACATTGTCCCATCAAACGCTCGCAGGGCAGCGACAGCACGGGTTAGATACAGAGTAAAACTCCCTCTACACTGTCCCATCAAACACTCCCACGGGAGTTACAGCACGGGTTAGATACAGAGTAAAGAACCCTCTGCTGTCCCATCAAACAATCCCAGGGCAGGTACACCACGGGGTTAGATATAGAGTAAAGCTCCCTCTACATTGTCCCATCAAACGCTCCCAGGGCAGCTACAGCACGGGTTAGATACAGAGTAAAACTCCCTCTACACTGTCCCATCAAACACTCCCAGGGCAGGTACAGCACGGGTTAGATACAGAGTGAAGGCCCCTCTACGCTGTCCCATCAAACACTCCCAGGACAGGTACAGCACAGGTTAGATACAGAGTAAAGCTCCCTCTACACTGTCCCATCAAACACTCCCAGGGCAAGTAAATCACGGAGTTAGATACAGAGTAAAACTCCCTCTACACTGTCCCATCAAGCACTCCCACGGCAGTTACAGCATGGGTTAGATACAGAGTAAAGCTTCCTCTACACTGTCCGATCAAACACTCCCAGGGCAGGTACAGCACGGGTTAGATACAGAGTAAAACTCCCTCTACACTGTCCCATCAAACTCTCCCAGGGCAAGTATAGTACGGGTTAGATATGGAGTAAAGCTTCCTCTACACTGTCCCATCAAACACTCCCAGGGCAGGTACAGCACAGGTTAGATACAGAGTATAGCTCCCTCTACACTGTCCCATCCAATACTCCCAGGGCAGGTACAGCACAGGTTAGGTACAGAGTAAAGCTCCCTCTGCACTGTCCCATCAAACACTCCCAGGGCAGGTACAGCACGGGTTAGATACAGAGTAAAGATCCCTCTACACTGTCTCTTCAAACACTCCCAGAGCAGGTACAGCACGGGGTTAGATATAGATTAAAGCTCCCTCTACACTGTCCCATCAAACACTCCCAGGGCAGGTAAATCACGGAGTTAGATACAGAGTAAAGCTCCCTCTACACTGTCCCATCAAACACTCCCAGGGCAGGTACAGCACCGGTTACATACAGAGTAAAGCTCCTGCCACACTGTCCCATCAAACAGTCCCAGGGCAGGTACAGCGCGGGTTAGATATAGAGTAAAGCTTCCTCTACACTGTCCCATCAAACGCTCCCAGGGCAGGTACAGCACAGGTTAGATGCACAGTAAAGCTCCCACTACACTGTCCCATCAAACACTCGCAGGGCCAGTAAAGCATGGGTTAGATACAGAGTAAAGCTCCCTCTACACTGTCCCATCAAACACTCCCAGGGCAGCTACAGCACAGGTTAGATACAGAGTAAAACTCCCTCTACACTGTCCCATCAAACACTCCCAGGGCAGATACAGCACGGGTTAGACACAGAGTAAAGCTCCCTCTACACTGTCCCATCAAACACTCCCAGGGCACGTAAATCACGGAGTTAGATACAGAGTAAAACTCCCTCTACACTGCCCCATCAAACACTCCCACGGCAGTTACAGCACGGGTTAGATAAAGAGTAAAACTCCCTCTACACTGTCCCATCAAACTCTCCCAGGGCAGGTACAGCACGGGTTAGACACAGAGTAAAGCTCCCTCTGCACTGTCCCATCAAACACTCCCAGGGCAGGTAAATCACGGAGTTAGATACAAAGTAAAACTCCCTCTACATTGTCCCATCAAACTCTCCCAGGGCAGGTACAGCACGGGTTTGTTATAGAGTAAATCTCCCTCGACACTATCCCATCAAACACTCCCAGGGCAGCTACAGCACGGGTTAGATACAGAGTAAAGCTTCCTCTACACTGCCCCATCAAACACTCGCACGGCAGTTACAGCACGGGTTAGATACAGAGTAAAACTCCCTCTACACTGTCCCATCAAACTCTCCCAGGGCAGGTACAGCACGGGTTTGTTATAGAGTAAATCTCCCTCGACACTATCCCATCAAACACTCCCAGGGCAGCTACAGCACGGGTTAGATACAGAGTAAAGCTCCCTCTACACTGTCCCCATCAAACACTCCCACGGCATTTACAGCACGGGTTAGATACAGAGTAAAGCTCCCTCTACACAGTCCCATCAAACACTCCCAGGGCAGGTACAGCACGGGTTAGATACAGAGTAAAGCTCCCTCTACACTGTCCCATCAAACACTCCCAGGGCAGGTACAGCGTGGGTTAGATACAGAGTAAAGCTCCCTCTACACTGTCCCATCAAACACTCCCAGGGCAGGTACAGCACGGGTTAGATACAGAGTAAAGCGCCCTCTACACTGTCCCATCAAACACTCCCAGGGCAGGTACAGCACGGGTTAGATACAGAGTAAAGCTCCCTCTACACTTTCCCATTAAACACTCCCAGGGCAGGTACAGCACGGGTTAGATACAGAGTAAAGCTCCCTCTGCACTGTCCCATCAAACACTCCCAGGGCAGGTACAGCACGAGTTAGATACAGAGTAAAGCTCCCTCTATACTGTCCCATCAAACACTCCCAGGGCAGGTACTGCACGGGTTAGATACAGAGTAAAGCTCCCTCTACACTGTCCCATCAAACACTCCCAGGGCAGGTAAATCACGGAGTTAGATACAGAGTAAAGCTCCCGCCACACTTTCCCATCAAACAGTCCCAGGGCAGGTACAGCGCGGGTTAGATACAGAGTAAAGCTCCCTCTACACTGTCCCATCAAACACTCCCAGGGCAGCTACAGCACAGGTTAGATACAGAGTAAAACTCCCTCTACACTGTCCCATCAAACACTCCCAGGGCAGATACAGCACGGGTTAGACACAGAGTAAAGCTCCCTCTACACTGTCCCATCAAACACTCCCAGGGAACATAAATCACGGAGTTAGATACAGAGTAAAACTCCCTCTACACTGTCCCATCAAACTCTCCCAGGGCAGGTACAGCATGGGTTAGATACAGAGTAAATCTCCCTCTACACTGTCCCATCCAACACTCCCAGGGTAGGTACAGCACAGGTTAGATACAGAGTAAAGCTCCCTCTACACTGTCCCATCAAACACTCCCAGGGCAGGTACAGCATGGGTTAGATACAGAGTAAAGCTCCCTCTACACTGTCCCATCAAACACTCCCAGGGCAGGTACACCACGGGGTTAGATACAGAGTAAAGCTCCCTCTACACTGTTCCCATCAAACACTCCCAGGGCAGGTACAGCACGGGTTAGCTACAGAGTAAAACTCCCACTGCACTGTCCCATCAAACACTCCCAGGGCAGGTACAGCATGGTTTAGATACAGAGTAAAGCTCCCTCTGCACTGTCCCTTCAAACACTCCCAGGGCAGCTACAGCACAGGTTAGCTACAGAGTAAAGCTCCCTCTACACTGTCCCATCAAACACTCCCAGGGCAGGTACAGCACGGGTTAGATACAGAGTAAAGCTCCCTCTACACTGTCCCATCAAACACTCCCAGGGCAGGTACAGCACAGGTTAGATACAGAGTAAAGCTCCCTCTACACTGTCCCATCAAACACTCCCAGGGCAGGTATAGCACGGGTTAGATACAGAGTAAAGGTCCCTCTACACTGTCCCATCATACACTCCCAGGGCAGGTACAGCACGGGTTAGATGAAGAGTAAAGCTCCCTCTACACTGTCCAATCAAACACTCCCAGGGCAGGTACAGCATGGGTCAGATACAGAGTAAAGTTCCCTCTACAGTGTCCCATCAAACACTCCCAGGGCAGGCACAGCACGGGTTAGATACCGAGTAAAGCTCCCTCTGCACTGTCCCCTCAAACACTCCCAGGGCAGGTGCAGCACGGGTTCGATACAGAGTAAAGCTCCCTCTACACTGTCCCATCAAACACTCCCAGGGCAGGTACAGCATGGGTCAGATACAGAGTAAAGTTCCCTCTGCACTGTTCCATCAAACACTCCCAGGGCAGGTACAGCATGGGTTAGATACCGAGTAAAGCTCCCTCTGCACTGTCCCATCAAACACTCCCAGGGCAGGTACAGCACAGGTTAGATACAGAGTAAAGCTCCCTCTACACTGTCCCATCAAACACTCCCAGGGCACGTAAATCACGGAGTTAGATACAGAGTAAAACTCCCTCTACACTGCCCCATCAAACACTCCCACGGCAGTTACAGCACGGGTTAGATAAAGAGTAAAACTCCCTCTACACTGTCCCATCAAACTCTCCCAGGGCAGGTACAGCACGGGTTAGACACAGAGTAAAGCTCCCTCTGCACTGTCCCATCAAACACTCCCAGGGCAGGTAAATCACGGAGTTAGATACAAAGTAAAACTCCCTCTACATTGTCCCATCAAACTCTCCCAGGGCAGGTACAGCACGGGTTTGTTATAGAGTAAATCTCCCTCGACACTATCCCATCAAACACTCCCAGGGCAGCTACAGCACGGGTTAGATACAGAGTAAAGCTTCCTCTACACTGCCCCATCAAACACTCGCACGGCAGTTACAGCACGGGTTAGATACAGAGTAAAACTCCCTCTACACTGTCCCATCAAACTCTCCCAGGGCAGGTACAGCACGGGTTTGTTATAGAGTAAATCTCCCTCGACACTATCCCATCAAACACTCCCAGGGCAGCTACAGCACGGGTTAGATACAGAGTAAAGCTCCCTCTACACTGTCCCCATCAAACACTCCCACGGCATTTACAGCACGGGTTAGATACAGAGTAAAGCTCCCTCTACACAGTCCCATCAAACACTCCCAGGGCAGGTACAGCACGGGTTAGATACAGAGTAAAGCTCCCTCTACACTGTCCCATCAAACACTCCCAGGGCAGGTACAGCGTGGGTTAGATACAGAGTAAAGCTCCCTCTACACTGTCCCATCAAACACTCCCAGGGCAGGTACAGCACGGGTTAGATACAGAGTAAAGCGCCCTCTACACTGTCCCATCAAACACTCCCAGGGCAGGTACAGCACGGGTTAGATACAGAGTAAAGCTCCCTCTACACTTTCCCATTAAACACTCCCAGGGCAGGTACAGCACGGGTTAGATACAGAGTAAAGCTCCCTCTGCACTGTCCCATCAAACACTCCCAGGGCAGGTACAGCACGAGTTAGATACAGAGTAAAGCTCCCTCTATACTGTCCCATCAAACACTCCCAGGGCAGGTACTGCACGGGTTAGATACAGAGTAAAGCTCCCTCTACACTGTCCCATCAAACACTCCCAGGGCAGGTAAATCACGGAGTTAGATACAGAGTAAAGCTCCCGCCACACTTTCCCATCAAACAGTCCCAGGGCAGGTACAGCGCGGGTTAGATACAGAGTAAAGCTCCCTCTACACTGTCCCATCAAACACTCCCAGGGCAGCTACAGCACAGGTTAGATACAGAGTAAAGCTCCCTCTACACTGTCCCATCAAACACTCCCAGGGAACATAAATCACGGAGTTAGATACAGAGTAAAACTCCCTCTACACTGTCCCATCAAACTCTCCCAGGGCAGGTACAGCATGGGTTAGATACAGAGTAAATCTCCCTCTACACTGTCCCATCCAACACTCCCAGGGTAGGTACAGCACAGGTTAGATACAGAGTAAAGCTCCCTCTACACTGTCCCATCAAACACTCCCAGGGCAGGTACAGCATGGGTTAGATACAGAGTAAAGCTCCCTCTACACTGTCCCATCAAACACTCCCAGGGCAGGTACACCACGGGGTTAGATACAGAGTAAAGCTCCCTCTACACTGTTCCCATCAAACACTCCCAGGGCAGGTACAGCACGGGTTAGCTACAGAGTAAAACTCCCACTGCACTGTCCCATCAAACACTCCCAGGGCAGGTACAGCATGGTTTAGATACAGAGTAAAGCTCCCTCTGCACTGTCCCTTCAAACACTCCCAGGGCAGCTACAGCACAGGTTAGCTACAGAGTAAAGCTCCCTCTACACTGTCCCATCAAACACTCCCAGGGCAGGTACAGCACGGGTTAGATACAGAGTAAAGCTCCCTCTACACTGTCCCATCAAACACTCCCAGGGCAGGTACAGCACAGGTTAGATACAGAGTAAAGCTCCCTCTACACTGTCCCATCAAACACTCCCAGGGCAGGTATAGCACGGGTTAGATACAGAGTAAAGGTCCCTCTACACTGTCCCATCATACACTCCCAGGGCAGGTACAGCACGGGTTAGATGAAGAGTAAAGCTCCCTCTACACTGTCCAATCAAACACTCCCAGGGCAGGTACAGCATGGGTCAGATACAGAGTAAAGTTCCCTCTACAGTGTCCCATCAAACACTCCCAGGGCAGGCACAGCACGGGTTAGATACCGAGTAAAGCTCCCTCTACACTGTCCCATCAAACACTCCCAGGGCAGGTATAGCACGGGTTAGATACAGAGTAAAGCTGCCTCTACACTGTCCCATCAAACACTCCCAGGGCAGGTACAGCACGGGTTAGATACAGAGTAAAGCTCCCTCTACACTGTCCCATCATACACTCCCAGGGCAGGTACAGCACGGGTTTGATACAGAGTAAAGCTCCCTCTGCACTGTCCCATCAAACACTCCCAGGGCAGGTGCAGCACGGGTTAGATACAGAGTAAAGCTCCCATCACCTCCAGAAGAGGGAGGGGGCTAAACCAGAAAGACTGCGGTCGGTGGTTGGAGGTGGTCTGCTCTATGCCCGCACCACACTTTGATTCCACAGGGTGGAGCTGGACCTCCACATTCGAACACAGCGTCGAACAGCATGCTGCGGATATCCAGCCAGCCTCCTCTCCTCCCGACCGTCGCCTGCTGAATGAAGCCTCTCTATTCCATCCGAGGAGCTGCCAAAGCGCCCGGCCGACATCGCAGTAGCTCACACAGGCCCTGCGGTTGAACCTCCTGCTCGATGGCACTGACCCATGTCACCACAGGCCCGCTCGCAGGTCTGTTCAACCCGAATGGTCAGCGACGTGAGCCACAGCTGTCCCTCGGGTGCAGGGGGGCAGTGGGGGGGAACACGGTCCGCAGCGCACGGTTGCCATGGCGACACACTGGCTTCCCCCCTCCCCTGCCCACCGCCACCTAGGCTCCGAGTTTCCAATGTAAAATAACTGGGTCTGCCTGGGGTCAGGAGCAGACGTTACAAGAGATTCATCCATTGCCAATCTCACACTCCTAGGAGTAGGGTGGGGGGGGAATGGGTCGGGGTTAGGGGTCAAGTTGGGGTTAATGGGTTGGGGTTAAGGATCAGGCAGGGTGAAGGGGTCGGGTTTAGGTGTCAGGCAGGGTGAAGGGGTCAGGGTTAGGGGTCAAATGTGTTGGAGTTAGGGGTCAGGCAGGGTGAATGGGTCGGGGTTAGGGGTCAAGTTGGGGTGAATGGGTTGGGGTTAGGGGTAAGTGTTAGGGTTAAGATGGGGTGAATGGGTTGGGGTTAGGGGTCAGGGTTAGGGTTAAGATGGGGTGAATGTGTTGGGGTTAGCGGTCAGGGTTAGGGGTCAAGTTGGGGTCAATGGGTTGGGGTTAAGGGTCAGGCGAGGTGAATGGGTCGGGGTTAGGGGTCAGGCAGGATGAATGGGTTGGGGTTAGGGGTCAGGCGGGGTGAATGGGTTGGGGTTAGGGGTCTGGGTTAGGGTTAAGATGGGGTGAATGGGTTGGGGTTAGCGGTCAGGCGGGGTGAAGGGGTCAGAGTTAGGGGTCAAGTTGGGGTCAATGGGTTGGGGTTAAGGGTCAGGCGAGGTGAATGGTTCGGGGTTAGGGGTCAGGCAGGATGAATGGGTTGGGGTTAGGGGTCAGGCGGGGTGAAGGGGTTAGGGGTCAAGTTGGAGTGAAAGGGTTGGGGTTAGGGGTCAGTCAGGATAAATAGGTCGGGGTTAGGGGTCAGGCAAGATGAATGGGTTGGGGTTAGGGGTCAGACGGGGTGAATAGGTCGGGGTTACGGGTCAGGCAGGATGAATGGGTTGGGGTTAGGGGTCAGGCAGGATGAATGGGTTGGGGTTAGGGGTCAGGCAGGGTGAATGGGTTGAGGTTAGGGGTCAGGCGGGGTGAAAGGGTCGGGGTTAGGGGTCCAGTTGGGGTGAATGGATTGGGGTTAAGATGGGGTGAATGGGTTGGGGTTAGCGGTCAGGCGGGGTGAAGGGGTCAGGGTTAGGGGTCAAGTTGGGGTCAATGGGTTGGGGTTAAGGGTCAGGCGAGGTGAATGGTTCGGGGTTAGGGGTCAGGCAGGATGAATGGGTTGGGGTTAGGGGTCAGGCGGGGTGAAGGGGTCGGGGTTAGGGGTCAAGTTGGAGTGAAAGGGTTGGGGTTAGGGGTCAGTCAGGATAAATGGGTTGGGGTTAGGGGTCAGGCAAGATGAATGGGTTGGGGTTAGGGGTCAGACGGGGTGAATAGGTCGGGGTTAGGGGTCAGGCAGGATGAATGGGTCAGGGTTAGGGGTCAGGCAGGATGAATGGGTTGGGGTTAGGGGTCAGGCAGGGTGAATGGGTTCGGGTTAGGGGTCAGGCGGGGTGAAGGGGTCGGGGTTAGGGGTCCAGTTGGGGTGAATGGGTTGGGGTTAGGGGTCTGGGTTAGCGTTAAGATGGGGTGAATGGGTTGGGGTTAGCGGTCAGGCGGGGTGAAGGGGTCAGGGTTAGGGGTCAAGTTGGGGTCAATGGGTTGGGGTTAAGGGTCAGGCGAGCTGAATGGTTCGGGGTTAGGGGTCAGGCAGGATGAATGGGTTGGGGTTAGGGGTCAGGCGGGGTGAAGGGGTCGGGGTTAGGGGTCAAGTTGGAGTGAAAGGCTTGGGGTTAGGGGTCAGTCAGGATAAATGGGTCGGGGTTAGGGGTCAGGCAAGATGAATGGGTTGGGGTTAGGGGTCAGACGGGGTGAATAGGTCGGGGTTAGGGGTCAGGCAGGATGAATGGGTCAGGGTTAGGGGTCAGGCAGGATGAATGGGTTGGGGTTAGGGGTCAGGCAGGGTGAATGGGTTGGGGTTAGGGGTCAGGCGGGGTGAAGGGGTCGGGGTTAGGGGTCCAGTTGGGGTGAATGGGTTGGGGTTAGGGGTCTGGGTTAGCGGTCAGGCGGGGTGAAGGGGTCAGGGTTAGGGGTCAAGTTGGGGTCAATGGGTTGGGGTTAAGGGTCAGGTGAGGTGAATGGGTCGGGGTTAGGGGTCAGGCAGGATGAATGGGTTGGGGTTAGGGGTCAGGCGGGGTGAAGGGGTCGGGGTTAGGGGTCAAGTTGGAGTGAAAGGCTTGGGGTTAGGGGTCAGTCAGGATAAATGGGTCGGCTTTAGGGGTCAGGCAAGATGAATGGGTTGGGGTTAGGGGTCAGACGGGGTGAATCGGTCGGGGTTAGGGGTCAGGCAGAATGAATGGGTCAGGGTTAGGGGTCAGGCGGGGTGAAGGGGTCGGGTTTAGGGGTCAGGCGGGGTGAAGGGGTCGGGTTTAGGGGTCAGGCGGGGTGAAGGGGTCGGGTTTAGGGGTCAGGCGAAGTGAACGGGGTCGGAATCAGGGCTGAAATTCTGAGGTTTGCTTTGCTGCTGATTAAAATACGTTGAACACCTTTGTAGACGCCCCCTCCCGCCTCACCCCCACCCTGCAAAGCTTTGCCCCAATGGGGATTTCCCCGGGAGTCGAGCTCGACACTAAAAATCAGCAATGTGTGGGATTGGAAGGGAGACGTGACAACTGAGCCCAACCCTGTGCTGCACCGTCACCCACCAACCCGATGTTCACCACCGGGGGCACTGGACTGGAGTGAGACCCTGGCCGACATCCCCTCTCCCTAGCCCTGGGGCACTTAGCTCAATGATAGTTTACCCTTCACTGAAACCAGGTAACTCAGGACAGACTGGGGATAGGGCCCGAGACATTCCTGCTCGCAGGCGCTGACTTTAAGCTATCAGGAGCGTTGCTCTGGGACGCTTTATTGCAAGGGGGTTGGAGTGCAAGAGTAAGGAAGTCTTACTACAATTGTACAGGGCCTTGGCGAGACCACACCTGGAGTACTGTGCATAGTTTTGGTGTCCGTACCCAAGGAAGGATACACTTGCCTTAGAGGGAGTGCAACGAAGGTTCACTAGATTGATTCCTGGGATGAGAGGGTTGTCCTATGAGGAGAGATTGTGTAGAATGGGCCGATACTCTCTGGAGTTTAGTAGAATGCGAGGTGATCTCATTAAAACATACAAGATTCTGAGGGGGATTGACAGGGTAGATGCTGAGAGGTTGTTTTCCCCTGGCTGGAGTGTCTAGAACTAGGGGGCACAGTCTCAGGATAAGTGGTGGGCCATTTAAGACAGAGATGAGGAGGAATTTCTTCACTCAGAGGGCTGTGGATGTTCAGTCATCGAGTATATTCAAGATAGAGATCGCTAAGATTTTTGGACTCTCGGGGAATCAGGGGATATGGGGATCGGGCGGGAAAGTGGAGTTGAGGTGGAAGATCAGCCATGATCTTATTGAATGGCGGAGCAGGCTTGAGGGGCCGAATGGCCTCCTCCTGCTCCTAATTCTTATGTTCAAATGTCACATGGGGAGAGGCAGGAGGTCGAAAATACTGACTATTTTTGTGAGGAATATGAAGAAATGTTAAAAATCAACAGAAAATCCAGGCATATCTGAATCAAAAAACAAGGAGCAACTGCTCATTGAGCATTTGGGAGATGAGGTGAGGATGATATTTTGGGACAGGGTTGGGGGGGGAAAGTCACGGAAGGCAGAGGAAAAACTCAATCACTCCTTAGCAACTGCACTGCACAAAGCCAACTAAATCAAACAAGGATGTTTATAAAACTGTTCGAGGGTTGCACAACGACAAATGCACACACAGCAACAGGTAACCGTCAACATTTCAGGCTGACTAATGAACTGGTTTGACACCGCACTAAAATAATTAGTTGCTGAGATGCTTTGCCAAGTTAGATCTGCAAACGAAGCGATGTGAGGGCTGCACTTTGCATGGGGGAATTGGTAGTTCCTTTTTGGTTTTTTCAATTGGCTCATGGCGGTGACGGTGAGCTCTGGTGAGTGGGTTGGTCCCAAGCTCAGGTCTTTGGGGTGTGCTGAGGTCACTGGCCCGCCAACACTCATCATCTCGGTTCACTTGCACAGAGCGGCAGACGCCCCTGTGGAAAGGAACCTTAGAACTGGTCAGAGACTTCGTGCGGGGAGGGTGGGCAAGCACAGAGGACAATGGGAAGGAGAGAGGAGACATTGGGAAGGAGAGAGGAGACATTGGGAAGGAGAGAGGAGACATTGGGAAGGAGAGAGGAGACACTGGGAAGGAGAGGAGACATTGGGAAGGAGAGATGAGACATTGGGAAGGAGAGAGGAGACATTGGGAAGGAGAGAGGAGACACTGGGAAGGAGAGAGGAGACATTGGGAAGGAGAGGAGACATTGGGAAGGAGAGAGGAGACATTGGGAAGGAGAGAGGAGACATTGGGAAGGAGAGAGGAGACACTGGGAAGGAGAGAGGAGACACTGGGAAGGAGAGAGGAGACATTGGGAAGGAGAGAGGAGACATTGGGAAGGAGAGAGGAGACACTGGGAAGGAGAGAGGAGACATTGGGAAGGAGAGAGGAGACATTGGGAAGGAGAGAGGAGACATTGGGAAGGAGAGAGGAGACACTGGGAAGGAGAGAGGAGACACTGGGAAGGAGAGAGGAGACATTGGGAAGGAGAGAGAAGACATTGGGAAGGAGAGAGGAGACATTGGGAAGGAGAGGAGACATTGGGAAGGAGAGGAGACATTGGGAAGGAGAGAGGAGACATTGGGAAGGAGAGAGGAGACACTGGGAACGAGAGGGGAGACATTGGGAAGGAGAGAGCAGACATTGGGAAGGAGAGAGCAGACATTGGGAAGGAGAGGAGACATTGGGAAGGAGAGAGGAGACATTGGGAAGGAGAGGGGAGACATTGGGAAGGAGAGGAGACATTGGGAAGGAGAGGAGACATTGGGAAGGAGAGGAGACATTGGGAAGGAGAGGAGACATTGGGAAGGAGGAGGGGAGACATTGGGAAGGAGAGGAGACATTGGGAAGGAGAGGAGACATTGGGAAGAGAGGAGACATTGGGAAGAGAGGAGACATTGGGAAGGAGAGTGGAGACATTGGGAAGGAGAGAGGAGACATTGGGAAGGAGAGTGGAGCCATTGGGAATTGAGGAGAGATTGGGAAGGAGAGGAGACATTGGGAAGGAGAGAGGAGACATTGGGAAGGAGAGGAGACATTGGGAAGGAGAGGGGAGACATTGGGAAGGAGAGGAGACATTGGGAAGAGAGGAGACATTGGGAAGGAGAGAGGAGACATTGGGAAGGAGAGGAGACATTGGGAAGGAGAGAGGAGACATTGGGAAGGAGAGAGGAGACATGGGAAGGAGAGGAGACATTGGGAAGAGAGGAGACACTGGGAAGGAGAGAGGAGACATTGGGAAGGAGAGAGGAGACATTTAGAAGGAGAGAGGAGACATTGGGAAGGAGAGGAGACATTGGGAAGGAAAGGAGACATTGGGAAGGAGAGAGGAGACATTGGGAAGAAGAGAGGAGACATTGGGAAGGAGAGAGGAGACATTGGGAAGGAGAGGGGAGACATTGGGAAGGAGAGGAGACATTGGGAAGGAGAGAGGAGACATTGGGAAGGAGAGAGGAGACATTGGGAAGGAGAGGAGACATTGGGAAGGAGAGGGGAGACATTGGGAAGGAGAGGAGATATTGGGAAGGAGAGGAGACATTGGGAAGGAGAGGGGAGACATTGGGAAGAGAGAGGAGACATTGGGAAGGAGAGAGGAGACATTGGGAAGGAGAGAGGAGACATTGGGAAGGAGAGAGGAGACATTGGGAAGGAGAGGAGACATTGGGAAGGAGAGAGGAGACATTGGGAAGGAGAGAGCAGACATTGAGAAGGAGAGGGGAGACATTGGGAGGGAGAGGAGACATTGGGAAGGAGAGGAGACATTGGGAAGGAGAGGAGACATTGGGAAGGAGAAAGGAGACATTGGGAAGAGAGAGGAGACATTGGGAGGGAGAGAGGAGACATTGGGAAGAGAGGAGACATTGGGAAGGAGAGAGGAGAGACATTGGGAAGGAGAGGAGACATTGGGAAGGAGAGTAGACATTGGGAAGGAGAGGAGACATTGAGAAGGAGACGAGACATTGGGAAGGAGAGAGGAGACATTGGGAAGAGAGGAGACATTGGGAAGAGAGGAGACATTGGGAAGGAGAGGACACATTGGGAAGAGAGGAAACATTGGGAAGGAGAGAGGAGACATTGGGAAGGAGAAGAGACATTGGGAAGGAGAGAGGAGACACTGGGAAGGAGAGAGGAGACATTGGGAAGGAGAGGAGACATTGGGAAGGAGAGAGGAGACATTGGGAAGAGAGAAGACATTGGGAAGGAGAGAGGAGACATTGGGAAGGAGAAAGGAGACATTGGGAAGGAGAGAGGAGACATTGGGAAGGAGAGGAGACATTGGGAAGGAGAGAGGAGACATTGGGAAGAGAGAGGAGACATTGGGAAGGAGAGGAGGCATTGGGAAGAGAGGAGACATTGGGAAGAGAGAGGAGACATTGGGAAGGAGGAGGCGGCATTGGGAAGAGAGGAGACATTGGGAAGGAGAGAGGAGGCATTGGGAAGAGAGGAGACATTGGGAAGGAGAGAGGAGACATTGGGAAGGAGAGAGGAGACATTGGGAAGAGTAGAGGAGACGTTGGGAAGGAGAGGAGACATTGGGAAGGAGAGAGGAGACATTGGGAAGGAGAGGAGACATTGGGAAGAGAAGAGACATTGGGAAGGAGAGAGGAGACATTGGGAAGGAGAGGAGACATTGGGAAGGAGAGAGGAGACATTGGGAAGAGAGGACACATTGGGAAGAGAGAGGAGACATTGGGAAGGAGAGAGGGGACATTGGGAAGAGAGAGGAGATATTGGGAAGGAGAGAGGGGACATTGCGAAGAGAGGAGACATTGGGAAGGAGAGAGGAGACATTGGGAAGGAGAGAGGAGACGTTGGGAAGGAGAGAGGAGACATTGGGAAGGAGAGAGGAGACATTGGGAAGAGAGAGGAGACATTGGGAAGGAGAGAGGAGACATTGGGAAGAGAGGAGACATTGGGAAGGAGAGAGGAGACAATGGGAAGGAGAGAGGAGACATTGGGAAGGAGAGAGGAGAGATTGGGAAGGAGAGAGGAGACATTGGGAAGGAGAGAGGAGACATTGGGAAGAGAGGAGACATTGGGAAGAGAGGAGACATTGGGAAGGAGAGGGGAGACATTGGGAAGGAGAGGAGACATTGGGAAGGAGAGAGGAGACACTGGGAAGAGAGGAGACATTGGGAAGGAGAGGAGAAAGATTGGGAAGGAGAGGAGAGAATGGGAAGGAGAGGAGAGAATGGGAAGGAGAGAGGAGAGATTGGGAAGGAGAGGAGACATTGGGAAGGAGAGGAGACATTGGGAAGAGAGGAGAGACATTGGGAAGGAGAGAGGAGACATTGGGAAGGAGAGAGGAGACATTGGGAAGGAGAGGAGACATTGGGAAGGAGAGGAGACATTGGGAAGGAGAGAGGAGACATTGGGAAGAAGAGAGGAGACATTGGGAAGGAGAGAGGAGACATTGGGAAGGAGAGGGGAGACATTGGGAAGGAGAGGAGACATTGGGAAGGAGAGAGGAGACATTGGGAAGGAGAGAGGAGAAATTGGGAAGGAGAGGAGACATTGGGAATGAGAGGGGAGACATTGGGAAGGAGAGGAGATATTGGGAAGGAGAGGAGACATTGGGAAGGAGAGGGGAGACATTGGGAAGAGAGAGGAGACATTGGGAAGAGAGAGGAGACATTGGGAAGGAGAGAGGAGACATTGGGAAGGAGAGAGGAGACAATGGGAAGGAGAGAGGAGACATTGGGAAGGAGAGAGGAGAGATTGGGAAGGAGAGAGGAGACATTGGGAAGGAGAGAGGAGACATTGGGAAGAGAGGAGACATTGGGAAGAGAGGAGACATTGGGAAGGAGAGGGGAGACATTGGGAAGGAGAGGAGACATTGGGAAGGAGAGAGGAGACACTGGGAAGAGAGGAGACATTGGGAAGGAGAGGAGAAAGATTGGGAAGGAGAGGAGAGAATGGGAAGGAGAGGAGAGAATGGGAAGGAGAGAGGAGAGATTGGGAAGGAGAGGAGACATTGGGAAGGAGAGGAGACATTGGGAAGAGAGGAGAGACATTGGGAAGGAGAGAGGAGACATTGGGAAGGAGAGAGGAGACATTGGGAAGGAGAGGAGACATTGGGAAGGAGAGGAGACATTGGGAAGGAGAGAGGAGACATTGGGAAGAAGAGAGGAGACATTGGGAAGGAGAGAGGAGACATTGGGAAGGAGAGGGGAGACATTGGGAAGGAGAGGAGACATTGGGAAGGAGAGAGGAGACATTGGGAAGGAGAGAGGAGAAATTGGGAAGGAGAGGAGACATTGGGAATGAGAGGGGAGACATTGGGAAGGAGAGGAGATATTGGGAAGGAGAGGAGACATTGGGAAGGAGAGGGGAGACATTGGGAAGAGAGAGGAGACATTGGGAAGAGAGAGGAGACATTGGGAAGGAGAGAGGAGACATTGGGAAGGAGAGAGGAGACATTGGGAAGGAGAGAGGAGACATTGGGAAGGAGAGGAGACATTGGGAAGGAGAGAGGAGACATTGGGAAGGAGAGAGGAGACATTGGGAAGGAGAGGAGACATTGAGAAGGAGAGTGGAGACATTGGGAGGGAGAGGAGACATTGGGAAGGAAAGGAGACATTGGGAAGGAGAAAGGAGACATTGGGAAGAGAGAGGAGACATTGGGAGGGAGAGAGGAGACATTGGGAAGAGAGGAGACATTGGGAAGGAGAGAGGAGAGACATTGGGAAGGAGAGGAGACATTGGGAAGGAGAGGAGACATTGGGAAGGAGAGGAGACATTGAGAAGGAGATGAGACATTGGGAAGGAGAGAGGAGACATTGGGAAGAGAGGAGACATTGGGAAGAGAGGAGACATTGGGAAGGAGAGGAGACATTGGGAAGAGAGGAAACATTGGGAAGGAGAGAGGAGACATTGGGAAGGAGAAGACACATTGGGAAGGAGAGAGGAGACACTGGGAAGGAGAGAGGAGACATTGGGAAGGAGAGGAGACATTGGGAAGGAGAGAGGAGACATTGGGAAGAGAGGAGACATTGGGAAGGAGAGAGGAGACATTGGGAAGGAGAGAGGAGACATTGGGAAGGAGAGGAGACATTGGGAAGGAGAGAGGAGACATTGGGAAGAGAGAGGAGACATTGGGAAGGAGAGGAGGCATTGGGAAGAGAGGAGACATTGGGAAGAGAGAGGAGACATTGGGAAGGAGGAGGCAGCATTGGGAAGAGAGGAGACATTGGGAAGGAGAGAGGAGACATTGGGAAGGAGAGAGGAGGCATTGGGAAGAGAGGAGACATTGGGAAGGAGAGAGGAGGCATTGGGAAGGAGAGAGGAGACATTGGGAAGGAGAGAGGAGACATTGGGAAGAGGAGAGGAGACGTTGGGAAGGAGAGGAGACATTGGGAAGGAGAGAGGAGACATTGGGAAGGAGAGGAGACATTGGGAAGAGAGGAGACATTGGGAAGGAGAGAGGAGACATTGGGAAGGAGAGGAGACATTGGGAAGGAGAGAGGAGACATTGGGAAGGAGAGAGGAGACATTGGGAAGAGAGGACACATTGGGAAGAGAGAGGAGACATTGGGAAGGAGAGAGGGGACATTGGGAAGAGAGAGGAGATATTGGGAAGGAGAGAGGGGACATTGCGAAGAGAGGAGACATTGGGAAGGAGAGAGGAGACATTGGGAAGGAGAGAGGAGACGTTGGGAAGGAGAGAGGAGACATTGGGAAGGAGAGAGGAGACATTGGGAAGAGAGAGGAGACATTGGGAAGGAGAGAGGAGACATTGGGAAGAGAGGAGACATTGGGAAGGAGAGAGGAGACAATGGGAAGGAGAGAGGTGACATTGGGAAGGAGAGAGGAGAGATTGGGAAGAGAGAGGAGACATTGGGAAGAGAGAGGAGACATTGGGAAGGAGAGAGGAGACATTGGGAAGGAGAGGAGATATTGGGAAGGAGAGAGGAGACATTGGGAAGAGAGGAGACATTGGGAAGGAGAGGAGACATTGGGAAGGAGAGAGGGGACATTGGGAAGAGAGGAGACATTGGGAAGGAGACAGGAGACATTGGGAAGGAGAGGAGACATTGGGAAGGAGAGGAGACATTGGGAAGAGAGGAGACATTGGGAAGGAGAGAGGAGACATTGGGAAGGAGAGAGGAGACATTGGGAAGGAGAGAGGAGACATTGGGAAGAGAGGAGACATTGGGAAGGAGAGAGGAGACATTGGGAAGGAGAGGAGACATTTGGAAGGAGAGAGGAGACTTTGGGAAGGAGAGAGGAGGCATTGGGAAGGAGAGAGGAGACATTGGGAAGGAGAGAGGGGACATTGGGAAGAGAGGAGACATTGGGAAG
This sequence comes from Somniosus microcephalus, assembly GCF_052327205.1. Lineage (NCBI taxonomy): Eukaryota > Metazoa > Chordata > Chondrichthyes > Squaliformes > Somniosidae > Somniosus > Somniosus microcephalus. The sequence goes on along the minus strand of NW_028225182.1, from coordinate 55,089,346 downwards.
GAGAGAGGAGGCATTGGGAAGGAGGAGACATTGAGAAGAGAGGAGACATTGGGAAGGAGAGGAGAGATTGGGAAGGAGAGGAGACATTGGGAAGGAGAGAGGAGACATTGGGAAGGAGAGGAGACATTGGGAAGGAGAGAGGAGGCATTGGGAAGGAGAGAGGAGGCATTGGGAAGAGAGGAGACAATGGGAAGGAGAGGAGACATTGGGAAGGAGAGAGGAGACATTGGGAAGGAGTGAGGAGACATTGGGAAGGAGAGAGGAGACATTGGGAAGAGAGGAGGCATTGGGAAGAGAGGAGACATTGGGAAGGAGAGAGGAGACATTGGGAAGGAGAGAGGAGACATTGGGAAGAGAGGAGACATTGGGAAGGAGAGAGGAGACATTGGGAAGAGAGGAGACATTGGGAAGAGAGGAGACATTGGGAAGGAGAGAGCAGACATTGGGAAGAGAGGAGACATTGGGATGGAGAGGAGAGAGATTGGGAAGGAGAGGAGAGATTGGGAAGGAGAGAGGAGAGATTGGGAAGGAGAGGAGACATTGGGAAGGAGCAGAGACCTTTGGATGGAGAGAGGAGACATTGGGAAGAGAGGAGACATTGGGAAGGAGAGGAGACATTGGGAAGGAGTGGAGACAGGAGACATTGGGAAGGAGAGAGGAGACATTGGGAAGGAGAGAGGAGACATTGGGAAGAGAGGAGACATTGGGAAGGAGAGAGGAGACATTGGGAAGAGAGGAGACATTGGGAAGGAGAGGAGACATTGGGAAGGAGAGGAGACATTGGGAAGAGAGGCGACATTGGAAAGGAGAGAGGAGACATTGGGAAGAGAGGAGACATTGGGAAGGAGAGGAGAGACATTGGGAAGGAGAGAGGAGACATTGGGAATGAGAGGAGAGATTGGTAAGAGAGGAGACATTGGGAAGGAGAGAGGAGATATTGGGAAGGAGAGAGGAGACATTGGGAAGGAGAGGAGACATTGGGAAGGAGAGGAGAGAGATTGGGAAGGAGATGAGAGATTGGGAAGGAGAGGAGAGAGATTGGGAAGGAGAGGAGACATTGGGAAGGAGAGGAGACATTGGGAAGGAGAGAGGAGACATTGGGAAGAGAGGAGACATTGGGAAGGAGAGAGGAGACATTGGGAAGGAGAGGAGACATTGGGAAGGAGAGAGGAGACATTGGGAAGGAGAGAGGAGACATTGGGAAGAGAGGAGACATTGGGAAGAGAGGAGACATTGGGAAGAGAGGAGACATTGGGAAGGAGAGAGGAGACATTGGGAAGGAGAGAGGAGACATTGGGAAGGAGAGAGGAGACATTGGGAAGGAGAGGAGAGAGATTGGGAAGGAGAGGAGAGATTGGGAAGGAGAGAGGAGAGATTGGGAAGGAGAGGAGACATTGGGAAGGAGAGGAGACCTTTGGATGGAGAGAGGAGACATTGGGAAGAGAGGAGACATTGGGAAGGAGAGGAGACATTGGGAAGGAGTGGAGACAGGAGACATTGGGAAGGAGAGAGGAGACATTGGGAAGGAGAGAGGAGACATTGGGAAGAGAGGAGACATTGGGAAGGAGAGAGGAGACATTGGGAAGAGAGGAGACATTGGGAAGGAGAGAGGAGACAATCCGACGAGAGGAGACATTGGGAAGGAGAGAGGAGACATTGGGAAGAGAGGAGACATTGGGAAGGAGAGGAGAGACATTGGGAAGGAGAGAGGAGACATTGGGAAGGAGAGGAGAGATTGGTAAGTGAGGAGAGATTGGGTAGGAGAGAGGAGACATTGGGAAGGAGAGAGGAGACATTGGGAAGGAGAGAGGAGGCATTGGGAAGGAGAGAGGAGACATTGAGAAGAGAGGAGAGATTGTGAAGGAGAGGAGAGATTGTGAAGGAGAGGAGACATTGGGAAGGAGAGGAGACATTGGGAAGGAGAGAGGAGACATTGGGAAGAGAGGAGACATTGGGAAGGAGAGAGGAGACATTGGGAAGGAGAGGAGACATTGGGAAGGAGAGAGGAGACATTGGGAAGGAGAGAGGAGACATTGGGAAGAGAGGAGACAATGGGAAGGAGAGGAGACATTGGGAAGGAGAGAGGAGACATTGGGAAGAGAGGAGACATTGGGAAGAGAGGAGACATTGGGAAGGAGTGGAGACAGGAGACATTGGGAAGGAGAGAGGAGACATTGGGAAGGAGAGAGGAGACATTGGGAAGAGAGGAGACATTGGGAAGGAGAGAGGAGACATTGGGAAGAGAGGAGACATTGGGAAGGAGAGGAGACATTGGGAAGAGAGGAGACATTGGGAAGGAGAGAGGAGACATTGGGAAGGAGAGAGGAGACATTGGGAAGGAGAGAGGAGACATTGGGTAGAGAGGAGACATTGGGAAGGAGAGAGGAGACATTGGGAAGGGAGGAGACATTGGGAAGAGAGGAGACATTGGGAAGGAGAGAGGAGACATTGGGAAGGAGAGAGGAGACATTGGGAAGAGAGGAGAGATTGGGAAGGAGAGGAGAGAGATTGGGAAGGAGAGGAGAGATTGGGAAGGAGAGAGGAGAGATTGGGAAGGAGAGAGGAGACATTGGGAAGAGAGGAGACATTGGGAAGGAGAGAGGAGACATTGGGAAGGAGAGAGGAGACATTGGGAAGAGAGGAGACATTGGGAAGGAGAGAGGAGACATTACGAGGAGAGGAGACATTGGGAAGGAGAGAGGAGACATTGGGAAGGAGAGGAGAGACATTGGGAAGGAGAGAGGAGACATTGGGAAGGAGAGGAGAGATTGGTAAGAGAGGAGACATTGGGAAGGAGAGAGGAGACATTGGGAAGGAGAGAGGAGACATTGGGAAGAGAGGAGACATTGGGAAGGAGAGGAGACATTGGGAAGGAGAGAGGAGACATTGGGAAGGAGAGAGGAGACATTGGGAAGAGAGGAGACATTGGGAAGGAGAGAGGAGACATCGGGAAGAGAGGAGACATTGGGAAGGAGGGAGGAGACATTGGGAAGAGAGGAGACATTGGGAAGGAGAGAGGAGACATTGGGAAGGAGAGGAGACATTGGGAAGGAGAGAGGAGACATTGGGAAGAGAGGAGACAATGGGAAGGAGAGGAGACATTGGGAAGGAGAGAGGAGACATTGGGAAGAGGAGACATTGGGAAGAGAGGAGACATTGGGAAGAGAGGAGACATTGGGAAGGAGAGAGGAGACATTGGGAAGAGAGGAGACATTGGGAAGGAGAGGAGACATTGGGAAGAGAGGAGACATTGGGAAGGAGAGAGGAGACATTGGGAAGGAGAGAGGAGACATTGGGAAGGAGAGAGGAGACATTGGGAAGAGAGGAGACATTGGGAAGGAGAGAGGAGACATTGGGAAGAGAGGAGACATTGGGAAGGAGAGAGGAGACATTGGGAAGAGAGGAGATATTGGGAAGGAGAGAGGAGACATTGGGAAGAGAGGAGACATTGGGAAGGAGAGAGGAGACATTGGGAAGGAGAGGAGACATTGGGAAGGAGAGAGGAGACATTGGGAAGAGAGGAGACAATGGGAAGGAGAGGAGACATTGGGAAGGAGAGAGGAGACATTGGGAAGAGAGGAGACATTGGGAAGAGAGGAGACATTGGGAAGGAGAGAGGAGACATTGGGAAGAGAGGAGACATTGGGAAGGAGAGGAGACATTGGGAAGAGAGGAGACATTGGGAAGGAGAGAGGAGACATTGGGAAGGAGAGAGGAGACATTGGGAAGGAGAGAGGAGACATTGGGAAGAGAGGAGACATTGGGAAGGAGAGAGGAGACATTGGGAAGAGGAGACATTGGGAAGGAGAGAGGAGACATTGGGAAGAGAGGAGACATTGGGAAGGAGAGAGGAGACATTGGGAAGGAGAGGAGACATTGGGAAGGAGAGAGGAGACATTGGGAAGAGAGGAGACAATGGGAAGGAGAGGAGACATTGGGAAGGAGAGAGGAGACATTGGGAAGAGAGGAGACATTGGGAAGAGAGGAGACATTGGGAAGGAGAGAGGAGACATTGGGAAGAGAGGAGACATTGGGAAGGAGAGAGGAGACATTGGGAAGAGAGGAGACATTGGGAAGGAGAGAGGAGACATTGGGAAGGAGAGGAGACATTGGGAAGGAGAGAGGAGACATTGGGAAGAGAGGAGACAATGGGAAGGAGAGGAGACATTGGGAAGGAGAGAGGAGACATTGGGAAGAGAGGAGACATTGGGAAGAGAGGAGACATTGGGAAGAGAGGAGACATTGGGAAGGAGAGAGGAGGCATTGGGAAGAGAGGAGACATTGGGAAGGAGAGAGGAGACATTGGGAAGGAGAGAGGAGACATTGGGAAGAGAGGAGACATTGGGAAGGAGAGGAGACATTGGGAAGGAGTGGAGACAGGAGACATTGGGAAGGAGAGAGGAGACATTGGGAAGGAGAGAGGAGACATTGGGAAGAGAGGAGACATTGGGAAGGAGAGAGGAGACATTGGGAAGGAGAGGAGACATTTGGAAGAGAGGAGTCATTGGGAAGGAGAGAGGAGACATTGGGAAGAGAGGAGACATTGGGAAGGAGAGGAGAGACATTGGGAAGGAGAGAGGAGACATTGGGAAGGAGAGGAGAGATTGGTAAGAGAGGAGACATTGGGAAGGAGAGAGGAGACATTGGGAAGGAGAGAGGAGACATTGGGAAGGAGAGAGGAGGCTTTGGGAAGGAGAGAGGAGACATTGAGAAGAGAGGAGACATTGGGGAGGAGAGATTGGGAAGGAGAGGAGAGATTGGGAAGGAGAGGAGACATTGGGAAGGAGAGGAGACATTGGGAAGGAGAGAGGAGACATTGGGAAGAGAGGAGACATTGGGAAGAGAGGAGACATTGGGAAGGAGAGAGGAGACATTGGGAAGAGAGGAGACATTGGGAAGGAGAGAGGAGACATTGGGAAGGAGAGAGGAGACATTGGGAAGGAGAGAGGAGACATTGGGAAGAGAGGAGACATTGGGAAGGAGAGGAGAGAGATTGGGAAGGAGAGGAGAGATTGGGGAGGAGAGATTGGGAAGGAGAGGAGACATTGGGAAGGAGAGGAGACCTTTGGATGGAGAGAGGAGACATTGGGAAGAGAGGAGACATTGCGAAGGAGAGGAGACATTGGGAAGGAGTGGAGACAGGAGACATTGGGAAGGAGAGAGGAGACATTGGGAAGGAGAGAGGAGACATTGGGAAGGAGAGAGGAGACATTGGGAAGGAGAGAGGAGACATTGGGAAGGAGAGAGGAGACATTGGGAAGAGAGGAGACATTGGGAAGGAGAGGAGAGACATTGGGAAGGAGAGGAGAGAGATTCGGAAGGAGAGGAGAGAGATTGGGAAGGAGAGGAGAGAGATTCGGAAGGAGAGGAGAGAGATTGGGAAGGAGAGGAGACATTGGGAAGGAGAGGAGACATTGGGAAGGAGAGAGGAGACATTGGGAAGAGAGGAGACATTGGGAAGGAGAGAGGAGACATTGGGAAGGAGAGGAGACATCGGGAAGAGAGGAGACAATGGGAAGGAGAGGAGACATTGGGAAGGAGAGAGGAGACATTGGGAAGAGAGGAGACAGTGGGAAGGAGAGAGGAGACATTGCGAAGAGAGGAGACATTGGGAAGGAGAGAGGAGACATTGGGAAGAGAGGAGACATTGGGAAGGAGAGGAGAGACATTGGGAAGGAGAGAGGAGACATTGGGAAGGAGAGGAGAGATTGGTAAGTGAGGAGAGATTGGGAAGGAGAGAGGAGACATTGGGAAGGAGAGAGGAGGCATTGGGAAGGAGAGAGGAGACATTGAGAAGAGAGGAGACATTGGGAAGGAGAGGAGAGATTGGGAAGGAGAGGAGACATTGGGAAGGAGAGGAGACATTGGGAAGGAGAGAGGAGACATTGGGAAGAGAGGAGACATTGGGAAGGAGAGAGGAGACATTGGGAAGGAGAGGAGACATTGGGAAGGAGAGAGGAGACATTGGGAAGGAGAGAGGAGACATTGGGAAGAGAGGAGACAATGGGAAGGAGAGGAGACATTGGGAAGGAGAGAGGAGACATTGGGAAGAGAAGAGACATTGGGAAGGAGAGAGGAGACATTGGGAAGAGAGGGGACATTGGGAAGAGAGGAGACATTGGGAAGGAGAGAGGAGACATTGGGAAGGAGAGGAGACATTGGGAAGGAGAGAGGAGACATTGGGAAGAGAGGAGACATTGGGAAGGAGAGGAGAGAGATTGGGAAGGAGAGGAGAGATTGGGAAGGAGAGAGGAGACATTGGGAAGAGAGGAGACATTGGGAAGGAGAGGAGACATTGGGAAGGAGTGGAGACAGGAGACATTGGGAAGGAGAGAGGAGACATTGGGAAGGAGAGAGGAGACATTGGGAAGAGAGGAGACATTGGGAAGGAGAGAGGAGACATTGGGAAGAGAGGAGACATTGGGAAGGAGAGGAGACATTGGGAAGAGAGGAGACATTGGGAAGGAGAGAGGAGACATTGGGAAGGAGAGAGGAGACATTGGGTAGAGAGGAGACATTGGGAAGGAGAGAGGAGACATTGGGAAGAGAGGAGACATTGGGAAGAGAGGAGACATTGGGAAGGAGAGAGGAGACATTGGGAAGGAGAGAGGAGACATTGGGAAGAGAGGAGACATTGGGAAGGAGAGGAGAGAGATTGGGAAGGAGAGGAGAGATTGGGAAGGAGAGAGGAGAGATTGGGAAGGAGATAGGAGACATTGGGAAGAGAGGAGACATTGGGAAGGAGAGAGGAGACATTGGGAAGGAGAGAGGAGACATTGGGAAGAGAGGAGACATTGGGAAGGAGAGAGGAGACATTGGGAAGGAGAGAGGAGACATTGGGAAGAGAGGAGACATTGGGAAGGAGAGGAGAGACATTGGGAAGGAGAGAGGAGACATTGGGAAGGAGCGGAGAGATTGGTAAGAGAGGAGACATTGGGAAGGAGAGAGGAGACATTGGGAAGGAGAGAGGAGACATTGGGAAGGAGAGAGGAGACATTGGGAAGGAGAGAGGAGACATTGGGAAGGAGAGAGGAGACATTGGGAAGGAGAGAGGAGACATTGGGAAGAGGAGACATTGGGAAGGAGAGAGGAGACATTGGGAAGAGAGGAGACATTGGGAAGGAGAGAGGAGACATTGGGAAGAGAGGAGACATTGGGAAGGAGAGAGGAGACATTGGGAAGGAGAGGAGACATTGGGAAGGAGAGAGGAGACATTGGGAAGAGAGGAGACAATGGGAAGGAGAGGAGACATTGGGAAGGAGAGAGGAGACATTGGGAAGAGAGGAGACATTGGGAAGAGAGGAGACATTGGGAAGAGAGGAGACATTGGGAAGGAGAGAGGAGACATTGGGAAGAGAGGAGACATTGGGAAGGAGAGGAGACATTGGGAAGAGAGGAGACATTGGGAAGGAGAGAGGAGACATTGGGAAGGAGAGAGGAGACTTTGGGAAGAGAGGAGACATTGGGAAGGAGAGAGGAGACATTGGGAAGAGAGGAGACATTGGGAAGGAGAGGAGACATTGGGAAGAGAGGAGACATTGGGAAGGAGACAGGAGACATTGGGAAGGAGAGAGGAGACATTGGGAAGGAGAGAGGAGACATTGGGAAGAGAGGAGACATTGGGAAGGAGAGAGGAGACATTGGGAAGAGAGGAGACATTGGGAAGGAGAGGAGACATTGGGAAGGAGAGGAGACATTGGGAAGGAGTGGAGACAGGAGACATTGGGAAGGAGAGAGGGGACATTGGGAAGAGAGGAGACATTGGGAAGGAGACAGGAGACATTGGGAAGGAGAGGAGATATTGGGAAGGAGAGAGGAGACATTGGGAAGAGAGAGGAGACATTGGGAAGGAGAGGAGACATTGGGAAGGAGAGAGGAGACATTGGGAAGAGAGGAGACATTGGGAAGGAGAGGAGACATTGGGAAGGAGAGAGGAGGCATTGGGAAGGAGAGAGGAGACATTGGGAAGAGAGGAGACAATGGGAAGGAGAGGAGACATTGGGAAGGAGAGAGGAGACATTGGGAAGGAGAGAGGAGACATTGGGAAGGAGAGAGGAGACATTGGGAAGAGAGGAGGCATTGGGAAGAGAGGAGACATTGGGAAGGAGAGAGGAGGCATTGGGAAGGAGAGAGGAGACATTGGGAAGAGAGGAGACATTGGGAAGGAGAGAGGAGACATTGGGAAGGAGAGGAGAGAGATTGGGAAGGAGAGGAGAGATTGGGAAGGAGAGGAGAGAGATTGGGAAGGAGAGGAGAGAGATTGGGAAGGAGAGGAGACATTGGGAAGAGAGGAGACATTGGGAAGGAGAGAGGAGACATTGGGAAGGAGAGAGGAGACATTGGGAAGGAGAGAGGAGACATTGGGAAGAGAGAGGAGACATTGGGAAGGAGAGAGGGGACATTGGGAAGAGAGGAGACATTGGGAAGGAGACAGGAGACATTGGGAAGGAGAGAGGAGACATTGGGAAGGAGAGAGGAGACATTGGGAAGGAGAGAGGAGACATTGGGAAGGAGAGAGGAGACATTGGGAAGGAGAGAGGAGACATTGAGAAGAGAGGAGACATTGGGAAGGAGAGGAGAGATTGGGAAGGAGAGGAGACATTGGGAAGGAGAGGAGACATTGGGAAGAGAGGAGGCATTGGGAAGGAGAGAGGAGACATTGGGAAGGAGAGGAGACATTGGGAAGGAGAGAGGAGGCATTGGGAAGGAGAGTGGAGACATTGGGAAGGAGAGAGGAGACATTGGGAAGAGAGGAGGCATTGGGAAGAGAGGAGACATTGGGAAGGAGAGAGGAGACATTGGGAAGGAGAGAGGAGACATTGGGGAGAGAGGAGACATTGGGAAGAGAGGAGACATTGGGAAGGAGAGAGGAGACATTGGGAAGGAGAGAGGAGACACTGGGAAGAGAGGAGACATTGGGAAGGAGAGGAGAGATTGGGAAGGAGAGAGGAGAGATTGGGAAGGAGAGGAGAGATTGGGAAGGAGAGGAGACCTTTGGATGGAGAGAGGAGACATTGGGAAGAGAGGAGACATTGGGAAGGAGAGAGGAGACATTGGGAAGGAGAGAGGAGACATTGGGAAGAGAGGAGACATTGGGAAGGAGAGAGGAGACATTGGGAAGAGAGGAGACATTTGGAAGGAGAGAGGAGACATTGGGAAGGAGAGGAGAGACATTGGGAAGGAGAGAGGAGACATTGGGAAGGAGAGGAGAGATTGGTAAGAGAGGAGACATTGGGAAGGAGAGAGGAGGCATTGGGAAGGAGAGAGGAGACATTGGGAAGGAGAGGAGACATTGGGAAGGAGAGGAGAGAGATTGGGAAGGAGAGGAGACATTGGGAAGGAGAGGAGACATTGGGAAGGAGAGGAGACATTGGGAAGGAGAAAGGAGACATTGGGAAGAGAGGTGACATTGGGAAGGAGAGAGGAGACATTGGGAAGGAGAGGAGACATTGGGAAGGAGAGAGGAGACATTGGGAAGGAGAGAGGAGACATCGGGAAGAGAGGAGACAATGGGAAGGAGAGGAGACATTGGGAAGGAGAGAGGAGACATTGGGAAGGAGAGAGGAGACATTGGGAAGGAGAGAGGAGACATTGGGAAGGAGAGAGGAGACATTGGGAAGGAGAGAGGAGACATTGGGAAGGAGAGAGGAGACATTGGGAAGAGAGGAGACATTGGGAAGAGAGGAGACATTGGGAAGGGAGGAGACATTGGGAATGGAGGAGACATTGGGAAGGAGAGAGGAGACATTGGGAAGAGAGGAGACATTGGGAAGGAGAGGAGAGAGATTGGGAAGGAGAGGAGAGATTGGGAAGGAGAGAGGAGAGATTGGGAAGGAGAGAGGAGACATTGGGAAGGAGAGGAGACATTGGGAAGGAGAGGAGACATTGGGAAGGAGAGAGGAGACATTGGGAAGGAGAGAGGAGACATCGGGAAGAGAGGAGACAATGGGAAGGAGAGGAGACATTGGGAAGGAGAGAGGAGACATTGGGAAGAAGAGAGGAGACATTGGGAAGGAGAGAGGAGACATTGGGAAGGAGAGAGGAGACATTGGGAAGAGAGGAGACATTGGGAAGAGAGGAGACATTGGGAAGGATAGAGGAGACATTGGGAAGGAGAGAGGAGACATTGCGAAGGAGAGAGGAGACATTGGGAAGGAGAGGAGAGAGATTGGGAAGGAGAGGAGAGATTGGGAAGGAGAGAGGAGAGATTGGGAAGGAGAGGAGACATTGGGAAGGAGAGGAGACCTTTGGATGGATGAGGAGACATTGGGAAGAGAGGAGACATTGGGAAGGAGTGGAGACAGGAGACATTGGGAAGGAGAGAGGAGACATTGGGAAGGAGAGAGGAGACATTGGGAAGAGAGGAGACATTGGGAAGGAGAGAGGAGACATTGGGAAGGAGAGGAGACATTGGGAAGGAGAGAGGAGACATTGGGAAGGAGAGGAGACATTGGGAAGGAGAGAGGAGACATTGGGAAGGAGAGAGGAGACATTGGGAAGGAGAGAGGAGACATTGGGAAGAGAGGAGACATTGGGAAGGAGAGAGGAGACATTGGGAAGGAGAGAGGAAACATTGGGAAGAGAGGAGACATTGGGAAGGAGAGAGGAGACATTGGGAAGGAGAGGAGACATTGGGAAGAGAGGAGACATTGGGAAGAGAGGAGACATTGGGAAGGAGGGAGGAGACATTGGGAAGAGAGGAGACATTGGGAAGAGAGGAGACATTGGGAAGGGGAGAGGAGACATTGGGAAGGAGGGGAGACATTGGGAAGAGAGGAGACATTGGGAAGAGAGGAGACATTGGGAAGGAGAGGAGACATTGGGAAGGAGAGGAGACATTGGGAAGGAGAGAGGAGACATTGGGAAGGAGAGGAGACAGTGGGAAGGAGAGAGGAGACATTGGGAAGGAGAGAGGAGACATTGGGAAGGAGAGAGGAGACATTGGGAAGAGAGGAGACATTGGGAAGGAGAGAGGAGACATTGGGAAGGAGAGAGGAGACATTGGGAAGAAGAGAGGAGACATTTGGAAGGAGAGAGGAGGCATTGGGAAGGAGAGAGGAGACATTGGGAAGAGAGGAGACATTGGGAAGGAGAGAGGAGACACTGGGAAGAAGGGACACTGGGATGGGGTTAACGATCAAATTCTGAGAATAAGGCACAGATCTGTAGAAAAACATGCCCAGGTTTTGGACAGAAACAGGAGCGAGGTCGGTAGCATCTCTGAACGTGGCAAAGATCCAATCAATTCATTTCCCCCTGAACGCGAGTCGTACCTTCATCGGGGAGATGTGTGAGTGCGAGACGTAGCCGTGGACGTTCTCAATTTGTGACAGGTTCTTCTCTGAAACATGAACGAGTTCCGGCCCTTTCATCTGATTGGGTAGGTGCGCTGGACTGTGCTCCAAGGGCGGAGTGTCTTCATCTTGGTACCGATATTTCTGGAAGAAGATCAGCGGCAAAGGGTCACCTTTTGTTCAAAGCCCAGTGCTGTGACTGAATTTAAACATTATCAATACAGACGTAGATCTCGCCGAAACCGTGGTGCCTTCATTGTACTGTACGCCAGTGTTATACAGTGATAGACCTGTACCCAGCAGTACTGTACCCATGTTATACAGTGACAGACCTGTACCCACCAGTACTGTACCCCAGTGTTGTACAATGACAGACCTGTACCCACCAGTACTGTACCCCAGCGTTGTACAATGACAGACCTGACCCACCAGTACTGTACCCCAGTGTTTTACAGTGACAGACCTGTACCCACCAGTACTGTACCCCAGTGTTAGTGACAGGCCTGTATCCACCAGTACTGTACCCCAGTGTGAAACAGTGACAGACCTGTACCCACCAGTACTGTACCCCAGTGTTGTACAATGACAGACCTGTACCCACCAGTACTGTACCCCAGCGTTGTACAATGACAGACCTGACCCACCAGTACTGTACCCCAGTGTTATACAGTGACAGACCTGTACCCACCAGTACTGTGCCCCAGTGTTAGTGACAGACCTGTATCCACCAGTACTGTACCCCAGTGTTATACAGTGACAGACCTGTACCCACCAGTACTGTACCCCAGTGTTATACAGTGACAGACCTGTACCCACCAGTGCTGTACCCCAGTGTTATACAGTGACAGACCTGTACCCACCAGTACTGTACCCCAGTGTTGTACAATGACAGACCTGTATCCACCAGTACTGTACCCCAGTGTTATACAGTGACAGACCTGTACCCACCAGTACTGTACCCCAGTGTTATACAGTGACAGACCTGTACCCACCAGTACTGTACCCCAGTGTTATACAGCGACAGACCTGTACCCACCAGTACTGTACCCCAGTGTTATACAGTGACAGACCTGTGCCCACCAGTACTGTACCCCAGTGTTATACAGTGACGGACCTGTACCCACCAGTACTGTACCCCAGTGTTATACAGCGACAGACCTGTCACCACCAGTACTGTACCCCAGTGTAATACAGCAACAGACCTGTACCCACGAGTACTGTATCCCAGTGTTATACAGTTACAGACCTGTACCCACCAGTACTGTACCCCAGTGTTATACAGCGACAGACCTGTACCCACCAGGACTGTACCCCAGTGTTATACAGCGACAGACCTGTACCCACCAGTACTGCACCCGTGTTATACAGTGACAGACCTGCACCCACCAGTACTGTACGCCAGTGTTATACATTAACAGACCTACACCCACCAGTACTGTACGCCAGTGTTATACAGTGACAGACCTGTACCCACCAGTACTGTACCCCAGTGTTAGTGACAGACCTGTACCCACCAGTACTGTACCACTGTGTTATACAGTGACAGACTTGTACCCACCAGTACTGTACCCCAGTGTTATACAGTGACAGACCTGTACCCACCAGTACTGCACCAGTGTTATACAGCGACAGAGCTGTACCCACCAGTACTGTACCCGTGTTAGTGACAGACCTGTACCCACGAGTACTGTACCACTGTGTTATACAGTGACAGACTTGTACCCACCAGTACTGTACCCCAGTGTTATACAGTGACAGACCTGTACCCACCAGTACTGTACCCCAGTGTTATACAGCGACAGACCTGTACCCACCAGTACTGTACCCCAGTGTTATACAGTGACAGACCTGTGCCCACCAGTACTGTACCCCAGTGTTATACAGTGACGGACCTGTACCCACCAGTACTGTACCCCAGTGTTATACAGCGACAGACCTGTCAACACCAGTACTGTACCCCAGTGTAATACAGCAACAGACCTGTACCCACGAGTACTGTATCCCAGTGTTATACAGTTACAGACCTGTACCCACCAGTACTGTACCCCAGTGTTATACAGCGACAGACCTGTACCCACCAGGACTGTACCCCAGTGTTATACAGCGACAGAACTGTACCCACCAGTACTGTACCCGTGTTATACAGTGACAGACCTGCACCCACCAGTACTGTACGCCAGTGTTATACATAAACAGACCTGCACCCACCAGTACTGTACGCCAGTGTTATACACTGACAGACCTGTACCCACCAGTACTGTACCCCAGTGTTAGTGACAGACCTGTACCCACCAGTACTGTACCACTGTGTTATACAGTGACAGACTTGTACCCACCAGTACTGTACCCCAGTGTTATACAGTGACAGACCTGTACCCACCAGTACTGCACCAGTGTTATACAGTGACAGACCTGTACCCACCAGTACTGTACCCGTGTTAGTGACAGACCTGTACCCACGAGTACTGTACCCCAGTGTTATACAGTGACAGACCTGTACCCACCAGAACTGTACCCCAGTGTTATACAGTGACAGACCTGTCCCCACCAGCACTTTACCCCAGTGTTATACAGTGACAGACCTGTACCCACCAGTACTGCACCCGTGTTATACAGTGACAGGCCTGTACCCACCAGTACTGTACCCGTGTTATACAGTGACAGACCTGTACCCACCAGTAATGTACCCCAGTGTTATACAGTGACAGACCTGTGCCCACCAGTACAGTACCCCAGTGTTATACAGTGACAGACCTGTACCCACCAGTACTGTACCCCAGTGTTATACAGTGACAGACCTGTACCCACCAGTACTGTACCCCAGTGTTATAGTGACAGACCTGTACCCACCAGGACTGTACCCGTGTTATAGTGACAGACCTGTACCCACCAGACATGTACGCCAATATTATACAGTGACAGACCTGTGCCCACCAGTACTGTACCCCAGTGTTATAGAGTGACAGGCCTGTATCCACCAGTACTGTACCCCAGTGATATAGAGTGACAGGCCTGTATCCACCAGTACTGTACCCCAGTGTTATAGTGACAGACCTGTCCCCACCAGTACTGTACTCCAGTGTTATACAGTGACACTGCTGTACCCACCAGTACTGTACCCGTGTCATACAGTGACAGACCTGTACCCACCAGTACTGTACCTGTTATACAGAGACCGACCTGTACCCACCAGTACTGTACCCCAGTGTTATACAGTGACAGACCTGTACCCACCAGTACTGTACCCGTGTTATACAGTGACAGACCTGTACCCACCAGCACTGTACGCCAGTGTTATACATTAACAGACCTGTACCCACCAGTACTGTACGCCAGTGTTATACAGTGACAGACCTGTACCCACCAGTACTGTACCCGTGTTAGTGACAGACCTGTACCCACGAGTACTGTACCCCAGTGTTATACAGTGACAGACCTGTAGCCACCAGTACTGTACCCCAGTGTTATACAGTGACAGACCTGTCCCCACCAGCACTTTACCCTAGTGTTATACAGTGACAGACCTGTACCCACCAGTACTGCACCCGTGTTGTACAGTGACAGGCCTGTACCCACCAGTACTGTACCCGCGTTATACAGTGACAGATCTGTGCCCACCAGTACTGTACCCCAGTGTTATACAGTGACAGACCTGTACCCACCAGTACTGTACCCCAGTGTTATACAGTGACAGACCTGTACCCACCAGTACTGTGCCCCAGTGTTATAGTGACAGACCTGTACCCACCAGTACTGTACCCCAGTGGTATAGAGTGACAGGCCTGTATCCACCAGTACTGTACTCCAGTGTTATACAGTGACACTGCTGTACCCACCAGTACTGTACCCCAGTGTTATACAGTGACCGACCTGTACCCACCAGTACCGTATCCCAGTGTTATACAGTGACAGATCTGTACCCCCCAGTACTGTACGCCAGCGTTATACAGTGACAGACCTGTACCCACCAGTACTGTACCCCATTGTAATACAGTGACAGACCTGTACCCACCAGTACTGTACCCCAGTGTTATAGTGACAGACCTGTACCCACCAGTACTGTACCCCAGTGTTATACAGCGACAGACCTGTACCCACCAGTACTGTACTCCAGTGTTATACAGTGACAGACCTGCACCCACCAGTACTGTACCCCAGTGTTATACAGCGACAGACCTGTACCCACCGGGACTGTACCCCAGTGTTATACAGTGACGGACCTGTACCCACCAGTACTGTACCCCAGTGTTATACAGCGACAGACCTGTAACCACCAGTACTGTACCCCAGTGTAATACAGCAACAGACCTGTACCCACGAGTACTGTACCCCAGTGTTATACAGTTACAGACCTGTACCCACCAGTACTGTACCCCAGTGTTAAACAGTGACAGACCTGTACCCACCAGGACTGTACCCCAGTGTTATACAGCGACAGACCTGTACCCACCAGTACTGTACCCGTGTTATACAGTGACAGACCTGCACCCACCAGTACTGTACGCCAGTGTTATACATTAACAGACCTGCACCCACCAGTACTGTACGCCAATGTTATACAGTGACAGACCTGTACCCACCAGTACTGTACCCCAGTGTTAGTGACAGACCTGTACCCACCAGTACTGTACCACAGTGTTATACAGTGACAGACTTGTACCCACCAGTACTGTACCCCAGTGTTATACAGTGACAGACCTGTACCCACCAGTACTGCACCAGTGTTATACAGTGACAGACCTGTACCCACCAGTACTGTACCCGTGTTAGTGACAGACCTGTACCCACGAGTACTGTACCCCAGTGCTATACAGTGACAGACCTGTCCCCACCAGCACTTTACCCTAGTGTTATACAGTGACAGACCTGTACCCACCAGTACTGCACCCGTGTTATACAGTGACAGGCCTGTACCCACCACTACTGTACCCGTGTTATACAGTGACAGACCTGTACCCACCAGTAATGTACCCCAGTGTTATACAGTGACAGACCTGTGCCCACCAGTACTGTACCCCAGTGTTATACAGTGACAGACCTGTACCCACCAGTACTGTACCCCAGTGTTATACAGTGACAGACCTGTACCCACCAGTACTGTACCCCAGTGTTATAGTGACAGACCTGTACCCACCAGTACTGTACCCGTGTTATAGTGACAGACCTGTACCCACCAGACATGTACGCCAATATTATACAGTGACAGACCTGTGCCCACCAGTACTGTACCCCAGTGTTATAGAGTGACAGGCCTGTATCCACCAGTACTGTACCCCAGTGATATAGAGTGACAGGCCTGTATCCACGAGTACTGTACCCCAGTGTTATAGTGACAGACCTGTCCCCACCAGTACTGTACTCCAGTGTTATACAGTGACACTGCTGTACCCACCAGTACTGTACCCCAGTGTCATACAGTGACAGACCTGTACCCACCAGTACTGTACCTGTTGTACAGTGACCGACCTGTACCCACCAGTACTGTACCCCAGTGTTATACAGTGACAGACCTGTACCCACCAGTACTGTACCCGTGTTATACAGTGACAGACCTGTACCCACCAGTACGGTACGCCAGTGTTATACATTAACAGACCTGTACCCACCAGTACTGTACGCCAGTGTTATACAGTGACAGACCTGTACCCACCAGTACTGTACCCCAGTGTTAGTGACAGACATGTACCCACCAGTACTGTACCCCAGTGTTATACAGTGACAGACTTGTACCCACCAGTACTGTACCCCAGTGTTATAGTGACAGACCTGTCCCCACCAGTACTGTACTCCAGTGTTATACAGTGACACTGCTGTACCCACCAGTACTGTACCCCAGTGTCATACAGTGACAGACCTGTACCCACCAGTACTGTACCTGTTGTACAGTGACCGACCTGTACCCACCAGTACTGTACCCCAGTGTTATACAGTGACAGACCTGTACCCACCAGTACTGTACCCGTGTTATACAGTGACAGACCTGTACCCACCAGTACTGTACCCCAGTGTTGTACAATGACAGACCTGTACCCACCAGTACTGTACCCCAGCGTTGTACAATGACAGACCTGACCCACCAGTACTGTACCCCAGTGTTTTACAGTGACAGACCTGTACCCACCAGTACTGTACCCCAGTGTTAGTGACAGGCCTGTATCCACCAGTACTGTACCCCAGTGTGAAACAGTGACAGACCTGTACCCACCAGTACTGTACCCCAGTGTTGTACAATGACAGACCTGTACCCACCAGTACTGTACCCCAGCGTTGTACAATGACAGACCTGACCCACCAGTACTGTACCCCAGTGTTATACAGTGACAGACCTGTACCCACCAGTACTGTGCCCCAGTGTTAGTGACAGACCTGTATCCACCAGTACTGTACCCCAGTGTTATACAGTGACAGACCTGTACCCACCAGTACTGTACCCCAGTGTTATACAGTGACAGACCTGTACCCACCAGTGCTGTACCCCAGTGTTATACAGTGACAGACCTGTACCCACCAGTACTGTACCCCAGTGTTGTACAATGACAGACCTGTATCCACCAGTACTGTACCCCAGTGTTATACAGTGACAGACCTGTACCCACCAGTACTGTACCCCAGTGTTATACAGTGACAGACCTGTACCCACCAGTACTGTACCCCAGTGTTATACAGCGACAGACCTGTACCCACCAGTACTGTACCCCAGTGTTATACAGTGACAGACCTGTGCCCACCAGTACTGTACCCCAGTGTTATACAGTGACGGACCTGTACCCACCAGTACTGTACCCCAGTGTTATACAGCGACAGACCTGTCACCACCAGTACTGTACCCCAGTGTAATACAGCAACAGACCTGTACCCACGAGTACTGTATCCCAGTGTTATACAGTTACAGACCTGTACCCACCAGTACTGTACCCCAGTGTTATACAGCGACAGACCTGTACCCACCAGGACTGTACCCCAGTGTTATACAGCGACAGACCTGTACCCACCAGTACTGCACCCGTGTTATACAGTGACAGACCTGCACCCACCAGTACTGTACGCCAGTGTTATACATTAACAGACCTACACCCACCAGTACTGTACGCCAGTGTTATACAGTGACAGACCTGTACCCACCAGTACTGTACCCCAGTGTTAGTGACAGACCTGTACCCACCAGTACTGTACCACTGTGTTATACAGTGACAGACTTGTACCCACCAGTACTGTACCCCAGTGTTATACAGTGACAGACCTGTACCCACCAGTACTGCACCAGTGTTATACAGCGACAGAGCTGTACCCACCAGTACTGTACCCGTGTTAGTGACAGACCTGTACCCACGAGTACTGTACCACTGTGTTATACAGTGACAGACTTGTACCCACCAGTACTGTACCCCAGTGTTATACAGTGACAGACCTGTACCCACCAGTACTGTACCCCAGTGTTATACAGCGACAGACCTGTACCCACCAGTACTGTACCCCAGTGTTATACAGTGACAGACCTGTGCCCACCAGTACTGTACCCCAGTGTTATACAGTGACGGACCTGTACCCACCAGTACTGTACCCCAGTGTTATACAGCGACAGACCTGTCAACACCAGTACTGTACCCCAGTGTAATACAGCAACAGACCTGTACCCACGAGTACTGTATCCCAGTGTTATACAGTTACAGACCTGTACCCACCAGTACTGTACCCCAGTGTTATACAGCGACAGACCTGTACCCACCAGGACTGTACCCCAGTGTTATACAGCGACAGACCTGTACCCACCAGTACTGTACCCGTGTTATACAGTGACAGACCTGCACCCACCAGTACTGTACGCCAGTGTTATACATAAACAGACCTGCACCCACCAGTACTGTACGCCAGTGTTATACACTGACAGACCTGTACCCACCAGTACTGTACCCCAGTGTTAGTGACAGACCTGTACCCACCAGTACTGTACCACTGTGTTATACAGTGACAGACTTGTACCCACCAGTACTGTACCCCAGTGTTATACAGTGACAGACCTGTACCCACCAGTACTGCACCAGTGTTATACAGTGACAGACCTGTACCCACCAGTACTGTACCCGTGTTAGTGACAGACCTGTACCCACGAGTACTGTACCCCAGTGTTATACAGTGACAGACCTGTACCCACCAGAACTGTACCCCAGTGTTATACAGTGACAGACCTGTCCCCACCAGCACTTTACCCCAGTGTTATACAGTGACAGACCTGTACCCACCAGTACTGCACCCGTGTTATACAGTGACAGGCCTGTACCCACCAGTACTGTACCCGTGTTATACAGTGACAGACCTGTACCCACCAGTAATGTACCCCAGTGTTATACAGTGACAGACCTGTGCCCACCAGTACAGTACCCCAGTGTTATACAGTGACAGACCTGTACCCACCAGTACTGTACCCCAGTGTTATACAGTGACAGACCTGTACCCACCAGTACTGTACCCCAGTGTTATAGTGACAGACCTGTACCCACCAGGACTGTACCCGTGTTATAGTGACAGACCTGTACCCACCAGACATGTACGCCAATATTATACAGTGACAGACCTGTGCCCACCAGTACTGTACCCCAGTGTTATAGAGTGACAGGCCTGTATCCACCAGTACTGTACCCCAGTGATATAGAGTGACAGGCCTGTATCCACCAGTACTGTACCCCAGTGTTATAGTGACAGACCTGTCCCCACCAGTACTGTACTCCAGTGTTATACAGTGACACTGCTGTACCCACCAGTACTGTACCCGTGTCATACAGTGACAGACCTGTACCCACCAGTACTGTACCTGTTATACAGAGACCGACCTGTACCCACCAGTACTGTACCCCAGTGTTATACAGTGACAGACCTGTACCCACCAGTACTGTACCCGTGTTATACAGTGACAGACCTGTACCCACCAGCACTGTACGCCAGTGTTATACATTAACAGACCTGTACCCACCAGTACTGTACGCCAGTGTTATACAGTGACAGACCTGTACCCACCAGTACTGTACCCGTGTTAGTGACAGACCTGTACCCACGAGTACTGTAACCCAGTGTTATACAGTGACAGACCTGTACCCACCAGTACTGTAGCCCAGTGTTATACAGTGACAGACCTGTCCCCACCAGCACTTTACCCTAGTGTTATACAGTGACAGACCTGTACCCACCAGTACTGTACCCGTGTTAGTGACAGACCTGTACCCACGAGTACTGTACCCCAGTGTTATACAGTGACAGACCTGTAGCCACCAGTACTGTACCCCAGTGTTATACAGTGACAGACCTGTCCCCACCAGCACTTTACCCTAGTGTTATACAGTGACAGACCTGTACCCACCAGTACTGCACCCGTGTTGTACAGTGACAGGCCTGTACCCACCAGTACTGTACCCGCGTTATACAGTGACAGATCTGTGCCCACCAGTACTGTACCCCAGTGTTATACAGTGACAGACCTGTACCCACCAGTACTGTACCCCAGTGTTATACAGTGACAGACCTGTACCCACCAGTACTGTGCCCCAGTGTTATAGTGACAGACCTGTACCCACCAGTACTGTACCCCAGTGGTATAGAGTGACAGGCCTGTATCCACCAGTACTGTACTCCAGTGTTATACAGTGACACTGCTGTACCCACCAGTACTGTACCCCAGTGTTATACAGTGACCGACCTGTACCCACCAGTACCGTATCCCAGTGTTATACAGTGACAGATCTGTACCCCCCAGTACTGTACGCCAGCGTTATACAGTGACAGACCTGTACCCACCAGTACTGTACCCCATTGTAATACAGTGACAGACCTGTACCCACCAGTACTGTACCCCAGTGTTATAGTGACAGACCTGTACCCACCAGTACTGTACCCCAGTGTTATACAGCGACAGACCTGTACCCACCAGTACTGTACTCCAGTGTTATACAGTGACAGACCTGCACCCACCAGTACTGTACCCCAGTGTTATACAGCGACAGACCTGTACCCACCGGGACTGTACCCCAGTGTTATACAGTGACGGACCTGTACCCACCAGTACTGTACCCCAGTGTTATACAGCGACAGACCTGTAACCACCAGTACTGTACCCCAGTGTAATACAGCAACAGACCTGTACCCACGAGTACTGTACCCCAGTGTTATACAGTTACAGACCTGTACCCACCAGTACTGTACCCCAGTGTTAAACAGTGACAGACCTGTACCCACCAGGACTGTACCCCAGTGTTATACAGCGACAGACCTGTACCCACCAGTACTGTACCCGTGTTATACAGTGACAGACCTGCACCCACCAGTACTGTACGCCAGTGTTATACATTAACAGACCTGCACCCACCAGTACTGTATGCCAATGTTATACAGTGACAGACCTGTACCCACCAGTACTGTACCCCAGTGTTAGTGACAGACCTGTACCCACCAGTACTGTACCACAGTGTTATACAGTGACAGACTTGTACCCACCAGTACTGTACCCCAGTGTTATACAGTGACAGACCTGTACCCACCAGTACTGCACCAGTGTTATACAGTGACAGACCTGTACCCACCAGTACTGTACCCGTGTTAGTGACAGACCTGTACCCACGAGTACTGTACCCCAGTGCTATACAGTGACAGACCTGTCCCCACCAGCACTTTACCCTAGTGTTATACAGTGACAGACCTGTACCCACCAGTACTGCACCCGTGTTATACAGTGACAGGCCTGTACCCACCACTACTGTACCCGTGTTATACAGTGACAGACCTGTACCCACCAGTAATGTACCCCAGTGTTATACAGTGACAGACCTGTGCCCACCAGTACTGTACCCCAGTGTTATACAGTGACAGACCTGTACCCACCAGTACTGTACCCCAGTGTTATACAGTGACAGACCTGTACCCACCAGTACTGTACCCCAGTGTTATAGTGACAGACCTGTACCCACCAGTACTGTACCCGTGTTATAGTGACAGACCTGTACCCACCAGACATGTACGCCAATATTATACAGTGACAGACCTGTGCCCACCAGTACTGTACCCCAGTGTTATAGAGTGACAGGCCTGTATCCACCAGTACTGTACCCCAGTGATATAGAGTGACAGGCCTGTATCCACGAGTACTGTACCCCAGTGTTATAGTGACAGACCTGTCCCCACCAGTACTGTACTCCAGTGTTATACAGTGACACTGCTGTACCCACCAGTACTGTACCCCAGTGTCATACAGTGACAGACCTGTACCCACCAGTACTGTACCTGTTGTACAGTGACCGACCTGTACCCACCAGTACTGTACCCCAGTGTTATACAGTGACAGACCTGTACCCACCAGTACTGTACCCGTGTTATACAGTGACAGACCTGTACCCACCAGTACGGTACGCCAGTGTTATACATTAACAGACCTGTACCCACCAGTACTGTACGCCAGTGTTATACAGTGACAGACCTGTACCCACCAGTACTGTACCCCAGTGTTAGTGACAGACATGTACCCACCAGTACTGTACCCCAGTGTTATACAGTGACAGACTTGTACCCACCAGTACTGTACCCCAGTGTTATACAGTGACAGACCTGTACCCACCAGTACTGCACCAGTGTTATACAGTGACAGACCTGTACCCACCAGTACTGTACCCGTGTTAGTGACAGACCTGTACCCACGAGTACTGTACCCCAGTGTTATACAGTGACAGACCTGTACCCACCAGTACTGTACCCCAGTGTTATACAGTGACAGACCTGCACCGAACAGTACTCTACCCCAGTGCTATACAAAGACAGACCTGTACCCACCAGACCTGTGGGCCAGTGTTATACACTGAAAGACCTGTACCCACCAGTACTGTACCCCAGTGTTACAGCGACAGACCTGTACGTACCAGTACTGTAACCCAGTGTTATACAGTGAAAGACCTGTACCCACCAGTACTGCACCGCAGTGCCAAACAGTGACAGAGCTGTACCCACCAGTACTGCACCCGTGTTATACAGCGACAGACCTATACCCACCAGTACTGCACCCGTTTTATACAGTGACAGACCTGTACCCACCAGTACTGTACCCCAGTGTTATACAGTGACAGACCTGTACCCACCAGTACTGTACCAGTCTTATACAGTGACAGACCTGTACCCACCAGTACTGTACCCCGTGTTATACAGCGACAGACCTGTACCCACCAGTGCTGTTCCCCGTGTTATACAGTGACAGACCTGTATCCACACGTACTGTACCAGTGTTACAGTGACAGACCTGTACCAACCAGTACTGTACCCCAGTGTTATACAGTGACAGACCTGTACCCACCAGCACTGTACCAGTGTTATACAGTGACAGACCTGTACCCACCAGTACTGTACCCCAGTGTTATACAGTGACAGAACTGTACCCACCAGTACTGCACTGCAGTGTTATACAGTGACAGACCTGTACCCACCAGCACTGTACCAGTGTTATACAGTGACAGACCTGTGCCAACCAGTACTGTACCCCAGTGTTATACAGTGACAGACCTGTACCTACCAGTACTGTACTGCACTGTTATGCAGTGACAGGCCTGTACCCACCAGTGCTGTTCCCCGTGTTATACAGTGACAGACCTGTATCCACACGTACTGTACCAGTGTTACAGTGACAGACCTGTACCAACCAGTACTGTACCCCAGTGTTATACAGTGACAGACCTGTACCCACCAGTACTGTACCCCAGTGTTATACAGTGACAGACCTGTACCACCAGCACTGTACCAGTGTTATACAGTGACAGACCTGTACCCACCAGTACTGTACCCGTGTTATACAGTGACAGAACTGTACCCACCAGTACTGCACCGCAGTGTTATACAGTGACAGACCTGTACCCACCAGCACTGTACCAGTGTTATACAGTGACAGACCTGTGCCAACCAGTACTGTACCCCAGTGTTATACAGTGACAGACCCGTACCTACCAGTACTGTACTGCACTGTTATGCAGTGACAGGCCTGTACCCACCAGTACTGTACCCCAGGGTTATACAGCAACAGAGCTGTACCCATCGGTACTGTACCCCAGTGTTGTACAGCGACAGACCTGTACCCACCACTCCTGTACCCCAGTGTTATACAGCGACAGACCTGTACCCACCTGTACTGTACCCCAGTGTTATACAGTGACAGACCTGTACCCACCAGTACTGTACCCCAGTGCTTTACAGAGACAGACCTGTACCCATCAGTACTGTACCCCAGTGTTATGCAGTGACAGACCTGTACCCACCAGTACTGTACCCGTGTTATACAGTGAAAGACCTGTCCCCACCAGTACTGTACCCCAGTGTTATACAGCGACAGACCTGTTCCCACCAGACCTGTACCCCAGTGATATACAGTGACAGACCTGTACCCATCAGTACTGTACCCCAGTGTTATACAGTGACAGACCTGTCCCCACCAGTACTGTACCCCAGTGTTATACAGCGACAGACCTGTACCCACCAGCACTGTACCTCAGTGTTGTACAGAGACAGACCTGTACCCATCAGTACTGAACCCCAGTGTCATACAGTGACAGACCTGTCCCCACCAGTACTGTAACCCAGTGTTATACAGTGACAGACCTGTACCCACCAGTACTGTACCCGAGTGTTATACAGTAACAGACCTGTACCCACCGGTACTGTACCCCAGTTATACAGTGACAGACCTGTACCCACCAGTACCGTACCCCAGTGTTATACAGTGACAGACCTGTACCCACCAGCACTGTACCAGTGTTATACAGTGACAGACCTGTACCCACCAGTACTGTACCCCAGTGTTATACAGTGACAGAACTGTACCCACCAGTAATGCACCGCAGTGTTATACAGTGACAGACCTGTACCCACCAGCACTGTACCAGTGTTATACAGTGACAGACCTGTCCCCACCAGTACTGTACCCCAGTGTTACACAGTGACAGACCTGTACCCACCAGTACTTTACCCCAGTGTTATACAGCGACAGACCTGTACTCACTAGTACTGTACCCCAGTGTTGTACAGAGACAGACCTGTACCCATCAGTACTGAACCCCAGTGTTATACAGTGACAGACCTGTACCCACCAATACTGTACCCCAGTGTTATAAAGCGACAGGCCTGTACCCACCAGTGCTGTACCCCAGTGTTATATAGCGAGAGACCTGTAACCACCAGTCCTGTACCGCGGTGTTATACAGTGACAGACCTGTACCCAACCGTACTGTACCCCAGTGCTATTCAAAGACAGACCGATACCCACCAGACCTGTGGGCCAGTGTTATACAGCGAAAGACCTGTACCCACCAGTACTGTACCCATGTTATACAGTGACAGACCTGTACCCACCAGTATTGTACCCGTGTTATACAGTGACAGACCTGTACCCACCAGTACTGTACCCCAGTGTTATACAGTGACAGACCTGTACCCAGCAGTACTGTGCCCCAGTGTTACACAGTGACAGACCTGTGCCCACCAGTACTGTACCCCAGTGTTATACAGTGACAGACCTGTACCCACCAGTACTGTACCCCAGTGTTATACAGAGACAGGCCTGTACCCACCAGTACTGTACCCCAGTGTTATCGTGAGACCTGTACCCACCAGTACTGTACCCCAGTGTTATACAGTGACAGACCTGTACCCATCAGTACTGTACCCCAGTGTTATATAGTGACAGACCTGTCCCCACCAGTACTGTCCCGCAGTGTTATACAGTGACAGACTTGTACCCACCAGTACTGTACCCCAGTGTTATACAGCGACAGACCTGTACCCACCAGGACTGTACCCCAGTGTCATATAGCGAGAGACCTGTAACCACCAGTCCTGTACCGCGGTGTTATACAGTGACAGGCCTGTACCCCAGTGCTATACAAAGACAGGCCTGTACCCACCAGACCTGTGGGCCAGTGTTATACAGTGAAAGACCTGTACCCACCAGTACTGTACCCCAGTGTTACAGCGACAGACCTGTACGTACCAGTACTGTAACCCAGTATTATACAGCGACAGACCTGTACCCACCAGTACTGTACCCCAGTGTTATACAGTGACAGATCTGTGCCCACCAGTACTGTACCTGTGTTATACAGCGACAGACCTGTACCCACCAGTACTGTACCCCAGTGTTATACAGTGAAAGACCTGGACCCACCAGTACTGCACCCGTGTTTAAACAGTGACAGACCTGTACCCACCAGTACTGTACCCGTGTTATACAGCGACAGACCTGTCCCCACCAGTACTGCACCCGTGTTATACAGTGACAGACCTGTACTCACCAGTGCTGTTCCCCGTGTTATACAGTGACAGACCTGTATCCACACGTACTGTGCCAGTGTTACACAGTGACAGACCTGTACCAACCAGTACTGTACCCCAGTGTTATACAGTGACAGACTTGTACCCACCAGTACTGTACCCCAGTGCTTTACAGTGACAGACCTGTACCCACCAGTACGGCACGAGTGTTATACAGTGACAAGCCTGTGCCCACCAGTACTGTACCCGTGTTAGTGACAGACCTGTACCCACGAGTACTGTACCCCAGTGTTATACAGTGACAGACCTGTACCCACCAGTACTGTACCCGTGTTGTACAGTGACAGACCTGTACCCATCAGTGCTGTACCCCAGTGTTATACAGTGAGAGACCTGTCCCCACCAGTAGTGTACCCCAGTGTTATACAGCGACAGACCTGTTCCCACCAGACCTGTACTCCAGTGATATACAGTGACAGACCTGTACCCATCAGTACTGTACACCAGTGTTATACAGTGACAGACCTGTCCCCACCAGTACTGTACCCCAGTGTTATACAGTGACAGACCTGTACCCACCAGTACTGTACCCCAATGTTGTACAGAGACAGACCTGTACCCATCAGTACTGAACCCCAGTGTTATATAGTGACAGACCTGTCCCCACCAGTACTGTACCTCAGTGTTATACAGTGACAGACCTGTACCCACCAGTACTGTACCCCAGTGTTATACAGCGACAGGCCTGTACCCACCAGCACTGTACCCCAGTGTTATATAGCGAGAGTCCTGTATCACCAGTCCTGTACCGCGGTGTTATGCAGTGAAAGACCTGTACCCAACAGTACTGTACCCCAGTGTTATACAGTGACAGACCTGTACCCACCAGTACTGTACCAGTCTTATACAGTGACAGACCTGTATCCACACGTACTGTACCAGTGTTATACAGTGACAGACCTGTACCAACCAGTACTGTACCCCAGTGTTATACAGTGACAGACCTGTACACACCAGTACCGTACCCTAGTGTTATACACTGACAGACCTGTACCCAACAGTACTGTACCCCGTGTTACACAGTGACAGACCTGTACCCACCAGTGCTGTTCCCCGTGTTATACAGTGACAGACCTGTATCCACACGTACTGTACCAGTGTTATACAGTGACAGACCTGTACCAACCAGTACTGTACCCCAGTGTTATACAGTGACAGACCTGTACACACCAGTACCATACCCCAGTGTTATACACTGACAGACCTGTACCCACCAGCACTGTACCAGTGTTATACAGTGACAGACCTGTACCCACCAGCACTGTACCAGTGTTATACAGTGACAGACCTGTACCCACCAGTACGGCACGAGTGTTATACAGTGACAAGCCTGTGCCCACCAGTACTGTACCCGTGTTAGTGACAGACCTGTACCCACGAGTACTGTACCCCAGTGTTATACAGTGACAGACCTGTACCCACCAGTACTGTACCCGTGTTATACAGTGACAGACCTGTACCCACCAGTAATGTACCCCAGTGTTATACAGTGACAGACCTCTGCCCACCAGTACTGTACCCCAGTGTTATACAGTGACAGACCTGTCCCCACCAGTACTTTACCAGTGTTATACAGTGACAGACCTGTACCCACCAGTGCTGTACCCCAGTGTTATACAGCGACAGACCTGTACCCACCAGTACTGTACCCCAGTGTTATACAGTGACAGACCTGTACCCACCAGTACTGTACGCCAGTGTTATACAGTGACGGACCTGTACCCACCAGTACTGTACCCCAGTGTTATACAGTGACAGACCTGTAACCACCAGTACTGTACCCCAGTGTTATACAGCAACAGACCTGTACCCACTAGTACTGTACCTCAGTGTTATACAGTTACAGACCTGTACCCACCAGTACTGTACCCCAGTGTTATACAGCGACAGACCTGTACCCAACAGGACTGTACCCCAGTGTTATACAGTGACAGACCTTTACCCACCAGTACAGTACCCGTGTTCTACAGTGACAGACCTGTACCCACCAGTATTGTAGCCCAGTGTTATACAGTGACAGACCTGTACCCACCAGTATGTACCGGTGTTATACAGTGACGGTCCTGTACCCACCAATAATGTACCCCAGTGCTATACAAAGACAGATCTATACCCACCAGACCTGTGGGCCAGTGTTATACAGTGAAAGACCTGTACCCACCAGTACTGTACCCGTGTTATACAGTGACAGACCTGCACCCACCAGTATTGTCCCCGTGTTATACAGTGAAAGACCTGTACCCACCAGTACTGTCCCGCAGTGTTATACAGTGACAGACCTGTACCCATCAGTACTGTACCCCAGTGTTATATAGTGACAGACCTGTCCCCACCAGTACTGTCCAGCATAGATACATAGATACATAGAAGATAGGAGCAGGAGTAGGCCATTCGGCCCTTCGTGCCTGCTCCGCCATTTAATGAGATCATGGCTGATCCTTTAATTCAGTATCCCGTCCCCGCCTTCTCTCCGTAACCCTTAACCCCTTTTGCCCGTAGAAATATATCTAATTCCCTCTTAAATATATTTAATGAGTTGGCGTACACTGCCCTCTGTGGCAATGAGTTCCACAGGTTCACCACTCTCTGAGTGAAGAAATTCCCCCTCATCTCTGTCCTAAATGGTTTAGCCCTTATCCTTAAATTATGTCCTCTAGTTCTGTTCTCACCCGCCAAGGGAAACATTCCTTCTGCATCCAGTCTGTCTAGACCTGTCAGAATTTTATACACTTCTATGAGGTCCCCTCTCAATCTTCTAAACTCCAGTGTGTACATCCCTAAACTACATAGTCTCTCCTCATAGGTCATTCCCGCCATTCCTGGTATCAGCCTGGTGAATCGCCGCTGCACCCCCTCCATGGCAAGAACATCCTTCCTCAGATGAGGCGACCAAAACTGTACACAGTACTCGAGGTGTGGTCTCACCAGTGCCCTGTACAGCTGCAGCAAGGTATCCCTGTTCCTGTATTCTAACCCTTTTGCTATGAAGGCCAGCATACCGTTTGCCTTCTTGACCGCCTGTTGCACCTGCATGCTCGCCTTCAGTGACTGGTGTACAAGAACACCCAGGTCTCTCTGTACTTCCCCCTCTCCCAATCTATTGCCATTTAAATAATAATTTGCCCTCCCGTTCCTGCACCCAAGGTGGATAACTTCGCACTTGTCCACATTATAGTGCATCTGCCATTTATCCGCCCAATCGCCCAGTCTGTCCAAATCGCTCTGGAGCTTCCTGGTCTCTTCCTCTGAGCCCACCCCACCTCCTAGTTTAGTGTCGTCTGCAAATTTGGAAATGCTGCATCCGACTCCCTGATCCAGGTCATTAATGTAAATTGTGAACAGCTGGGGGCCCAGGACAGATCCCTGTGGTACCCCACTTGTTACTGCCTGCCATTCAGAAAATGAGCCGTTTATTCCAACTCTCTGTTTTCTATCTGACAGCCAGTTCCCTATCCACGCCAAAACTTTCCCCTTTATCCCATGAGCCTCAATTTTCCATGCTAATCTTTTATGTGGGACCTTATCGAAGGCCTTTTGGAAGTCCAGGTACACCACATCTACTGGCTCTCCCCCATCTATTCTACCAGTTACTCCCTCAAAAAATTCCAATAGATTAGTCAAGCACGATTTACCCTTTGTAAATCCATGTTGACTCTGTCCTATCCTGTCCCCATTTGCTAAGTGCTCCGCTATTTCATCCTTAATGATGGACTCCAGCATTTTGCCCACAACTGATGTAAGGCTTACAGGTCTGTAATTACCTGCTTTTTCCCTACCCCCCTTTTTGAATAGTGGGGTAACGTTAGCTACCCTCCAATCCATCGGCACTGTTCCCGAGTCTAATGAATTCTGAAAAATCATCCTTAGTGCATCCGCTATCTCTAGGGCCACCTCCTTCAGTACCCTAGGATGCATGTTATCAGGCCCTGGGGATTTGTCCACCTTCAATCCCTTTAGCTTCCTTAACACCATATCCTTAGAGATATTGATTTGCGTCAGTTCCTCCTTTGCCAATGTCCCTATTTTTCCCGATATCCCAGGGAGGTTTTTTGTGTCTTCCTTCGTAAAGACTGACCCAAAGTATGCATTTAGTTGATCTGCCATTTCCTTATTTCCCATTATATATTCCCCCGTATCTGACTGCAATGGACCAACTTTGGTTTTCACCAGTCTTTTCCTTTTGATATATTTATAAAAGCTTTTGGAGTTAGTTTTTATATTTTCCGCCAGCTTATTTTCGTAAGCTATTTTGCCCCTCTTGATCATGCCCTTTGCCCTCCTTTGCTCTATCTTAAACTGTTCCCAATCTTCCGCTCTGGCGCTTTTTTTGGCTATTTTATACGCCCTATCTTTGGATTTTATGCTGTCTCTAATTTCCCCTGTTATCCACGGTTGAGTCACCTTTTTAGATTTCCTTTTATGCCAGATTGGTATAAACAATTTTTGCAATTTTGTCATTCTATCTTTAAATGTTTGCCATTGTTTATCTACCTCCAGTCCTCTCAGGAACGTTGTCCAATCAGACCTACTCAGTTCCCGTCTCATGGCATCATAATTCCCCTTGTTTAAATTCAGGACCTTAGTCTCTGAGTCAATTTCTTCGCTCTCCATTTCGAGTGAGAAATCGATCATGTTATGATCGCTCTGACCCAAGGGTCCCCGTACAACAAGATTACTGATTAGTCCCTTCTCATTGCACAGTACCCAGTCCAATATAGCCTGTTCCCGAGTTGGTTCCTCGACATATTGATCCAGATAACCATCCCTTAAACACTCAAGGAATTCCTCCTCCTCATTATTTTTACTGATTAGGCTAGTCCAATCTATATGTAAGTTAAAGTCACCTATGATGACAGCTGTGCTCTTATTGCACGCTTCTCTAATTTCCCTCGTGATGCCCTCCCTAACCTCTATTTTACTATTTGGAGGCCTATATACCACTCCTATTAATGTTTTTCGCCCCTCGCTATTTCTTAGCTCCACCCATATAGATTCTGTATTAACTGAGTTAATATCCTTCCTTTCAATTGCATTTATCCCCTCTTTTACTAGCAATGCTACCCCTCCTCCCTTTCTTTTTTGTCGATCCTTCCTAAATACTGAATACCCCTGTATGTTAAGCTCCCAGCCCTGCTCACCCTGCAACCATGTTTCCGTAATCCCAATTAGATCATAATTATTAACCTCTATTTCCACAGCTAATTCATCTACCTTGTTCCTGATGCTTCTCGCATTAAGGTATAAAACCCTCAGGCTTTTTTTATGCTCACATTTTTTATGAATTAGTTTGGCCCTTTGTTTTTTGTTCCTCACCCTTTTACCATTTATTTCTGTCTGCCTTTCACTTTCCTCTATTTCACTACATAGGTTTCTAGCCCCCTGCCATACTAGTTTAAATGCTCCCGAACTGCTTTATCAAAAATTACCCCGAGAACATCAGTTCCATCTCTGCACAGGTGTAGACCGTCCCTTTTGTATAGGTCACACCTACCACAAAACTGGTTCCAATGCCTCAAAAATTTAAAACCGTGTTATACAGTGTTATACAGTGACAGACTTGTACCCACCAGTACTGTACCCCAGTGTCATATAGCGAGAGACCTGTAACCACCAGTCCTGTACCGCGGTGTTATACAGTGACAGACCTGTACCCAACAGTACTGTACCCCAGTGCTATACAAAGACAGACCTGTACCCACCAGACCTGTGGGCCAGTGTTATACACTGAAAGACCTGTACCCACCAGTACTGTACCCCAGTGTTACAGCGACAGACCTGTACGTACCAGTACTGTAACCCAGTGTTATACAGTGAAAGACCTGTACCCACCAGTACTGCACCGCAGTGCCATACAGTGACAGAGCTGTACCCACCAGGACTGCACCCGTGTTATACAGTGACAGACCTGTACCCACCAGTACTGTACCCCGTGTTATACAGTGACAGACCTGTACTCACCAGTGCTGTTCCCCGTGTTATACAGTGACAGACCTGTATCCACACGTACTGTGCCAGTGTTACACAGTGACAGACCTGCACCAACCAGTACTGTACCCCAGTGTTATACAGTGACAGACCTGTACCCACCAGTACTGTACCCCAGTGTTATACAGTGACAGACCTGTACCCACCAGCACTGTACCAGTGTTATACAGTGACAGACCTGTACCCACCAGTACTGTACCCCAGTGTTATACAGTGACAGAACTGTACCCACCAGTACTGCACCGCAGTGTTGTACAGCAACAGAGCTGTACCCACCAGTACTGTACCCCAGTGTTGTACAGCGACAGACCTGTACCCACCAGTAGTGCACCTCAGTGTTATACAGCGACAGACCTGTTCCCACCAGACCTGTACCCCAGTGATATACAGTGACAGACCTGTACCCATCAGTACTGTACCCGTGTTATACAGTGACAGACCTGTCCCCACCAGTACTGTACCCCAGTGTTATACAGCGACAGACCTGTACCCACCAGTACTGTACCCAGTGTTGTACAGAGACAGACCTGTACCCATCAGTACTGAACCCGTGTTATACAGTGACAGACCTGTCCCCACCAGTACTGTACCTCAGTGTTATACAGTGACAGACCTGTACCCACCAGTACTGTACCCCAGTGTTATACAGTGACAGACCTGTCCTCACCAGTATCGTACCCCAGTGTGATACACTGACAGACCTGTACCCACCAGCACTGTACCAGTGTTATACAGTGACAGACCTGTACCCACCAGCACTGTACCAGTGTTATACAGTGACAGACCTGTGCCAACCAGTACTGTACCTCAGTGTTATACAGTGACAGACCTGTACCTACTAGTACTGTACCGCAGTGTTGTACAGTGACAGACATGTACCCACCAGTACTGTACCCGTGTTATACAGCGACAGACCTGTACCCACCAGTACTGCACCCCAATGTTATACAGTGACAGACCTGCACCCACCATTACTGTACTCCAATGTGATAGTGACAGACGTGTACCCACCAGTACTGTACCCGTGTTATACAGCAACAAACCTGTACCCACCAGTACTGTACCCCAGTGTTATACAGCAACAGACCTGTACCCACCAGTCCTGTACCCCAGTGTTATACAGCGACAGACCTGTACCCACCAGGACTGCAGCCCAGTGTTATACAGTGACAGACCTGCACCCACCATTACTGTACTCCAATGTGATAGTGACAGACCTGTACCCACCAGTACTGTTCTCCAATGTGATACAGCGACAGACCTGCACCCACCATTACTGTACCCCAATGTTATGCAGTGACAGGCCTGTTCCCACCAGTACTGTACCCCAGGGTTATACAGCAACAGAGTTGTACCCACCAGTACTGTACCCCAGTGTTGTACAGCGACAGACCTGTACCCACCAGTACTGTACCCCAGTGTTATACAGTGACAGACCTGTACCCACCAGTACTGTACCCCAGTGTTATACAGTGACAGACCTTTCCCCACCAGTACTGTACCCCAGTGTTATACAGCGACAGACCTGTTCCCACCAGGCCTGTACCCCAGTGTTATACAGTGACAGGCCTGTACCCATCAGTACTGTACCCCAGTGTTATAGTGACAGACCTGTCCCCACCAGTACTGTACCCCAGTGTTATACAGTGACAGACCTGTACGCACCAGGACTGTACCCCAGTGTTATACAGTGACAGACCTGTACCCACCAGTCCTGTACCGCGGTGTTATACAGTGAAAGACCTGTACCCACCAGTACTGTACCCGTGTTATACACTGACAGACCTGTACCCACCAGTATTGTACCCGTGTTATACAGTGACAGACCTGTACCCACCAGTACTGTACCCCAGTGTTATACAGTGACAGACCTGTCCCCACCAGTACTGTACCCGTGTTATACAGCGACAGACCTGTACCCACCAGTACTGTGCCCCAGTGTTATCGTGAGACCTGTACCCACCAGTACTGTACCCCAGTGTTATACAGTGACAGACCTGTACCCATCAGTACTGTACCTCAGTGTTATATAGTGACAGACCTGTACCCAACAGTACTGTACCCTAGTGCTATACAAAGACAGGCCTGTACCCACCAGACCTGTGGGCCAGTGTTATACAGTGAAAGACCTGTACCCACCGGTACTGTAACCCAGTGTTATGCAGCGACAGACCTGTACCCACCAGTACTGCACCCCAGTGTTATACAGTGACAGACCTGTGCCCACCAGTACTGTACCTGTGTTATACAGCAACAGACCTGTACCCACCAGTACAGTACCCCAGTGTTATACAGTGAAAGACCTGTACCCACCAGTACTGCACCACAGTGCTATACAGTGACAGAACTGTACCCACCAGTATTGCACCCGTGTTTAAACAGTGACAGACCTGTACCCACCAGGACTGCAGCCCAGTGTTATACAGTGACAGACCTGCACCCACCATTACTGTACTCCAATGTGATAGTGACAGACCTGTACCCACCAGTACTGTTCTCCAATGTGATACAGCGACAGACCTGCACCCACCATTACTGTACCCCAATGTTATGCAGTGACAGGCCTGTTCCCACCAGTACTGTACCCCAGGGTTATACAGCAACAGAGTTGTACCCACCAGTACTGTACCCCAGTGTTGTACAGCGACAGACCTGTACCCACCAGTACTGTACCCCAGTGTTATACAGTGACAGACCTGTACCCACCAGTACTGTACCCCAGTGTTATACAGTGACAGACCTTTCCCCACCAGTACTGTACCCCAGTGTTATACAGCGACAGACCTGTTCCCACCAGGCCTGTACCCCAGTGTTATACAGTGACAGGCCTGTACCCATCAGTACTGTACCCCAGTGTTATAGTGACAGACCTGTCCCCACCAGTACTGTACCCCAGTGTTATACAGTGACAGACCTGTACGCACCAGGACTGTACCCCAGTGTTATACAGTGACAGACCTGTACCCACCAGTCCTGTACCGCGGTGTTATACAGTGAAAGACCTGTACCCACCAGTACTGTACCCGTGTTATACACTGACAGACCTGTACCCACCAGTATTGTACCCGTGTTATACAGTGACAGACCTGTACCCACCAGTACTGTACCCCAGTGTTATACAGTGACAGACCTGTCCCCACCAGTACTGTACCCGTGTTATACAGCGACAGACCTGTACCCACCAGTACTGTGCCCCAGTGTTATCGTGAGACCTGTACCCACCAGTACTGTACCCCAGTGTTATACAGTGACAGACCTGTACCCATCAGTACTGTACCTCAGTGTTATATAGTGACAGACCTGTACCCAACAGTACTGTACCCTAGTGCTATACAAAGACAGGCCTGTACCCACCAGACCTGTGGGCCAGTGTTATACAGTGAAAGACCTGTACCCACCGGTACTGTAACCCAGTGTTATGCAGCGACAGACCTGTACCCACCAGTACTGCACCCCAGTGTTATACAGTGACAGACCTGTGCCCACCAGTACTGTACCTGTGTTATACAGCAACAGACCTGTACCCACCAGTACAGTACCCCAGTGTTATACAGTGAAAGACCTGTACCCACCAGTACTGCACCACAGTGCTATACAGTGACAGAACTGTACCCACCAGTATTGCACCCGTGTTTAAACAGTGACAGACCTGTACCCACCAGTACTGTGCCCCAGTGTTACACAGTGACAGACCTGTGCCCACCAGTACTGTACCCCAGTGTTATACAGTGACAGACCTGTACCCACCAGTACTGTACCCGTGTTATACAGTGACAGACCTGTACACACCAGTACTGTACCAGTGTTATACAGTGACAGACCTGTACCCACCAGTACTGTACCCAATGTTATACAGTGACAGACCTCTTCCCACCAGTACTGTACCCCAGGGTTATACAGCAACAGACCTGTACCCACCAGACCTGTGCCCAGTGTTATACAATGACAGACCTGTGCCCACCAGTACTGTACCCATGTTATACAGCAACAGACCTGTACCCACCAGTACTGTACACGTGTTGTACACTGACAGACCTGTGCCCACCAGTACTGTACCCGTGTTATAGTGACAGACCTGTACCCACCAGACCTGTGGGCCAGTGTGAAACAGTGAAAGACCTGTACCCACCAGTACTGTACCCCAGTGTTACAGCGACAGACCTGTACGTACCAGTACTGTAACCCAGTGTTATGCAGCGACAGACCTGTACCCACCAGTACTGCACCCCAGTGTTATACAGTGACAGACCTGTGCCCACCAGTACTGTACCTGTGTTATACAGCAACAGACCTGTACCCACCAGTACCGTACCCCAGTGTTATATAGTGACAGACCTGTACCCACCAGTACTGTGCCCCAGTGTTACACAGTGACAGACCTGTGCCCACCAGTACTGTACCCCAGTGTTATACAGTGACAGACCTGTACCCACCAGTACTGTACCCGTGTTATACAGTGACAGACCTGTACACACCAGTACTGTACCTGTGTTATACAGTGACAGACCTGTACCCACCAGTACTGTACCCAATGTTATACAGTGACAGACCTCTTCCCACCAGTACTGTACCCCAGGGTTATACAGCAACAGACCTGTACCCACCAGACCTGTGCCCAGTGTTATACAATGACAGACCTGTGCCCACCAGTACTGTACCCATGTTATACAGCAACAGACCTGTACCCACCAGTACTGTACCCGTGTTGTACACTGACAGACCTGTGCCCACCAGTACTGTACCCGTGTTATAGTGACAGACCTGTACCCACCAGTACTGTACCCCAGTGTTATACAGTGACAGACCTATACCCACTAGTACTGTACCCGTGTTATACAGTGACAGACCTGTACCCACCAGTACTGTACCCCAGTGTTATACGGCGACAGAGCTGTACTCACCAGTACTGTACCCCATGTTATACAATGACATACCTGTACCCACCAGTACTGCACCCCAGTGTTATAGTGACAGACCTGTACCCACCAGTACTGTAACCCCGTGTTATACAGTGACAGACCTGTACCCACCTGTACTGTACCAGTTTTATACAGTGACAGACCTGTACCCACCAGTACTGTACACCGTGTTATACAGTGACAGACCTGTACCCACCAGTGCTGTACACCGTGTTATACAGTGACAGACCTGTATCCACCCGTACTGTACCAGTGTTATACAGTGACAGACCTGTACCAACGAGTCCTGTACCCCAATGTTATACAGTGACAGTCCTGTACCCAGTTGTACTGTACTGCAGTGTTATACAGTGACAGACCTGTACCCACCAGTGCTGTACCCCAGTGTTATACAGCGACAGACCTGTACCCACCAGTACTGTACCCCAGTGTTATACAGTGACAGACCTGTACCCACCAGTACTGTACCCCAGTATTATACAGCGACAGACCTGTACCCACCAGTACTGTAACCCAGTGTTATACAGCGACAGACCTGTACCCACCAGTAGTGTACCCCACTGTTACAGTGACAGACCTGTGCCCACCAGTACTGTACCTGTGTTATATAGCGACAGACCTGTACCCACCAGTACTGCACCCCAGTGCTATACGGTGACAGAACTGTACCCACCAGTACTGCACCCGTGTTTTACAGTGACAGACCTGTACCCACCAGTAGTGCACCCGTGTTATACAGAGACAGACCTGTACCCACCAGTACTGTACCAGTCTTATACAGTGACAGACCTGTATCCACCATTACTGTAACCCAGTGTTATACAGTGACAGACCTGTACCCACCAGCACTGTACCCAGTGTACAGTGACAGACCTGTACACACCAGTAATGTACCCAGTGTTATACAGTGACAGACCTGTACCCACCAGTACTGTACCCCAGTGTTATACAGTGACAGACTTGTACCCACCAGTACTGTACCCCAGTGTTATACAGTGACAGACTTGTACCCACCAGTACTGTACCCCAGTGTTATACAGTGACAGACCTGTACCCACCAGTACTGTACCCCAGTGTTGTACAGAGACAGACCTGTACCCATCAGTACTGAACCCGTGTTATACAGTGACAGACCTGTCCCCACCAGTACTGTACCTCAGTGTTATACAGTGACAGACCTGTACCCACCAGTACTGTACCCCAGTGTTATACAGTGACAGACCTGTCCTCACCAGTATCGTACCCCAGTGTGATACACTGACAGACCTGTACCCACCAGCACTGTACCAGTGTTATACAGTGACAGACCTGTACCCACCAGCACTGTACCAGTGTTATACAGTGACAGACCTGTGCCAACCAGTACTGTACCTCAGTGTTATACAGTGACAGACCTGTACCTACTAGTACTGTACCCGTGTTATACAGCGACAGACCTGTACCCACCAGTACTGCACCCCAATGTTATACAGTGACAGACCTGCACCCACCATTACTGTACTCCAATGTGATAGTGACAGACGTGTACCCACCAGTACTGTACCCGTGTTATACAGCAACAAACCTGTACCCACCAGTACTGTACCCCAGTGTTATACAGCAACAGACCTGTACCCACCAGTCCTGTACCCCAGTGTTATACAGCGACAGACCTGTACCCACCAGGACTGCAGCCCAGTGTTATACAGTGACAGACCTGCACCCACCATTACTGTACTCCAATGTGATAGTGACAGACCTGTACCCACCAGTACTGTTCTCCAATGTGATACAGCGACAGACCTGCACCCACCATTACTGTACCCCAATGTTATGCAGTGACAGGCCTGTTCCCACCAGTACTGTACCCCAGGGTTATACAGCAACAGAGTTGTACCCACCAGTACTGTACCCCAGTGTTGTACAGCGACAGACCTGTACCCACCAGTACTGTACCCCAGTGTTATACAGTGACAGACCTGTACCCACCAGTACTGTACCCCAGTGTTATACAGTGACAGACCTTTCCCCACCAGTACTGTACCCCAGTGTTATACAGCGACAGACCTGTTCCCACCAGGCCTGTACCCCAGTGTTATACAGTGACAGGCCTGTACCCATCAGTACTGTACCCCAGTGTTATAGTGACAGACCTGTCCCCACCAGTACTGTACCCCAGTGTTATACAGTGACAGACCTGTACGCACCAGGACTGTACCCCAGTGTTATACAGTGACAGACCTGTACCCACCAGTCCTGTACCGCGGTGTTATACAGTGAAAGACCTGTACCCACCAGTACTGTACCCGTGTTATACACTGACAGACCTGTACCCACCAGTATTGTACCCGTGTTATACAGTGACAGACCTGTACCCACCAGTACTGTACCCCAGTGTTATACAGTGACAGACCTGTCCCCACCAGTACTGTACCCGTGTTATACAGCGACAGACCTGTACCCACCAGTACTGTGCCCCAGTGTTATCGTGAGACCTGTACCCACCAGTACTGTACCCCAGTGTTATACAGTGACAGACCTGTACCCA
Organism: Somniosus microcephalus; assembly: GCF_052327205.1. Lineage (NCBI taxonomy): Eukaryota > Metazoa > Chordata > Chondrichthyes > Squaliformes > Somniosidae > Somniosus > Somniosus microcephalus. Next base: position 55,049,279 of record NW_028225182.1, on the reverse strand, counting down.
TCAGTACTGTACCTCAGTGTTATATAGTGACAGACCTGTACCCAACAGTACTGTACCCTAGTGCTATACAAAGACAGGCCTGTACCCACCAGACCTGTGGGCCAGTGTTATACAGTGAAAGACCTGTACCCACCGGTACTGTAACCCAGTGTTATGCAGCGACAGACCTGTACCCACCAGTACTGCACCCCAGTGTTATACAGTGACAGACCTGTGCCCACCAGTACTGTACCTGTGTTATACAGCAACAGACCTGTACCCACCAGTACAGTACCCCAGTGTTATACAGTGAAAGACCTGTACCCACCAGTACTGCACCACAGTGCTATACAGTGACAGAACTGTACCCACCAGTATTGCACCCGTGTTTAAACAGTGACAGACCTGTACCCACCAGTACTGTGCCCCAGTGTTACACAGTGACAGACCTGTGCCCACCAGTACTGTACCCCAGTGTTATACAGTGACAGACCTGTACCCACCAGTACTGTACCCGTGTTATACAGTGACAGACCTGTACACACCAGTACTGTACCAGTGTTATACAGTGACAGACCTGTACCCACCAGTACTGTACCCAATGTTATACAGTGACAGACCTCTTCCCACCAGTACTGTACCCCAGGGTTATACAGCAACAGACCTGTACCCACCAGACCTGTGCCCAGTGTTATACAATGACAGACCTGTGCCCACCAGTACTGTACCCATGTTATACAGCAACAGACCTGTACCCACCAGTACTGTACCCGTGTTGTACACTGACAGACCTGTGCCCACCAGTACTGTACCCGTGTTATAGTGACAGACCTGTACCCACCAGACCTGTGGGCCAGTGTGAAACAGTGAAAGACCTGTACCCACCAGTACTGTACCCCAGTGTTACAGCGACAGACCTGTACGTACCAGTACTGTAACCCAGTGTTATGCAGCGACAGACCTGTACCCACCAGTACTGCACCCCAGTGTTATACAGTGACAGACCTGTGCCCACCAGTACTGTACCTGTGTTATACAGCAACAGACCTGTACCCACCAGTACCGTACCCCAGTGTTATATAGTGACAGACCTGTACCCACCAGTACTGTGCCCCAGTGTTACACAGTGACAGACCTGTGCCCACCAGTACTGTACCCCAGTGTTATACAGTGACAGACCTGTACCCACCAGTACTGTACCCGTGTTATACAGTGACAGACCTGTACACACCAGTACTGTACCTGTGTTATACAGTGACAGACCTGTACCCACCAGTACTGTACCCAATGTTATACAGTGACAGACCTCTTCCCACCAGTACTGTACCCCAGGGTTATACAGCAACAGACCTGTACCCACCAGACCTGTGCCCAGTGTTATACAATGACAGACCTGTGCCCACCAGTACTGTACCCATGTTATACAGCAACAGACCTGTACCCACCAGTACTGTACCCGTGTTGTACACTGACAGACCTGTGCCCACCAGTACTGTACCCGTGTTATAGTGACAGACCTGTACCCACCAGTACTGTACCCCAGTGTTATACAGTGACAGACCTATACCCACTAGTACTGTACCCGTGTTATACAGTGACAGACCTGTACCCACCAGTACTGTACCCCAGTGTTATACGGCGACAGAGCTGTACTCACCAGTACTGTACCCCATGTTATACAATGACATACCTGTACCCACCAGTACTGCACCCCAGTGTTATAGTGACAGACCTGTACCCACCAGTACTGTAACCCCGTGTTATACAGTGACAGACCTGTACCCACCTGTACTGTACCAGTTTTATACAGTGACAGACCTGTACCCACCAGTACTGTACACCGTGTTATACAGTGACAGACCTGTACCCACCAGTGCTGTACACCGTGTTATACAGTGACAGACCTGTATCCACCCGTACTGTACCAGTGTTATACAGTGACAGACCTGTACCAACGAGTCCTGTACCCCAATGTTATACAGTGACAGTCCTGTACCCAGTTGTACTGTACTGCAGTGTTATACAGTGACAGACCTGTACCCACCAGTGCTGTACCCCAGTGTTATACAGTGACAGACCTGTACCCACCAGTACTGTACCCCAGTGTTATACAGTGACAGACCTGTACCCACCAGTACTGTACCCCAGTATTATACAGCGACAGACCTGTACCCACCAGTACTGTAACCCAGTGTTATACAGCGACAGACCTGTACCCACCAGTAGTGTACCCCACTGTTACAGTGACAGACCTGTGCCCACCAGTACTGTACCTGTGTTATATAGCGACAGACCTGTACCCACCAGTACTGCACCCCAGTGCTATACGGTGACAGAACTGTACCCACCAGTACTGCACCCGTGTTTTACAGTGACAGACCTGTACCCACCAGTAGTGCACCCGTGTTATACAGAGACAGACCTGTACCCACCAGTACTGTACCAGTCTTATACAGTGACAGACCTGTATCCACCATTACTGTAACCCAGTGTTATACAGTGACAGACCTGTACCCACCAGCACTGTACCCAGTGTACAGTGACAGACCTGTACACACCAGTAATGTACCCAGTGTTATACAGTGACAGACCTGTACCCACCAGTACTGTACCCCAGTGTTATACAGTGACAGACTTGTACCCACCAGTACTGTACCCCAGTGTTATACAGTGACAGACTTGTACCCACCAGTACTGTACCCCAGTGTTATACAGTGACAGACCTGTACCCACCAGTACTGTACCCCAGTGTTGTACAGAGACAGACCTGTACCCATCAGTACTGAACCCGTGTTATACAGTGACAGACCTGTCCCCACCAGTACTGTACCTCAGTGTTATACAGTGACAGACCTGTACCCACCAGTACTGTACCCCAGTGTTATACAGTGACAGACCTGTCCTCACCAGTATCGTACCCCAGTGTGATACACTGACAGACCTGTACCCACCAGCACTGTACCAGTGTTATACAGTGACAGACCTGTACCCACCAGCACTGTACCAGTGTTATACAGTGACAGACCTGTGCCAACCAGTACTGTACCTCAGTGTTATACAGTGACAGACCTGTACCTACTAGTACTGTACCCGTGTTATACAGCGACAGACCTGTACCCACCAGTACTGCACCCCAATGTTATACAGTGACAGACCTGCACCCACCATTACTGTACTCCAATGTGATAGTGACAGACGTGTACCCACCAGTACTGTACCCGTGTTATACAGCAACAAACCTGTACCCACCAGTACTGTACCCCAGTGTTATACAGCAACAGACCTGTACCCACCAGTCCTGTACCCCAGTGTTATACAGCGACAGACCTGTACCCACCAGGACTGCAGCCCAGTGTTATACAGTGACAGACCTGCACCCACCATTACTGTACTCCAATGTGATAGTGACAGACCTGTACCCACCAGTACTGTTCTCCAATGTGATACAGCGACAGACCTGCACCCACCATTACTGTACCCCAATGTTATGCAGTGACAGGCCTGTTCCCACCAGTACTGTACCCCAGGGTTAAACAGCAACAGAGTTGTACCCACCAGTACTGTACCCCAGTGTTGTACAGTGACAGACCTGTACCCACCAGTACTGTACCCCAGTGTTATACAGTGACAGACCTTTCCCCACCAGTACTGTACCCCAGTGTTATACAGCGACAGACCTGTTCCCACCAGGCCTGTACCCCAGTGTTATACAGTGACAGGCCTGTACCCATCAGTACTGTACCCCAGTGTTATAGTGACAGACCTGTCCCCACCAGTACTGTACCCCAGTGTTATACAGTGACAGACCTGTACGCACCAGGACTGTACCCCAGTGTTATACAGTGACAGACCTGTACCCACCAGTCCTGTACCGCGGTGTTATACAGTGAAAGACCTGTACCCACCAGTACTGTACCCGTGTTATACACTGACAGACCTGTACCCACCAGTATTGTACCCGTGTTATACAGTGACAGACCTGTACCCACCAGTACTGTACCCCAGTGTTATACAGTGACAGACCTGTCCCCACCAGTACTGTACCCGTGTTATACAGCGACAGACCTGTACCCACCAGTACTGTGCCCCAGTGTTATCGTGAGACCTGTACCCACCAGTACTGTACCCCAGTGTTATACAGTGACAGACCTGTACCCATCAGTACTGTACCTCAGTGTTATATAGTGACAGACCTGTACCCAACAGTACTGTACCCTAGTGCTATACAAAGACAGGCCTGTACCCACCAGACCTGTGGGCCAGTGTTATACAGTGAAAGACCTGTACCCACCGGTACTGTAACCCAGTGTTATGCAGCGACAGACCTGTACCCACCAGTACTGCACCCCAGTGTTATACAGTGACAGACCTGTGCCCACCAGTACTGTACCTGTGTTATACAGCAACAGACCTGTACCCACCAGTACAGTACCCCAGTGTTATACAGTGAAAGACCTGTACCCACCAGTACTGCACCACAGTGCTATACAGTGACAGAACTGTACCCACCAGTATTGCACCCGTGTTTAAACAGTGACAGACCTGTACCCACCAGTACTGTGCCCCAGTGTTACACAGTGACAGACCTGTGCCCACCAGTACTGTACCCCAGTGTTATACAGTGACAGACCTGTACCCACCAGTACTGTACCCGTGTTATACAGTGACAGACCTGTACACACCAGTACTGTACCAGTGTTATACAGTGACAGACCTGTACCCACCAGTACTGTACCCAATGTTATACAGTGACAGACCTCTTCCCACCAGTACTGTACCCCAGGGTTATACAGCAACAGACCTGTACCCACCAGACCTGTGCCCAGTGTTATACAATGACAGACCTGTGCCCACCAGTACTGTACCCATGTTATACAGCAACAGACCTGTACCCACCAGTACTGTACCCGTGTTGTACACTGACAGACCTGTGCCCACCAGTACTGTACCCGTGTTATAGTGACAGACCTGTACCCACCAGTACTGTACCCCAGTGTTATACAGTGACAGACCTATACCCACTAGTACTGTACCCGTGTTATACAGTGACAGACCTGTACCCACCAGTACTGTACCCCAGTGTTATACGGCGACAGAGCTGTACTCACCAGTACTGTACCCCATGTTATACAATGACATACCTGTACCCACCAGTACTGCACCCCAGTGTTATAGTGACAGACCTGTACCCACCAGTACTGTAACCCCGTGTTATACAGTGACAGACCTGTACCCACCTGTACTGTACCAGTTTTATACAGTGACAGACCTGTACCCACCAGTACTGTACACCGTGTTATACAGTGACAGACCTGTATCCACCCGTACTGTACCAGTGTTATACAGTGACAGACCTGTACCAACGAGTCCTGTACCCCAATGTTATACAGTGACAGTCCTGTACCCAGTAGTACTGTACTGCAGTGTTATACAGTGACAGACCTGTACCCACCAGTGCTGTACCCCAGTGTTATACAGCGACAGACCTGTACCCACCAGTACTGTACCCCAGTGTTATACAGTGACAGACCTGTACCCACCAGTACTGTACCCCAGTATTATACAGCGACAGACCTGTACCCACCAGTACTGTAACCCAGTGTTATACAGCGACAGACCTGTACCCACCAGTAGTGTACCCCACTGTTACAGTGACAGACCTGTGCCCACCAGTACTGTACCTGTGTTATATAGCGACAGACCTGTACCCACCAGTACTGCACCCCAGTGCTATACGGTGACAGAACTGTACCCACCAGTACTGCACCCGTGTTTTACAGTGACAGACCTGTACCCACCAGTAGTGCACCCGTGATATACAGAGACAGACCTGTACCCACCAGTACTGTACCAGTCTTATACAGTGACAGACCTGTATCCACCATTACTGTAACCCAGTGTTATACAGTGACAGACCTGTACCCACCAGCACTGTACCCAGTGTACAGTGACAGACCTGTACACACCAGTAATGTACCCAGTGTTATACAGTGACAGACCTGTACCCACCAGTACTGTACCCCAGTGTTATACAGTGACAGACTTGTACCCACCAGTACTGTACCCCAGTGTTATACAGTGACAGACTTGTACCCACCAGTACTGTACCCCAGTGTTATACAGTGACAGACCTGTACCCACCAGTACTGTACCCGTGTTATAAAGTGACAGACCTGTACCCACCAGTACTGTACCCCAGTGTTATACAGTGACAGACCTGTACCAACCAGTACTGTACTGCAGTGTTATACAGTGACAGACCTGTACCCACCAGTACTGTACCGCAGTGTTATACAGTGACAGACCTGTACCCACCAGTACTGTACCCCAGTGTTATACAGTGACAGACGTGTAGCCAGCAGTACTGTACCCCAGTGTTATACAGTGACAGACCTGTACCCACCAGTCCTGTGCCCCAGTGTTATACAGTGACAGACCTGTACCCACCAGTACGGTACCCCAGTGTTATACAGCGACAGACCTGTACGTAGCAGTACTGTGCCCCAATGTAATACAGCGACAGACATTTACCCACCAGTACTGTACCCCAGTGTTATACAGTGACAGACTTGTGCCCACCAGCACTGTACCCCAGTGTTATACACTGACAGACCTATGCCCACCAGTACTGTACCCGTGTTATACAGTGACAGACCTGTACCCACCAGTAGTGTACCCCAATGTTATACAGTGACAGACCGGTACCCACCAGTACTGTACCCCAGTTATACAGTGACAGACCTGTACCCACCAGTACTGTACCAGTGTTATACAGTGACAGACCTGTACCCACCAGTACTGTACCCCAGTGTTATACAGTGACAGACCTGTACCCAGCAGTGCCGTACCGCAGTGTTATACAGTGACAGACCTGAACCCACCAGTACTGTACCCCAGTGTTATACAGTGACAGACCTGGGCCCACCAGTACTGTACCCCAATGTAAACAGTGACAGACCTGTACCCACCAGTACTGTACCTCCGTGTTATACAGTGACAGACGTGTATCCAGCAGTACTGTACCCCAGTGTTCTACAGTGACAGAGCTGTACCCACCAGTACTGTACCCCAGTGTTATACAGTGACAGACCTGTACCCACCAGTACTGAAGCAGTGTTATACAGTGACAGACCTGTTCCAATTAGTATTGTACCGCAGTGTTATACAGTGACAGACCTGTACCCACCAGTACTGTACCAGTGTTACACAGCGACAGACCGGGACCGTACCAGTGTTATACAGTGACAGACCTGTACCAACCAGTACTGTACCCCAGTGTTATACAACGACAGACCTGTACCCACCAGTCCTTTACCCCAGCGTTATATAGCGACAGACCTGTACCCACCAGTACTGTACCCCAGTGTTACACAGCGACAGACCTGTACCCACCAGAACTGTACCCCAGTGTTATACATTGACAGACCTGTACCCAACAGTACTGTACCCCAGTGTTAGTCATTGACAGATCTGTACCCACCAGTACTGTACCCCAGTGTTATACAGGGACAGATCTGTACCCACCAGACCTGTAGGCCAGTATTATACAGTGACAGACCTGTGCCCACCAGTACTGTACCCGTGTTATACAGTGACAGACGTGTACCCACCAGTACTGTACCCCAGTGTTATTCAGTGACAGACCTGTACCCACCAGTACTGTACCCCAGTGTTATACAGTGACAGACCTGAACCCACCAGTACTGTACACCAGTGTTATACAGTGACAGACCTGTACCCACCAGTACTGTACCCGTGTTATACAGTGACAGACCTGTACCCACCATTACTGTACCCCAGTGTTATACAGTGACAGACCTGTACCCACCAGTACTGTACCCCAGTGTTATACAGTGGCAGACCTGTACCCACCAGTAAAGTACCCCAGATTTATACAGCGACAGACTTGTATCCTCCAGTACTGTACCCGTTATACAGTGACAGACCTGTACCCACCAATACTGTACCCAAGTGTTATACAGTGACAGATCTGTACCCACCAGTACTGTATTCCAGTGTTATACAGTGACAGACCTGTACCCACCAGTATTGTACCCCAGTGTTATACAGTGATAGACCTGTACCCACCAGTACAGTACCCCAGTGTTATACAGCGACAGACCTGTATGTACCAGTACTGTACCCCAGTGTTATACAGCGACAGATGTGTACCCACCAGTACTGTACCCCAGTGTTATACAGTGGCAGACCTGTGCCCACCAGCACTGTACCTGTGTTATACAGCGACAGACCTGTACCCACCAATACTGTACCCCAGTGTTATACAGTGACAGACCTGTACCCACCAGTACTGTACCCCAGTGTTATACACTGACAGACCTGTGCCCACCAGTACTGTACCCATGTTATACAGTGACAGACCTGTACCCACCAGTACTGTACCCCAGTGTTATACAGTGACAGGCCTCTACCCACCAGTACTGTACCCCAATGTTATACAATGACAGACCTGTACCCACCAGTACTGTACCAGTGTTATACAGTGACAGACCTGTACCCACCAGTACTGTACCCCAGTGTTATACAGTGACAGACCTGTACCCAGCAGTACTGTACCGCAGTGTTATACAGTGACAGACCTGTACCCACCAGTACTGTACCCCAGTGTTATACAGTGACAGACCTGTCCCCACCAGTACTGTACCCATGTCTTATACAGTGACAGACCTGTACCCACCAGTACTGTACCCGTGTTATACAGTGACAGACCTGTACCCACCAGTACTGTACCCCAGTGTTATACAGTGACAGACCTGTACCCACCAGTACTGTACCCCAGCGTTAGACAGTGACAGACCTGTACCCAACAGTACTGTACCCCAGTGTTAGTGACAGACCTGTACCCACCAGTACTGTACCCCAGCGTTAGACAGTGACAGACCTGTACCCACCAGTACTGTACCCCAGCGTTAGACAGTGACAGACCTGTACCCAACAGTACTGTACCCCAGTGTTAGTGACAGACCTGTACCCACCAGTACTGTACCCCAGTGTTATACAGTGACAGACCTGTACCCAACAGTACTGTACCCCAGTGTTATACAGTGACAGACCTGTACCCACCAGTACTGTACCCCAGTGTTATACAGTGACAGACCTGTACCCAGCAGTACCGTACCGCAGTGCTATAGTGACAGACCTGTACCCGCCAGTACTGTACCAGTGTTATACAGTGACAGACCTGTACCCACCAGTACTGTACCAGTTTTCTAAAGTCACAGAGCTGTGCCAACCAGTACTGTACCCCAGTGTTATACAGTGACAGACCTGTACGCAGCAGTACTGTACCGCAGTGTTATACAGTGACAGACCTGAACCCACCAGTACTGTACCCCAGTGTTATACAGTGACAGACGTGTACCCACCAGTACTGTACCCGTGTTCTACAGTGACAGAGCTGTACCCACCAATACTGTACCCCAGTGTTATGCAGTGACAGACCTGTACCAGCCAGTACTGTACCCCAGTGTTATAGTGACAGACCTGTACCCACCAGTACTGTACCAGTGTTACACAGCGACAGACGGTACCGTACCAGTGTTATACAGTGACAGACCTGTACCAACCAGTACTGTACCGCAGTGTTATACAGTGACAGCCCTGTTCCTACCAGTACTGTACCCGTGTTATACAGTGCCACACCTGTACCAACCAGTACTGTACCGCAGTGTTATACAGCGACAGACCTGTACCCACCAGTCCTTTACCCCAGTGTTATATAGCGACAGACCTGTACCCACCAGTACTGTACCCCAGTGTTATACAGTGACAGACCTGTACCCACCAGTACTGTACCCCAGTGTTATACAGTGACAGACCTGTACCCACCAGTACTGAAGCAGTGTTATACAGTGACAGACCTGTTCCAATTAGTATTGTACCGCAGTGTTATACAGTGACAGACCTGTACCCACCAGTACTGTACCAGTGTTACACAGCGACAGACCGGTACCGTACCAGTGTTATACAGTGACAGACCTGTACCAACCAGTACTGTACCCCAGTGTTATACAGCGACAGACCTGTACCCACCAGTCCTTTACCCCAGCGTTATATAGCGACAGACCTGTACCCACCAGTACTGTACCCCAGTGTTACACAGCGACAGACCTGTACCCACCAGAACTGTACCCCAGTGTTATACATTGACAGACCTGTACCCAACAGTACTGTACCCCAGTGTTAGTCATTGACAGATCTGTACCCACCAGTACTGTACCCCAGTGTTATACAGGGACAGATCTGTACCCACCAGACCTGTAGGCCAGTATTATACAGTGACAGACCTGTGCCCACCAGTACTGTACCCCAGTGTTATACAGTGACAGACGTGTACCCACCAGTACTGTACCCCAGTGTTATTCAGTGACAGACCTGTACCCACCAGTACTGTACCCCAGTGTTATACAGTGACAGACCTGAACCCACCAGTACTGTACACCAGTGTTATACAGTGACAGACCTGTACCCACCAGTACTGTACCCCTGTGTTATACAGTGACAGACCTGTACCCACCATTACTGTACGCCAGTGTTATACAGTGACAGACCTGTACCCACCAGTACTGTACCCCAGTGTTATACAGTGGCAGACCTGTACCCACCAGCACTGTACCTGTGTTATACAGCGACAGACCTGTACCCACCAATACTGTACCCCAGTGTTATACAGTGACAGACCTGTACCCACCAGTACTGTACCCCAGTGTTATACACTGACAGACCTGTGCCCACCAGTACTGTACCCATGTTATACAGTGACAGACCTGTACCCACCAGTACTGTACCCCAGTGTTATACAGTGACAGGCCTCTGCCCACCAGTACTGTACCCCAATGTTATACAATGACAGACCTGTACCCACCAGTACTGTACCAGTGTTATACAGTGACAGACCTGTACCCACCAGTACTGTACCCCAGTGTTATACAGTGACAGACCTGTACCCAGCAGTACTGTACCGCAGTGTTATACAGTGACAGACCTGTACCCACCAGTACTGTACCCCAGTGTTATACAGTGACAGACCTGTCCCCACCAGTACTGTACCCATGTCTTATACAGTGACAGACCTGTACCCACCAGTACTGTACCCGTGTTATACAGTGACAGACCTGTACCCACCAGTACTGTACCCCAGTGTTATACAGTGACAGACCTGTACCCACCAGTACTGTACCCCAGCGTTAGACAGTGACAGACCTGTACCCAACAGTACTGTACCCCAGTGTTAGTGACAGACCTGTACCCACCAGTACTGTACCCCAGCGTTCGACAGTGACAGACCTGTACCCACCAGTACTGTACCCCAGCGTTAGACAGTGACAGACCTGTACCCAACAGTACTGTACCCCAGTGTTAGTGACAGACCTGTACCCACCAGTACTGTACCCCAGTGTTATACAGTGACAGACCTGTACCCAACAGTACTGTACCCCAGTGTTATACAGTGACAGACCTGTACCCAGCAGTACCGTACCGCAGTGCTATAGTGACAGACCTGTACCCGCCAGTACTGTACCAGTGTTATACAGTGACAGACCTGTACCCACCAGTACTGTACCAGTTTTCTAAAGTCACAGAGCTGTGCCAACCAGTACTGTACCCCAGTGTTATACAGTGACAGACCTGTACGCAGCAGTACTGTACCGCAGTGTTATACAGTGACAGACCTGAACCCACCAGTACTGTACCCCAGTGTTATACAGTGACAGACCTGGGCCCACCAGTACTGTACCCCAATGTAAACAGTGACAGACCTGTACCCACCAGTACTGTACCTCCGTGTTATACAGTGACAGACGTGTACCCACCAGTACTGTACCCGTGTTCTACAGTGACAGAGCTGTACCCACCAATACTGTACCCCAGTGTTATACAGTGACAGACCTGTACCAGCCAGTACTGTACCCCAGTGTTATAGTGACAGACCTGTACCCACCAGTACTGTACCAGTGTTACACAGCGACAGACGGTACCGTACCAGTGTTATACAGTGACAGACTTGTACCAACCAGTACTGTACCGCAGTGTTATACAGTGACAGCCCTGTTCCTACCAGTACTGTACCCCAGTGTTATACAGTGCCACACCTGTACCAACCAGTACTGTACCGCAGTGTTATACTGCGACAGACCTGTACCCACCAGTCCTTTACCCCAGTGTTATATAGCGACAGACCTGTACCCACCAGTACTGTACCCCAGTGTTATACAGTGACAGACCTGTACCCACCAGTGCTGTACCCCAGTGTTATACAGTGACAGACCTGTACCCACCAGTACTGAAGCAGTGTTATACAGTGACAGACCTGTTCCAATTAGTATTGTACCGCAGTGTTATACAGTGACAGACCTGTACCCACCAGTACTGTACCAGTGTTACACAGCGACAGACCGGTACCGTACCAGTGTTATACAGTGACAGACCTGTACCAACCAGTACTGTACCCCAGTGTTATACAGCGACAGACCTGTACCCACCAGTCCTTTACCCCAGCGTTATATAGCGACAGACCTGTACCCACCAGTACTGTACCCCAGTGTTACACAGCGACAGACCTGTACCCACCAGAACTGTACCCCAGTGTTATACATTGACAGACCTGTACCCAACAGTACTGTACCCCAGTGTTAGTCATTGACAGATCTGTACCCACCAGTACTGTACCCCAGTGTTATACAGGGACAGATCTGTACCCACCAGTACTGTACACCAGTGTTATACAGTGACAGACCTGTACCCACCAGTACTGTACCCCTGTGTTATACAGTGACAGACCTGTACCCACCATTACTGTACCCCAGTGTTATACAGTGACAGACCTGTACCCACCAGTACTGTACCCCAGTGTTATACAGTGGCAGACCTGTACCCACCAGTAAAGTACCCCAGTTTTATACAGCGACAGACTTGTATCCTCCAGTACTGTACCCGTTATACAGTGACAGACCTGTACCCACCAATACTGTACCCAAGTGTTATACAGTGACAGATCTGTACCCACCAGTACTGTATTCCAGTGTTATACAGTGACAGACCTGTACCCACCAGTATTGTACCCCAGTGTTATACAGTGATAGACCTGTACCCACCAGTACAGTACCCCAGTGTTATACAGCGACAGACCTGTATGTACCAGTACTGTACCCCAGTGTTATACAGCGACAGATGTGTACCCACCAGCACTGTACCCCAGTGTTATACAGTGGCAGACCTGTGTCCACCAGCACTGTCCCTGTGTTATACAGCGACAGACCTGTACCCACCAGTACTGTACCCCAGTGTTATACACTGACAGACCTGTGCCCACCAGTACTGTACCCATGTTATACAGTGACAGACCTGTACCCACCAGTACTGTACCCCAGTGTTATACAGTGACAGGCCTCTACCCACCAGTACTGTACCCCAATGTTATACAATGACAGACCTGTACCCACCAGTACTGTACCAGTGTTATACAGTGACAGACCTGTACCCACCAGTACTGTACCCCAGTGTTATACAGTGACAGACCTGTACCCAGCAGTACTGTACCGCAGTGTTATACAGTGACAGACCTGTACCCAGCAGTACTGTACCGCAGTGTTATACAGTGACAGACCTGTGCCAACCAGTACTGTACCCCAGTGTTATACAGTGACAGACCTGTACCCACCAGTACTGTACCCCAGTGTTATACAGTGACAGACCTGTCCCCACCAGTACTGTACCCATGTCTTATACAGTGACAGACCTGTACCCACCAGTACTGCACCCCAGTGTTATACAGTGACAGACCTGTACCCACCAGTACTGTACCCCAGTGTTATACAGTGACAGACCTGTACCCACCAGTACTGTACCCCAGCGTTAGACAGTGACAGACCTGCACCCAACAGTACTGTACCCCAGTGTTAGTGACAGACCTGTACCCACCAGTACTGTACCCCAGTGTTATACAGTGACAGACCTGTACCCAACAGTACTGTACCCCAGTGTTATACAGTGACAGACCTGTACCCACCAGTACTGTACCCCAGTGTTATACAGTGACAGACCTGTACCCAGCAGTACCGTACCGCAGTGCTATACAGTGACAGACCTGTACCCGCCAGTACTGTACCAGTGTTATACAGTGACAGACCTGTACCCACCAGTACTGTACCAGTTTTCTAATGTCACAGAGCTGTGCCAACCAGTACTGTACCCCAGTGTTATACAGTGACAGACCTGTACGCAGCAGTACTGTACCGCAGTGTTATACAGTGACAGACCTGAACCCACCAGTACTGTACCCCAGTGTTATACAGTGACAGACCTGGGCCCACCAGTACTGTACCTCCGTGTTATACAGTGACAGACGTGTACCCACCAGTACTGTACCCGTGTTCTACAGTGACAGAGCTGTACCCACCAATACTGTACCCCAGTGTTATACAGTGACAGACCTGTACCAGCCAGTACTGTACCCCAGTGTTATAGTGACAGACCTGTACCCACCAGTACTGTACCAGTGTTACACAGCGACAGACGGTACCGTACCAGTGTTATACAGTGACAGACCTGTACCAACCAGTACTGTACCGCAGTGTTATACAGTGACAGCCCTGTTCCTACCAGTACTGTACCCCAGTGTTATACAGTGCCACACCTGTACCAACCAGTACTGTACCGCAGTGTTATACAGCGACAGACCTGTACCCACCAGTCCTTTACCCCAGTGTTATATAGCGACAGACCTGTACCCACCAGTACTGTACCCCAGTGTTATACAGTGACAGACCTGTACCCACCAGTACTGTACCCCAGTGTTATACAGCGACAGACCTGTACCCACCAGAACTGTACCCCAGTGTTATACATTGACAGACCTGTACCCAACAGTACTGTACCCCAGTGTTATTCATTGACAGATCTGTACCGACCAGTACTGTACCCCAGTGTTATACAGGGACAGATCTGTACCCACCAGACCTGTAGGCCAGTATTATACAGTGACAGACCTGTGCCCACCAGTACTGTACCCCAGTGTTGTACAGTGACAGACGTGTACCCACCAGTACTGTACCCCAGCGTTATACAGTGACAGACCTGTACCCATCAGTACTGTACCCGTGTTATACAGTGACAGACCTGTACCCACCAGTACTGTACCCCAGTGTTATACAGTGACAGACCTGTACCCAGCAGTACTGTACCGCAGTGCTATACATTGACAGATCTGTACCCACCAGTACTGTACCAGTGTTATACAGTGACAGTCCTGTACCAACCAGTACTGTACCACTGTGATATACAGTGACAGACCTGTACCCACCAATACTGTGCCGCAGTGTTATACAGTGACAGACCTGTACCCACCAGTACTGTAGCAGCGTTGTACAGTGATAGACCTGTGCCAACCAGTCCTGTACCCCAGTGTTATACAGTGACAGGCCTGTACGCAGCAGTACTGTACCGCAGTGTTATACAGTGACAGACCTGGGCCCACCAGTACTGTACCGCAGTGTTATACAGTGACAGACCTGTATCCACCAGTACTGTTCCCCAGTGGTATACAATGACAGACCTGTACCCACCAGTACTGTACCAGTGTTATACAGTGACAGACCTGTATCCACCCGTACTGTACCAGTGTTATACAGTGACAGACCTGTACCAACCAGTACTGTACCCAGCAGTACTGTACCGCAGTGTTATACAGTGACAGACCTGGGCCCACCAGTACTGTACCCCAAAGCTTTTATACATATGTGAAGAGAAAAAGATTAGTGAAGTCAAGCGTGGGTCCCTTACAGTCAGAATCAGGGGAATTTATAATGGGAAACAAGGAAATGGCAGACCAACTAAATACATACTTTGGTTCTGTCTTCACAAAGGAGGACACAAATAACCTCCCAGAGATGCCGGGGAACATAGGGTCTGATGAAAGAGAGGAACTGAAAGAAATCAGTATTTGTAGGAAAATGGTGTTAGGAAAATTGATGGGACTGAAGGCCGATAAATCCCCAGGGCCTGATGGTCTACATCCCAGGGTACTTAAGGAAGTGGCCCTAGAGATAGTAGATGCATTACTGGTCATCTTCCAGAACTCGATAGACTCTGGAATGGTACCCATGGATTGGAGGGTAGCTAATGTTACCCCACTATTCAAAAAAGGTGGTAGAGAAAAAGCGGGGAATTATAGACCGGTAAGCCTGACATCGGTAGTGGGGAAAATGCTAGAGTCTATTATAAAAGATGGAATAGCAGAGCACTTGGAAAGCAGTGACAGGATGGGACAAAGTCAACATGGATTTACAAAAGGTAAATCATGCTTGACTAATCTACTGGAATTTTTTGAGGATGTAACTGGTAAAATAGATAGGGGAGAACCAGTGGATGTGGTGTATTTGGACTTTCAGAAGGCTTTCGATAAGGTCCCACACAAGAGATTAACGTGCAAAATTAAGGCACATGGGATTGGGGGCAAGGTATTGACTTGGATAGAGAACTGGTTGGCGGACAGAAGGCAAAGAGTTGGAATAAACGGGTCGTTTTCCGAGTGGCAGGCAGTGACTAGTGGGGTACCGCAAGGATCGGTCCTAGGACCCCAGCTGTTCACAATATATATTAATGATCTGGACGAGGGAATTGGATGTAATATCTCCAAATTTGCAGGCGACACAAAGCTGGGTGGGAGGGTAAGCTGCGAGGAGGATGTCGGGAAACTCCAGTACGATTTGGACAGGTTGGGTGATTGGGCAGAAACATGGCAAATTCACTATAATGTGGATAAATGTGAGGTTATCCACTTTGGTGGCAAAAACAGGAAGGCAGATTATTATTTAAATGGCAATAGATTGGGAGAAGGGGAAGTGCAAAGAGACCTGGGTGTCCTTGTGCACCAGTCGCTGAAGGTAAGCATGCAGGTGCAGCAGGCGGTTAAGAAGGCAAATGGTATGTTGGCCTTCGTAGCAAGAGGGTTCGAGTACAGGAACAAGGATGTCTTGCTACAGTTGTACAGGGCCTTGGTGAGACCGCACCTTGAGTATTGTGTGCAGTTTTGGTCACCTTACCTGAGGAAGGACGTTCTTGCCATGGAGGGAGTGCAGCGAAGATTCACCAGGCTGATACCTGGGATGGCAGGAATGACGTATGAGGAGAGATTGTGTCGATTGGGCTTATACTCACTGGAGTCCAGAAGATTGAGAGGGGATCTCATCGAAACCTATAAAATTCTGTCAGGTCTGGACAGACTAGATGCAGGAAGGATGTTTCTGATGGCCGGGGAGTCCAGAACCAGGGGTCATAGTCTAAGGATAAGGGGTAAGCCATTTAGGACTGAAATGAGGAGGAATTTCTTCACCCAGAGAGTGGTGAACCTGTGGAATTCTCTGCCACAGAGGGCAGTGGAGGCTAGTTCATTAAATATATTCAAGAAAGAGTTGGATATATTTCTTGAGGCTAAAGGGATCAAGGGATATGGGGAAAAGGCAGGGACAGGGTACTGAATTTGGATGATCAGCCATGATCACATTGAATGGCGGAGCATGCTCGAAGGGCTGAATGGCCTACTCCTGCTCCTATCTTCTATGTTTCTATGTTTCTATGTAAACAGTGACAGACCTGTACCCACCAGTACTGTACCCCAGTGTTATACAGTGACAGACCTGTACCCACCAGTACTGTACCAGTGTTATACAGTGACAGACCTGTGCCAACCAGTACTGTACCCCAGTGTTATACAGTGACAGACCTGTACCCACCAGTACTGTACCCCAGTGTTATACAGTGACAGACCTGCACCCACCAGTACTGTACCCGTGTTATACAGTGACAGACCTGTCCCCACCAGTACTGTACCCATGTCTTATACAGTGACAGACCTGTCCCCACCAGTACTGTACCCATGTCTTATACAGTGACAGACCTGTACCCACCAGTACTGTACCCCAGTGTTATACAGTGACAGACCTGTACCCACCAGTACTGTACCCCAGTGTTATACAGTGACAGACCTGTACCCACCAGTACTGTACCCCAGCGTTAGACAGTGACAGACCTGTACCCAACAGTACTGTACCCCAGTGTTATACAGTGACAGACCTGTACCCACCAGTACTGTACCCCAGTGTTATACAGTGACAGACCTGTACCAGCCAGTACTGTACCCCAGTGTTATCCAGTGACAGACCTGTACCCACCAGTACTGTACCAGTGTTACACAGCGACAGACGGTACCGTACCAGTGTTATACAGTGACAGACCTGTAACAACCAGTACTGTACCGCAGTGTTATACAGTGACAGCCCTGTTCCTACCAGTACTGTACCCCAGTGTTATACAGCGCCACACCTGTACCGACCAGTACTGTACCGCAGTGTTATACAGCGACAGACCTGTACCCACCAGTCCTTTACCCCAGTGTTATATAGCGACAGACCTGTACCCACCAGTACTGTACCCCAGTGTTATACAGTGACAGACCTGTACCCACCAGTGCTGTACCAGTGTTATACAGTGACAGACCTGCACCCACCAGTACGGTACCCCAGTGTTATACAGTGACAGACCTGTACCCACCAGTACTGTACCCCAGTGTTATACAGTGACAGACCTGTCCCCACCAGTACTGTACCCATGTCTTATACAGTGACAGACCTGTACCCACCAGTACTGTACCCCAGTGTTATACAGTGACAGACCTGTACCCACCAGTACTGTACCCCAGCGTTAGACAGTGACAGACCTGTACCCAACAGTACTGTACCCCAGTGTTATTGTGACAGACCTGTACCCACCAGTACTGTACCCCAGCGTTAGACAGTGACAGACCTGTACCCAACAGTGCTGTACCAGTGTTATACAGTGACAGACCTGCACCCACCAGTACGGTACCCCAGTGTTATACAGTGACAGACCTGTACCCACCAGTACTGTACCCCAGTGTTATACAGTGACAGACCTGTCCCCACCAGTACTGTACCCATGTCTTATACAGTGACAGACCTGTACCCACCAGTACTGTACCCCAGTGTTATACAGTGACAGACCTGTACCCACCAGTACTGTACCCCAGCGTTAGACAGTGACAGACCTGTACCCAACAGTACTGTACCCCAGTGTTATTGTGACAGACCTGTACCCACCAGTACTGTACCCCAGCGTTAGACAGTGACAGACCTGTACCCAACAGTACTGTACCCCAGTGTTATACAGTGACAGACCTGTACCCACCAGTACTGCACCCCAGTGTTCTACAGTGACAGACCTGTACCCACCAGTACTGTACCGCAGTGTTCTACAGTGACAGACCTGTACCCACCAGTACTGTACCCCAGTGTTATACAGTGACAGACCTGTATCCACCAGTACTGTATCCCAGTGGTATACAATGACAGACCTGTACCAACCCGTACTGTACCAGTGTTACACAGTGACAGACCTGTACCAACCAGTACTGCAACCCAGTGTTATACAGTGACAGACCTGTACCCACCAGTAATGAAGCAGTGTTATACAGTGACAGACCTGTACCAATCAGTACGGTACCACAGTGTTATACAGTGACAGACCTGTACCCACCAGCACTGTACCAGTGTTACACAGCGACAGACCGGTACCGTACCAGTGTTATACAGTGACAGACCTGTACCAACCAGTACTGTACCCCAGTGTTATACAGTGACAGCCCTGTTCCTACCAGTACTGTGCCCCAGTGTTGTACAGTGACAGATCTGTACCCACCAGTACTGTACCCCAGTGTTATACAGTGACAGATCTGTACCCACCAGTACTGTACCACAGTGTTATACAGTGACAGACCTGTACCCAACAGTACTGTACCCCAGTGTTATACAGTGACAGACCTGTATCCACCAGTACTGTACCCCAGTGGTATACAATGACAGACCTGTACCCACCCGTACTGTACCAGTGTTATACAGTGACAGACCTGTATCCACCCGTACTGTACCAGTGTTACACAGTGACAGACCTGTACCAACCAGTACTGTAACCCAGTGTTATACAGTGACAGACCTGTACCCACCAGTACTGAAGCAGTGTTATACAGTGACAGACCTGTACCAATCAGTACGGTACCACAGTGTTATACAGTGACAGACCTGTACCCACCAGTACTGTACCAGAGTTACACAGCGACAGACCGGTACCGTACCAGTGTTATACAGTGATAGACCTGTACCCACCAGTGCTGTACCCCAGTGTTATACAGTGACAGATCTGTACCCACCAGTACTGTACCACAGTGTTATACAGTGACAGACCTGTACCCAACAGTACTGTACCCCAGTGTTATACAGCGACAGACCTGTACCCACCAGTACAGCACCCCAGTGCAATACAGTGACAGAACTGTACCCACCAGTACTGCACCCGTGTTTTACAGTGACAGACCTGTACCCACCAGTACTGCACCTGTGTTATACAGCGACAGACCTGTACCCACAAGTACTGTACCCGTGTTGTACAGCGACAGACCTGTACCCACCTGTACTGTACCCCAGTGTTATACAGCGACAGACCTGTACCCACCAGTACTGTACCCCAGTGTTATAGTGACAGACCTGTACCCACCAGTACTGTACCCGTGTTATACAGTGACAGATCTGTACCCACCAGTACTGTATCCCAGTGTTATATAGTGACAGAACTGTACCCACCAGTACTGTACCCCAGTGTTATACAGTGACAGACCTGTACCCACCAGTACTGTACCCCAGTGTTATACAGTGACAGACCTGTACCCACCAGTGCGGTACCCCAGTGTTATACAGCGACAGACCTGTACCCACCAGTACTGTACAGCAGTATTATACAGTGACAGACCTGTACCCATCAGTACTGTACCCCAGTGTTATACAATGACAGACCTGTACCTCCCAGAACTGCACCCCGGTGTTATACAGTGACAGACCTGTACCCACCAGGACTGTACCCCAGTGTTATACAGTGACAGACCTGTATCAACAGTACTGCACCCCAGTGTTATACAGTGACAGACCTGCAGCCACCAGTACTGTACCCCAGTGTTATACAGTGACAGACCTGTACCCACCAGTACTGTACCCCAGTGTATACAGTGAAAGACCTGTACCCACCAGTACTGTACCCCAGTGTTATACAGTGACAGACCTGTACCCACCAGTACTATACCCCAGTGTTATACAGTGACAGACCTGTACCCACCAGTACTGTACCCCAGTGTTATACATCGACAGACCTGTACCCACCAGTACTGCACCCGTGTATACAGTGACAGACCTGTACCCACCAGCACTGTACCCCAGTGTTCTACAGTGACAGACCTGTACCCACCAGTACTGTACCCCAGTGTTATACAGTGACAGACCTGAACCCACCAGTACTGTACCCCAAGGTTATACAGCAACAGACCTGTACCCACCAATACTGTACCCCAGTGTTATACAGCGACAGACCTGTACCCACCAGTACTGTAACCCAGTGTCATACAATGACAGACCTGTACCCACCAGTACTGTACCCCAGTATTATACAGCGGCAGACCTGTACCCACCAGTACTGTACCCCAGTGTTAAACAGTGACAGACCTGTACCCACCAGGACTGTACCCCAGTGTTATACAGTGACAGACCTGCACCCACCAGTTCTGTACCCCAGTGTAATACAGTGACAGACCTGTATCAACAGTACTGCACCCCAGTGCTATACAGTGACAGGACTGTACCCACCAGTACTGTACCCCAGTGCTATACAGTGACAGACCTGTACCCACCAGTACTGCACCCGTGTTTTACAGTGACAGACCTGTACCCACCAGTACTGTCCCCGTGTTATACAATGACAGACCCGTACCCACCGGTACTGCACCCGTGTTCTACAGTGGCAGACCAGTACACAACAGTACTGTACCCATGGTACACAGTGACAGACCTGTACCCACCAGTACTGTACCCGTGTTATACAGCGACAGACCTGTACCCACCAGTACTGTACCCCAGTGTTATACAGTGACAGACCTGTACCCACCCATACTGTATCAGTGTTATACAGTGACAGACCTGTACCAACCACTATTGTGCCCCAGTGTTATACAGTGACAGGCCTGTGCCCACCAGTACTGTACCCGTGTTATACAGCGACAGACCTGTACCCACCAGTACTGTACCCCAGTGTTATACAGTGACAGACCTGTACCCACCAGTACTGCACCTGTGTTTTACAGTGACAGACCTGTACCCACCAGTACTGTACCCGTGTTATACAGCGACAGACCCGTACCCACCGGTACTGCTCCCGTGTTATACAGTGACAGACCAGTACACACCAGTACCGTACCCGTGGGACACAGTGACAGACCTGTACCCACCAGTACTGTACCCGTGTTATACAGTGACAGACCTGTACCCACCAGTACTGTGCCCCAGTGTTATACAGTGACAGACCTGTACCCACCAGTACTGTACCCCAGGGTTATACAGTGACAGACTTGTACCCACCAGAACTGTACCCCAATGTTATACAGTGACAGACCTGTACCCACCAGTACTGTACCCCAAGGTTATACAGCAACAGACCTGTACCCACCAGTACTGTACCCCAGTGTTATATAGCGACAGACCTGTAACCACCAGTACTGTACCGCGGTGTTATATAGTGACAGACTTGTACCCAACAGTACTGTACCCCAGTGTAATACAGTGACAGACCTGCACCCAACTGTACTGTACCCCAGTGTTATACAGTGACAGACCTGTATCCACCAGTAATGTACCCCAGTGTTATACAGTAACAGACCTGTACCCACCAGTACTGTGCCCCAGTGTTATACAGTGACAGACCTGTACCCACCAGTAATGTACCCCAGTGTTATACAGTAACAGACCTGTACCCACCAGTACTGTACCCCAATGTTATACAGTGACACACCTGCACCCACCAGTACTGTACCCCAGTGTTCTACAGTGACAGACCTGGACCCACCAATACTGTACCCCAGTGTTATACAGTGAGAGCTGTACACACCAGTACTGTACCCCAGGGTTATACAGTGACAGACCTGTACACACCAGTACTGTACCCCAGTGTTATACAGTGGCAGACCTGTGCCCAGCAGTACTGTACCGCAGTGTTATACAGTGACAGACCTGTACCCACCAGTACTGTACCCCAGTGTTATACAGTGACAGACCTGTACTGTACCCCAGTGTTATACAGTGACAGACCTGCTTCCACCAGTACTGTACCCCAGTGTTATACAGTGACAGACCTGTACCCACCAGTACTGTACCCCAGTGTTATACAGTGACAGCCCTGTACCAACCAGTACTGTACCCCAGTGTGATACAGTGACAGCCCTGTACCTACCAGTACTGTACCCCAGTGTTATACAGTGACAGACCTGTACCCACCCATACTGTACCAGTGTTATACAGTGACAGACCTGTACCAACCACTATTGTGCCCCAGTGTTATACAGTGTCAGACCTGTGCCCATCAGTACTGTACCCGTGTTATACAGCGACAGACCTGTACCCACCAGTACTGTACCCCAGTGTTATACAGTGACAGACCTGTAGCCACCAGTACTGTACCCCAGTGTTATACAGTGACAGACCTGTACCCACCAGTACTGTACCCGAGTGTATACAGTGACAGACCTGTACCCACCAGTACTGTACCCCAGTGTTATACAGTGACAGACCTGTACCCACCAGTACTGTACCCCAGTGTTATACAGTGACAGACCTGTACCCACCAGTACTGTAACCCAGTGTTATACATCGACAGACCTGTACCCACCAGTACTGCATCCCAGTGTATACAGTGACAGACCTGTACCCACCAGTACTGTACCCCAGTGTTATACAGTGACAGACCTGTACCCACCAGTACTGTACCCCAGTGTTCTACAGTGACAGACCTGTACCCACCAGTACTGTACCCCAGTGTTATACAGTGACAGACCTGTACCCACCAGTACTGTACCCCAAGGTTATACAGCAACAGACCTGTACCCACCAATACTGTACCCCAATGTTATACAGTGACAGACCTGTACCCACCAGTACTGTACCCTAGTGTTATACAGTGACAGACCTGCACCCACCCGTACTCTACCAGTGTTATACAGCGACAGACCTGTAACCACCAGTACTGTACCGCGGTGTTGTACAGTAACAGACTTGTACCCAACAGTACTGTACCCCAGTGTAATACAGTGACAGACCTGTACCCACCAGTACTGTACCGCGGTGTTATAGTGATAGACCTTAACCCAGCAGTTCTGTACCCCAGTGTAATACAGTGACAGACCTGTACCCAACAGTACTGTACCCCAGTGTTATACAGTGACAGACCTGTACCCACCTGTACTGTACCCCAGTGTTATACAGTGACAGACTTGTACCCACCAGTACTGTACCCGTGTTATACAGTGACAGACCTGTATGCACCAGTGCTGTACCCGTGTTATAAAGCGACAGACCTGTACGTACCAGTACTGTACCCCAGTGTTATACAACGACAGACCTGTACCCACCAGTACTGTACCCCAGTGTTATAGTGACAGACCTGTGCCCACCAGTACTGTACCCGTGTTATACAGTGACAGACCTGTACCCACCAGTACTGCACCCCAGTGCTATACAGTGACAGAACTGTACCCACCAGTACTGCACCCATGTTATGCAGTGAGAGACCTGTACCCACCAGTACTGTACCCGTGTTATACAGTGACAGACCTGTACCCACCAGTGCTGTACCCATGTTATACAGTGACAGACCTGTACCCACCAGTACTGTGCCCCAGTGTTATACAGTGACAGATCTGTACCCAACAGTACTGTACGCCAGTGTTACAGTGACAGACCTGTACCCACAAGTACTGTACTTCAGTGTTATACAGTGACAGACCTGTACCCACCAGCACTGTACCCGTTATACAGTGACAGACCTGTGCCCACCAGTACTGTACCCAATATTGTACAGTGACAGACCTCTACCCACCAGTAGGTACTCCAGGGTTTTACAGCAACAGACCTGTACCCACCAGTACTGTACCCCAGAGTTATACAGTAACAGACCTGTACCCACCAGTACTGTACCCCAGGGTTTTCCAGCAACAGACCTGTTCCCACCAGACCTGTCCCCCAGTGTTATACAGTGACAGACGTGTACCCAACAGTACTGTACCCCAGTGTTATACACTGACAGACCAGTGCCCACCAGTACTGTACCCGTGTTATACACTGACAGACCTGTACCCATCAGTACTGTTCCCCAGTGTTATACAGTGACAGACCTGTACCCACCAGTACCGTACCCCAGTGTTATACAGTGACAGACCTGTACCCACCAGGACTGTACCCCAGTGTTATACAGTGACAGACCTGTACCCGCCAGTACTGTATCAGTGTTATACAGTGACAGACCTGTACCCACCAGTACTGTACCGCAGTGTTATACAGTGACAGACCTGTACCCACCAGTACTGTAACCCAGCGTTATACAGCGACAGACCTGTACCCACCAGTACTGAACCCCAATGTTATACAGTGACAGACCTCTATCCACCAGTACTGTACCAGTGTTATACAGTGACAGACCTGTACCCACCAGACCTGTACCCCAGTGTTATACAGTGACAGACCTGTACCCACCAGTACTGTACCCCAGGGTTATACAGTGACAGACCTGTACCCACCAGAACTGTACCCCAATGTTATACAGTGACAGACCTGTACCCACCAGTACTGTACCCCAAGGTTATACAGCAACAGACCTGTACCCACCAGTACTGTACCCCAGTGTTATATAGCGACAGACCTGTAACCACCAGTACTGTACCGCGGTGTTATATAGTGACAGACTTGTACCCAACAGTACTGTACCCCAGTGTAATACAGTGACAGACCTGCACCCAACTGTACTGTACCCCAGTGTTATACAGTGACAGACCTGTATCCACCAGTAATGTACCCCAGTGTTATACAGTAACAGACCTGTACCCACCAGTACTGTGCCCCAGTGTTATACAGTGACAGACCTGTACCCACCAGTAATGTACCCCAGTGTTATACAGTAACAGACCTGTACCCACCAGTACTGTACCCCAATGTTATACAGTGACACACCTGCACCCACCAGTACTGTACCCCAGTGTTCTACAGTGACAGACCTGGACCCACCAATACTGTACCCCAGTGTTATACAGTGAGAGCTGTACACACCAGTACTGTACCCCAGGGTTATACAGTGACAGACCTGTACACACCAGTACTGTACCCCAGTGTTATACAGTGGCAGACCTGTGCCCAGCAGTACTGTACCGCAGTGTTATACAGTGACAGACCTGTACCCACCAGTACTGTACCCCAGTGTTATACAGTGACAGACCTGTACTGTACCCCAGTGTTATACAGTGACAGACCTGCTTCCACCAGTACTGTACCCCAGTGTTATACAGTGACAGCCCTGTACCAACCAGTACTGTACCCCAGTGTGATACAGTGACAGCCCTGTACCTACCAGTACTGTACCCCAGTGTTATACAGTGACAGACCTGTACCCACCCATACTGTACCAGTGTTATACAGTGACAGACCTGTACCAACCACTATTGTGCCCCAGTGTTATACAGTGACAGACCTGTGCCCATCAGTACTGTACCCGTGTTATACAGCGACAGACCTGTACCCACCAGTACTGTACCCCAGTGTTATACAGTGACAGACCTGTAGCCACCAGTACTGTACCCCAGTGTTATACAGTGACAGACCTGTACCCACCAGTACTGTACCCGAGTGTATACAGTGACAGACCTGTACCCACCAGTACTGTACCCGTGTTATACAGTGACAGACCTGTACCCACCAGTACTGTACCCCAGTGTTATACAGTGACAGACCTGTACCCACCAGTACTGTAACCCAGTGTTATACATCGACAGACCTGTACCCACCAGTACTGCATCCCAGTGTATACAGTGACAGACCTGTACCCACCAGTACTGTACCCCAGTGTTATACAGTGACAGACCTGTACCCACCAGTACTGTACCCCAGTGTTCTACAGTGACAGACCTGTACCCACCAGTACTGTACCCCAGTGTTATACAGTGACAGACCTGTACCCACCAGTACTGTACCCCAAGGTTATACAGCAACAGACCTGTACCCACCAATACTGTACCCTAATGTTATACAGTGACAGACCTGTACCCACCAGTACTGTACCCTAGTGTTATACAGTGACAGACCTGCACCCACCCGTACTCTACCAGTGTTATACAGCGACAGACCTGTAACCACCAGTACTGTACCGCGGTGTTGTACAGTAACAGACTTGTACCCAACAGTACTGTACCCCAGTGTAATACAGTGACAGACCTGTACCCACCAGTACTGTACCGCGGTGTTATAGTGACAGACCTTAACCCAGCAGTTCTGTACCCCAGTGTAATACAGTGACAGACCTGTACCCAACAGTACTGTACCCCAGTGTTATACAGTGACAGACCTGTACCCACCTGTACTGTACCCCAGTGTTATACAGTGACAGACTTGTACCCACCAGTACTGTACCCGTGTTATACAGTGACAGACCTGTATGCACCAGTGCTGTACCCGTGTTATAAAGCGACAGACCTGTACGTACCAGTACTGTACCCCAGTGTTATACAACGACAGACCTGTACCCACCAGTACTGTACACCAGTGTTATAGTGACAGACCTGTGCCCACCAGTACTGTACCCGTGTTATACAGTGACAGACCTGTACCCACCAGTACTGCACCCCAGTGCTATACAGTGACAGAACTGTACCCACCAGTACTGCACCCATGTTATGCAGTGAGAGACCTGTACCCACCAGTACTGTACCCGTGTTATACAGTGACAGACCTGTACCCACCAGTGCTGTACCCATGTTATACAGTGACAGACCTGTACCCACCAGTACTGTGCCCCAGTGTTATACAGTGACAGATCTGTACCCAACAGTACTGTACGCCAGTGTTACAGTGACAGACCTGTACCCACAAGTACTGTACTTCAGTGTTATACAGTGACAGACCTGTACCCACCAGCACTGTACCCGTTATACAGTGACAGACCTGTGCCCACCAGTACTGTACCCAATATTGTACAGTGACAGACCTCTACCCACCAGTAGGTACTCCAGGGTTTTACAGCAACAGACCTGTACCCACCAGTACTGTACCCCAGAGTTATACAGTAACAGACCTGTACCCACCAGTACTGTACCCCAGGGTTTTCCAGCAACAGACCTGTTCCCACCAGACCTGTCCCCCAGTGTTATACAGTGACAGACGTGTACCCAACAGTACTGTACCCCAGTGTTATACACTGACAGACCAGTGCCCACCAGTACTGTACCCGTGTTATACACTGACAGACCTGTACCCATCAGTACTGTTCCCCAGTGTTATACAGTGACAGACCTGTACCCACCAGTACCGTACCCCAGTGTTATACAGTGACAGACCTGTACCCACCAGGACTGTACCCCAGTGTTATACAGTGACAGACCTGTACCCGCCAGTACTGTATCAGTGTTATACAGTGACAGACCTGTACCCACCAGTACTGTACCGCAGTGTTATACAGTGACAGACCTGTACCCACCAGTACTGTAACCCAGCGTTATACAGCGACAGACCTGTACCCACCAGTACTGAACCCCAATGTTATACAGTGACAGACCTCTATCCACCAGTACTGTACCAGTGTTATACAGTGACAGACCTGTACCCACCAGACCTGTACCCCAGTGTTATACAGTGACAGACCTGTACCCACCAGTACTGTACCTCAATGTTATACAGCGACAGACCTGTACCCACCAGACCTGTACCCCAGTGTTATACAGTGACAGAGCTGCACCCATCATTACTGTACCCCAGTGTTATACAGTGACAGACCTGTACCCACCAGTACTGTAAACCAGTGTTATACAGCGACAGACCTGTACCCACCAGCACTGCACCCCAGTGTTATACAGCGACCGACCTGTACCCACCAGTACTGTACCCCAGTGTTATATAGCGACAGACCTGTAACCACCAGTACTGTACCGCGGTGTTATACAGTGACAGACTTGTACCCAACAGTACTGTACCGCAGTGTAATACAGTGACAGACCTGTACCCACCAGTACTGTACCCCAGTGTAATACAGTGACAGACCTTAACCCAGCAGTTCTGTACCCCAGTGTAATACAGTGACAAACCTGTACCCAACAGTACTGTACCCCAGTGTTATACAGTGACAGACCTGTACCCCAGTGTTATACAGTGACAGACTAGTACCCACCAGTACTGTACCCCAGTGTTATACAATAATAATACAATACAATACAATACAAATCGCTTTATTGGCATGATAAGGTACATCTTATGTTGCCAAAGCTTCAAAATACATTTATGGTTGAACACATAAACGCGGTTCCATTCATACAGTGTATAAACAGGTATATCCCTGAGTTTATAAATATATTTTCGCCTTGTTTATATATACTCTTGTCTTAGTTTACTGGTTGTCCCTCTGTTCATGGCAAGCTGTGACATAGTGTGCCGCCAGTGTTACACAGCTTCTCTCCTCCCCCAGTAGGAATGGGAGTTTTTGGTTGTCAGTCAGATTTCTGAATTCAGGGCATATTTGTGAGAATTTTTGATAGAAATTCTCTCTGATGCCCTGATATTTTCCACAGGCTGTGAGGAAGTGCATCTCTGTCTCAACTACTCCCTGACTGCAGTGAGAGCATATCCTGTCTTCTCTTGGCAGCCTGGTCTGCCTGTGTCTTCCTTTTTCGATCGCTAGGCTATGTTCGCTAAGTCTGTACCTTGTCAAGGTTCTTCTCAGTTTGTTATCCTTTACCATGGTCAGGTAATCAGCCATGTTGTATTGTCTGTTTAGGGCCAAGTAGCAATTGAGTTTGCTTTGGGTTTTTGTTGTTTCTGCCCAATATGACAGATATTTTTCCTTTTGCTTAGCGACGATTGTGTTGGGTCGAATTCTTTGTGTTACCCTGTCACTGTCCTGGGGCTGGTTATTGTTAGTATTGTTATTAGTTACTTTATTGAGTCCCAGGACTAGTTGACTGAGGGTATTCTTCTTTATGGTCAGCTCTTGGCATTTCAGGGCGTCGTAGTGATAGCATTGGGGGTTGCTCATTTGCAGGTGATTCCAGAATTTGGTGGCTCTTTTTTGGATAGTGATTATTAATGGGTATTGGCCTAGTTCCGCCCTGCATGCGTTGTTTACTGTTTTCCTTTGAGTCCGGAGGATACTTGTGACAGACCTGTATCCACCCGTACTGTACCAGTGTTATTGTGACAGACCTGTACCAACCAGTACTGTAGCCCAGTGTTATAAAGTGACAGCCCTGTACCTAGCAGTACTGTGCCCCAGTGATATACAGCGACAGACCTGTACCCACCAGTACTGTACCCCAGTGTTATACAGTGACAGACCTGTATCCACCAGTACTGCACCCCAGTGTTATACAGTGACTGACCTGTACCAAACAGTACTGTACCCCAGTGTTATACAGTGACAGACCTGTACCCACCTGTACTGTACCCCAGTGTTATACAGTGACAGACTTCTACCCACCAGTACTGTACCCCAGTGTTATACAGTGACAGACCTGTATCCACCCGTACTGTACCAGTGTTATTGTGACAGACCTGTACCAACCAGTACTGTAGCCCAGTGTTATAAAGTGACAGCCCTGTACCTAGCAGTATTGTGCCCCAGTGATATACAGCGACAGACCTGTACCCACCAGTACTGTACCCCAGTGTTATACAGTGACAGACCTGTATCCACCAGTACTGCACCCCAGTGTTATACAGTGACAGACCTGTATCCACCAGTACTGTACCCCAGTGTTATGCAGTGACAGACCTGTATCCACCAGTACTGTACCCCAGTGTTATACAGTGACAGACCTGCACCCACCAGTACTGTACCCCAGTGTTACACAGTGACAGACCTGTACCCACCAGTACTGTACCAGCGTTATACAGTGACAGACCTGTATCCACCCGTACTGTACCAGTGTCATACAGTGACAGACCTGTACCCACCCGTACTCTACCAGTGTTATACAGTGACAGACCTGTACCCACCAGTACTGTACCCCAGTGTTATACAGTGACAGACCTGTACCCACCAGTGATGTACTCCAGTGTTATACAGTGACAGACCTGTACCCACCAGACCTGTACCCCAGTGTTATACAGTGACAGACCTGTACCCACCAGTACTGTAACCCAGTGTTATACAGTGACAGACCTGTACCCACCAGTACTGTACCCCAATGTTATACAGCGACAGACCTGTACCCACCAGACCTGTACCCCAGTGTTATACAGAGACAGAGCTGCACCCATCATTACTGTACCCCAGTGTTATACAGTGACAGACCTGTCCCCACCAGTACTGTACCCCAGTGTTATACAGTGACAGACCTGTACCC
This sequence comes from Somniosus microcephalus, assembly GCF_052327205.1. Lineage (NCBI taxonomy): Eukaryota > Metazoa > Chordata > Chondrichthyes > Squaliformes > Somniosidae > Somniosus > Somniosus microcephalus. The sequence continues at coordinate 55,017,805 of NW_028225182.1, read as the reverse complement.
ACCAGTACTGTACCCCAGTGTTATACAGTGACAGACCTGTACCCACCAGTACTGTAACCCAGTGTTATACAGCGACAGACCTGTACCCACCAGTACTGCACCCCAGTGTTATACAGCGACCGACCTGTACCCACCAGTACTGTACCCCAGTGTAATACAGTGACAGACCTGTACCCACAAGTACTGTACCGCGGTGTTATAGTGACAGACCTTAACCCAGCAGTTCTGTACCCCAGTGTAATACAGTGACAGACCTGTACCCAACAGTACTGTACCCCAGTGTTATACAGTGACAGACCTGCACCCACCTGTACTGTACCCCAGTGTTATACAGTGACAGACTTGTACCCACCAGTACTGTACCCCAGTGTTATACATTGACAGACCTGCACCCACCTGTACTGTACCCCAGTGTTATACAGTGACAGACTTGTACCCACCAGTACTGTACCCCAGTGTTATACAGTGACAGACCTGCACCCACATGTACTGTACCCGTGTTATAAAGCGACAGACCTGTACCCACCAGTACTGCACCCCAGTGCTATACAGTGACAGACCTGTACCCACCAGTACTGCACCCATGTTATGCAGTGACAGACCTGTACCCACCAGTACTGTACCCGTGTTATACAGTGAGAGACCTGTACCCACCAGTGCTGTACCCATGTTATACAGTGACAGACCTGTACCCACCAGTATTGTGCCCAGTGTTATACAGTGACAGACCTGTACCCAACAGTACTGTACCCCAGTGTTATACAGTGACAGACCTGTATCCACCAGTACTGTACCCCAGTGTTATACAGTGACAGACCTGTATCCACCCGTACTGTACCAGTGTTATACAGTGACAGACCTGTACCAACCAGTACTGTACCCCAGTGTTATACAGTGACAGCCCTGTACCCACCAGTACTGTACCCCAGTGTTATGCAGTGACAGACCTGTATCCACCAGTACTGTACCCCAGCGTTATAGTGACAGACCTGTACCCACCAGTACTGTACCCCAGTGTTATACAGTGACAGATGTACCCACCAGTACTGTACCCCAGCGTTATAGTGACAGACCTGTACCCACCAGTACTGTACCCCAGTGTTATACAGCGACAGACCTGTGCCCACCAGTACTGTACCGCAGTGTTATACAGTGACAGACCTGTACCCACCAGTACTGTACAAGAGTGTTATACAGCGACAGACCTGTACCCACCAGTACTGTACCACAGTGTTATACAGTGACAGACCTATACCCACCAGTACTGTACCCCAGTGCTATACAGTGACAGACCTGTACCCAACAGTACTGTACCCCAGTGTTATACAGCGACAGACCTGTACCCACCAGTACTGTACCCCAGTGTTATACAGCGACAGACCTGTACCCACCAGTACTGTACCTCAGTTTTATACAGTGGCAGACCTGTACCCAGCAGTACTGTACCGCAGTGTTATACAGTGACAGACCTGGGCCCACCAGTACTGTACCCCAATGTAAAGAGTGACAGACCTGTACCCACCAGTACTGTACCCCAGTGTTATACAGTGACAGACCTGTATCCACCAGTACTGCACCCCAGTGTTATACAGTGACAGACCTGTATCCACCAGTACTGTACCCGTGTTATACAGTGACAGACCTGTATCCACCCGTACTGTACCAGTGTTATTGTGACAGACCTGTATCCACCAGTACTGTACCCCAATGTTATACAGTGACAGGCCTGTACCCACTAGTACTGTACCAGTGTTATACAGCGACAGACCTGCACCAACCAGTACTGTACCCCAGTGTTATACAGTGACAGACCTGTACCCACCCGTACTCTACCAGTGTAAAAGTGACAGACCTGTACCCACCAGTACTGTACCCCAGTGTTATACAGCGACAGACTTGTACCCACCAGTACTGTACCCGTGTTATACAGTGACAGACCTGTACCCAACAGTACTGTACCCCAGTGTTATACAGTGATAGACCTGTACCCAGCAGGACTGTGCCGCAGTGTTATACAGTGACAGGCCTGTATCACCAGTACTGTACCCCAGTGTTATACAGTGACAGACCTGGGCCCACCAGTACTGCACCCCAATGTAAACAGTGACAGACCTGTACCCACCAATACTGTACCCCAGTGTTATACAGTGACAGACCTGTACCCAACAGCACTGTACGACAGTGTTACAGTGACAGACCTGTACCCACAAGTACTGTACTTCAGTGTTATACAGTGACAGACCTGTGCCCACCAATACTGTACCCGTGTTATACTGACAGACCTGTACCCACCAGCACTGTACCCGTGTTATACAGTGACAGACCTGTGCCCACCAATACTGTACCCCAGTGTTATACTGACAGACCTGTACCCACCAGCACTGTACCCGTGTTATACAGCAACAGACCTGTACCCACCAGTACTGTACCCCAGAGTTATACAGTAACAGAGCAGTGCCCACCAGTACTGTACCCGTCTTATACAGCAACAGACCTGTACCAACCAGTACTGAACCCCAGTGTTATACAGCGACAGACCTGCACCCACCAGTACTGTACCCCAATGCTATATAGCGACAGACCTGTACCCACCAGTACTGTACCCCAGTGTTATACAGCGACAGACCTGTTCCCACCAGTACTGCACCCCAGGGTTATACAGCGACAGACCTGTACCCACCAGTACTGTACGCCAGTGTTATACAGCGACAGACCTGTACAAAATAGTACTGCACCCCAGGGTTATACAGTGACAGGCCTGTACCCACCAGTACTGTACCCCAGTGTTATACAGTGACAGACCTGTACCCACCAGCACGGTACCCCAGTGTTATGCAGTGACAGACCTGTATCCAATATTACTGTACCCCAGTGTTATACAGTGACAAACCTGTACCCACCAGTATTGTACCCCAGTGTTATACAGTGACAGACCTGTACCCACCAGTACTGTACCCCATGTTATGCAGTGACAGACCTGTACCCACCAGTACCGTACCCCAGTGTTATACAGTGACAGACCTGTACCCGCCAGTACTGTATCAGTGTTATACAGTGACAGACCTGTACCCACCAGTACTGTACCCCACTGTTATACAGTGACAGACCTGTTCCCACCAGTACTGTACCCCATGTTATGCAGTGACAGACCTGTCCCCACCAGTACTGTACCCCAATGTTTTTCAGCGACAGACCTGTACCCACCAGTACTGAACCCCAATGTTATACAGTGACAGACCTGCACCCACCAGTACTGTGCCCCAGTGTTATACAGCGACAGACCTGTACCCACCATTACTGTACCAGTGTTATGCAGTGACAGACCTGGGCCCACCAGTACTGTACCCCAATGTAAACAGTGACAGACCTGTACCCACCAGTACTGTACTCCAGTGTTATAAAGTGACAGACCTGTATCCACCAGTACTGTACCCCAGTGTTATACAGTGACAGACCTGTATCCACCCGTACTGTACCAGTGTTATTGTGACAGACCTGTACTAACCAGTACTGTAGCCCAGTGTTATACAGTGACAGCCCTGTACCTAGCAGTACTGTGCCCCAGTGATATACAGCGACAGACCTGTATGCACCAGTACTGTACCCCAGTGTTATACAGTGACAGACCTGTACCCACCAGTACTGTACCCCAGTGTTATACAGTGACAGACCTGTACCCACCAGTACTGTACCACAGTGTTATACACTGACAGACCTGTACCCACCAGTACTGTACCCCAGTGTTATACAGTGACAGACCTGTACCCACCAGTACTGTACCCCAGTGTTATACAGCGACAGACCTGTACCCACCAGTACTGTACCACAGTGTTATACAGCGACAGACCTGTACCCACCAGTACTGTACCCCAGTGTTATACAGTGACAGACCTGTACCCACCAGTACTGTACCCCAGTCTTATACAGCGACAGACCTGTACCCAACAGTACTGTACCCCAGTGTTATACAGTGACAGACCTGGACCCATCAATACTGTACCCCAGTGTTATACAGTGACAGACCTGTACCCACCAGTACTGTACCCCAGTGTTATACAGTGACAGAGCTGTACCAACCAGTACTGAACCCCAGTGTTATACAGCGACAGACCTGCACCCACCAGTACTGTACCCCAATGCTATATAGCGACAGACCTGTACCCACCAGTACTGTACCCCAGTGTTATACAGCGACAGACCTGTTCCCACCAGTACTGCACCCCAGGGTTATACAGCGACAGACCTGTACCCACCAGTACTGTACGCCAGTGTTATACAGCGACAGACCTGTACAAAATAGTACTGCACCCCAGGGTTATACAGTGACAGGCCTGTACCCACCAGTACTGTACCCCAGTGTTATACAGTGACAGACCTGTACCCACCAGCACGGTACCCCAGTGTTATGCAGTGACAGACCTGTATCCAATATTACTGTACCCCAGTGTTATACAGTGACAAACCTGTACCCACCAGTATTGTACCCCAGTGTTATACAGTGACAGACCTGTACCCACCAGTACTGTACCCCATGTTATGCAGTGACAGAACTGCACCCACCAGTACTGTACCCCAGTGCTATAAAGTGACAGACCTGTATCCACCCGTACTGTACCAGTGTTATTGTGACAGACCTGTACCCACCAGTACTGTACCCCAGTGTTATACAGTGACAGACCTGTATCCACCAGTACTGTACCCCAATGTTATACAGTGACAGGCCTGTACCCACCCGTACTCTACCAGTGTTATAGTGACAGACCTGTATCCACCAGTACTGTACCCCAGTGTCATACAGTGACAGACCTGTATCCACCAGTACTGTACCACAGTGTTATACAGCGACAGACCTGTACCCACCAGTACTGGAGCACAGTGTTATACAGTGACAGACCTGTACCCACCAGTACTGTACCCCAGTGCTATACAGTGACAGACCCGTACCCAACAGTACTGTACCCCAGTGTTATACAGCGACAGACCTGTACCCCAGTGTTATACAGCGACAGACCTGTACCCACCAGTACTGTACCCCAGTGTTATACAGCGATAGACCTGTACCCACCAGTACTGTACCCCAGTGTTATACAGTGACAGACCTGTACCCACCAGTACTGTACCCGTGTGATACAGTGACAGACCTGGGCCCACCAGTACTGTACCCCAATGTAAACAGTGACAGACCTGTACCCACCAGTACTGTACCCCAGTGTTGTTGTGACAGACCTGTATCCAGCAGTACTGTACCCCAGTGTTATACAGTGACATACCTGTACCCACCAGTACTGTACCCGTGTTATACAGTGACAGACCTGTATCCACCCGTACTGTACCAGTGTTATACAGTGACAGACCTGTACCAACCAGTACTGTACCCCAGTGTTATACAGTGACAGCCCTGTACCCACCAGTACTGTACCCCAGTGTTATGCAGTGACAGACCTGTATCCACCAGTACTGTACCCCAGCGTTATACAGTGACAGACCTGTACCCACCAGTACTGTACCCCAGTGTTATACAGTGACAGATGTACCCACCAGTACTGTACCCCAGCGTTATACAGTGACAGACCTGTACCCACCAGTACTGTACCGCAGTGTTATACAGTGACAGACCTGTACCCACCAGTACTGTACAAGAGTGTTATACAGCGACAGACCTGTACCCACCAGTACTGTACCACAGTGTTATACAGTGACAGACCTGTACCCAACAGTACTGTACCCCAGTGTTATACAGCGACAGACCTGTACCCACCAGTACTGTACCTCAGTGTTATACAGTGGCAGACCTGTACCCAGCAGTACTGTACCGCACTGTTATACAGTGACAGACCTGGGCCCACCAGTACTGTACCCCAATGTAAAGAGTGACAGACCTGTACCCACCAGTACTGTACCCCAGTGTTATACAGTGACAGACCTGTATCCACCAGTACTGCACCCCAGTCTTATACAGTGACAGACCTGTATCCACCAGTACTGTACCCGTGTTATACAGTGACAGACCTGTATCCACCAGTACTGTACCCCAATGTTATACAGTGACAGGCCTGTACCCACTAGTACTGTACCAGTGTAATACAGCGACAGACCTGTACCAACCAGTACTGTACCCCAGTGTTATACAGTGACAGACCTGTACCCACCCGTACTCTACCAGTGTTATAGTGACAGACCTGTACCCACCAGTACTGTATCCCAGTGTAAAACAGCGACAGACTTGTACCCACCAGTACTGTACCCGTGTTATACAGTGACAGACCTGTACCCAACAGTACTGTACCCCAGTGTTATACAGTCACAGACCTGTACCCAGCAGGACTGTGCCGCAGTGTTATACAGTGACAGGCCTGTATCACCAGTACTGTACCCCAGTGTTATACAGTGACAGACCTGGGCCCACCAGTACTGCACCCCAATGTAAACAGTGACAGACCTGTACCCACCAATACTGCACCCCAGTGTTATACAGTGACAGACCTGTACCCACCAGTACTGTACCCCAGTGTTATACAGTGACAGACCTGTATCCAGCAGTACCGTACCCCAGTGTTATACAGTGACAGACCTGTACCCACCAGTACCGTACCCCAGTGTTATACAGTGACAGACCTGTATCCACCCGTACTGTACCAGTGTTATACAGTGACAGACCTGCACCAACCAGTACTGTACCCCAGTGTTAGACAGTGACAGACCTGTACCCAACAGTACTGTACCCCAGTGTTATACAAAGACAGACCTGTACCCACCAGACCTGTATGCCAGTGTTATACAGTGACAGACCTGTACCCATCAGTACTGTACCCCAGTGTTATACAGCGACAGACCTGTATCCACCAGTACTGTACCCCAGGGTTATACAGCGACAGACCTGTAGGCACCAGTACTGTACCCCAGTGTTTTATAGCGACAGACCTGTACCCACCAGTACTGTACCCCAGGGTTATACAGCGACAGACCTGTACCCACCAGTACTGTACCCCAGTGTTATACAGCGACAGACCAGTACCCACCAGTACTGTACCCCAGTGTTATACAGCGACAGACCTGTACCCACCAGTACTGTACCCCAGTGTTATACAGTGACAGACCTGTACCCAACAGTACTGCACCCCTGTGTTATACAAAGACAGACCTGTACCCACCAGTACTGTACCCCAGTGTTATACAGTGACAGACCTGTACCCAGCAGGACTGTACCGCAGTGTTATACAGTGACAGGCCTGTACCCACCAGTACTGTACCCCAGTGTTATACAGTGACAGACCTGGGCCCACCAGTACTGTACCCCAATGTAAACTGTGACAGACCTGTACCCACCCGTACTGTACCCCAGTGTTATACAGTGACAGACCTGTACCCACCAGTACTGTACCCCAGAGTTATACAGTGACATACCTGTATCCAGCAGTACTGTACCCCAGTGTTATACAGTGACAGACCTGTACCCACCAGTACTGTACCCCAGTGTTATACAGTGATAGACCTGTATCCACCCGTACTGTACCAGTGTTATACAGTGACAGACCTGTATCAACCAGTACTGTACCCGTGTTATACAGTGACAGGCCTGTACCCACCAGTACTGTACCCCAGTGTTATGCAGTGACAGACCTGTATCCACCAGTACTGTACCCCAGTGTTATACAGTGACAGACCTGTACCCACCAGTACTGTACCCCAGTGTTATACAGTGACAGACCTGTACCCACCAGTTCTGTGCCAGTGTTACACAGTGACAGACCTGTATCCACCCGTACTGTACCAGTGTTATACAGTGACAGACCTGTACCCACCCATACTCTACCAGTGTTATACAGTGACAGACCTGTACCAACCAGTACTGTACCCCAGTGTTATACAGTGACATCCCTGTACCTATCAGTACTATACCCCAGTGTTATACAGTGACAGACCTGTACCCACCAGACCTGTACCCCAGTGTTATACAGTGACAGACCTGTACCCATCAATACTGTACCCCAGTGTTATACAGTGACAGACCTGTACCCACCAGTACTGTACCCCAGTGTGAAACAGTGATAGACCTATACCAACCAGTACTGTACCCCAGTGTTTTACAGCGACCGACCTGTACCCACCAGTACTGTACCCCAGTGTTATATAGCGACAGACCTGTACCCACCAATACTGTACCCCAGTGTTATACAGCGACAGACCTGTACCCACCAGTACTGTACCCCAGGGTTATACAGTGACAGACCTGTACCCAACAGTACTGTACCCCAGTGTTATACAAAGACAGAGCTGTACCCACCAGACCTGTATGCCAGTGTTATACAGTGACAGACCTGTACCCATCAGCACTGTACCCCAGTGTTATACAGCGACAGACCTGTACCCACCAGTACTGTACCCCAGGGTTATACAGCGACAGACCTGTAGGCACCAGTACTGTACCCCAGTGTTATATAGCGACAGACCTGTACCCACCAGTACTGTACCCCAGTGTTATACAGCGACAGACCTGTTCCCACCAGTACTGTACCCCAGGGTTATACAGCGACAGACCTGTACCCACCAGTACTGTACCCCAGTGTTATACAGTGACAGACCTGTACCCAACAGTACTGTACCCCAGTGTTATACAAAAACAGACCTGTACCCACCAGTACTGTACCCCAGTGTTATACAGTGACAGACCTGTACCCAACAGTACTGTACCCCAGTGTTATACAGTGACAGACCTGGGCCCACCAGTACTGTACCCCAGTGTTATACAGTGACATACCTGTATCCAGCAGTACTGTACCCCAGTGTTATACAGTGACAGACCTGTACCCACCAGTACTGTACCCCAGTGTTATACAGTGATAGACCTGTATGAACCCGTACTGTACCAGTGTTATACAGTGACAGACCTGTACCAACCAGTACTGTACCCGTGTTATACAGTGACAGACCTGTACCCACCAGTCCTGTACCCCAGTGTTATGCAGTGACAGACCTGTATCCACCAGTACTGTACCCCAGTGTTATACAGTGACAGACCTGTACCCACCAGTACTGTACCCCAGTGTTATACAGTGACAGACCTGTACCCACCAGTACTGTGCCAGTGTTACACAGTGACAGACCTGTATCCACCCGTACTGTACCAGTGTTATACAGTGACAGACCTGTACCCACCCGTACTCTACCAGTGTTATACAGTGACAGACCTGTACCAACCAGTACTGTACCCCAGTGTTATACAGTGACATCCCTGTACCTAGCAGTACTATACCCCAGTGTTATACAGCGACAGACCTGTACAGACCAGTACTGTACCCGTGTTATACAGTGACAGACCTGTACCCACCAGACCTGTACCCCAGTGTTATACAGTGACAGACCTGTACCCATCAATACTGTACCCCAGTGTTATACAGTGACAGACCTGTACCCACCAGTACTGTACCCCAGTGTTATACAGTGATAGACCTATACCAACCAGTACTGTACCCCAGTGTTATACAGCGACCGACCTGTACCCACCAGTACTGTACCCCAGTGTTATATAGCGACAGATCTGTACCCACCAGTACTGTACACCAGTGTTATACAGCGACAGACCTGTACCCACCAGTACTGTACCCCAGGGTTATACAGTGACAGACCTGTACCCAACAGTACTGTACCCGTGTTATACAAAGACAGAGCTGTACCCACCAGTACTGTACCCCAGGGTTATGCAGTGACAGACCTGTACCCATCAGTACTGTACCCCAGTGTTATACAGCGACAGACCTGTACCCACCAGTACTGTACCCCAGGGTTATACAGCGACAGACCTGTAGGCACCAGTACTGTACCCCAGTGTTATATAGCGACAGACCTGTACCCACCAGTACTGTATCCCAGTGTTATACAGCGACAGACCTGTTCCCACCAGTACTGTACCCCAGGGTTATACAGCGACAGACCTGTACCCACCAGTACTGTACCCCAGTGTTATACAGTGACAGACCTGTACCCAACAGTACTGTAACCCAGTGTTATACAAAAACAGACCTGTACCCACCAGTACTGTACCCCAGTGTTATACAGTGACAGACCTGTACCCAACAGTACTGTACCCCAGTGTTATACAGTGGCAGACCTGTACCCAGCAGGACTGTACCGCAGTGTTATACAGTGACAGACCTGGGCCCACCAGTACTGTACCCCAATGTAAACTGTGACACACCTGTACCCACCCGTACTGTACCCCAGTGTTATACAGTGACAGACCTGTACCCACCAGTACTGTACCCCAGTGTTATACAGTGACATACCTGTATCCAGCAGTACTGTACCCCAGTGTTAAACAGTGACAGACCTGCACCCACCAGTACTGTACCCCAGTGTTATACAGTGATAGACCTGTATCCACCCGTACTGTACCAGCGTTATACAGTGACAGACCTGTACCAACCAGTACTGTACCCGTGTTATACAGTGACAGACCTGTACCCACCAGTACTGTACCCCAGTGTTATGCAGTGACAGACCTGTATCCACCAGTACTGTACCCCAGTGTTATACAGTGACAGACCTGTACCCACCAGTACTGTACCCCAGTGTTATACAGTGACAGACCTGTACCCACCAGTACTGTACCCCAGTGTTACACAGTGACAGACCTGTACCCACCCGTACTCTACCAGTGTTATACAGTGACAGACCTGTACCAACCAGTACTGTACCCCAGTGTTATACAGCGACAGACCTGTACAGACCAGTACTGTACCCCAGTGTTATACAGTGACAGACCTGTACCCACCAGACCTGTACCCCAGTGTTATACAGTGACAGACCTGTACCCATCAATACTGTACCCCAGTGTTATACAGTGACAGACCTGTACCCACCAGTTCTGTACCCCAGTATTATACAGTGACAGACCTGTACCAACCAGTACCGTACGCCAGTGTTATACAGCGACAGACCTGTACCCACCAGTACTGTACCACAGGGTTATATAGCGACAGACCTGTACCCACCAGTACTGTACACCAGTGTTATAAAGCGACAGATCTGTACCCACCAGTACTGTACCCCAGTGTTATACAGTGACAGACCTGTATCCGCCAGTACTGTACCCCAGTGTTATACAGTGACAGACCTGTAACCACCAGTACTGTACCAGTGCTATACCGTGACAGACCTGTATCCACCCGTACTGTACCAGTGTTATACAATGACAGACCTGTACCAACAAGTACTGTACCCCAGTGTTATACAGTGACAGACCTGTACCCACCCGTACTCTACCAGTGTTATACAGTGACAGACCTGTACCAACCAGTACTGTACCCCAGTGTTATACAGTGACAGCCCTGTACCTACCAGTACTGTACCCCAGTGTTATAGTGACAGACCTGTACCCACCAGTACTGTACCCCAGTGTTATACAGTGACAGACCTGTACCCAACAGTACTGTACCCCAGTGTTATACAAAGACAGACCTGTACCCACCAGACCTGTAGACCAGTGTTATACAGTGACAGACCTGTACCCATCAGTACTGTACCCGTGTTATACAGCGACAGACCTGTACGGACCAGTACGGTACCCCAGTGTTGTACAGCGACAGACCTGTACCAACCAGTACTGTACCCCAGCGTTATGCAGTGGCAGACTGTACCCAGCAGGACTGTACCGCTGTGTTATACAGTGACAGACCTGGGCCCACCAGTGCTGTACCCCAATCTAAACTGTGACAGACCTGCACCCACCAGTACTGTACCCCAGTGTTATACAGTGACAGACCTGGGCCCACCAGTGCTGTACCCCAATCTAAACTGTGACAGACCTGCACCCACCAGTACAGTACCCCAGTGTTATACAGTGACATACCTGTATCCAGCAGTACTGTACCCCAGTGTTATACAGTGACACACCTATATCCACCAGTACTGTACCCCAGTGTTATACAGTAACAGACCTGTACCAACCAGTACTGTACCCCAGTGTTATACAGTGTCATCCCTGTACCTAGCAGTACTATTCCCCAGTGTTATACAGCGACAGACCGGTACCCACCAGTGCTGTACCCGTGTTATACAGTGACAGACCTGCACCCACCAGTACTGTACCCCAGTGTTATACAGTGACAGACCTGTACCCACCAGTATTGTACCCCAGTGTTATACAGCGACAGACCTGTACCCACCAGTACTGTACCCGTGTTATACAGTGACAGACCTGCACCCACCAGTACTGTACCCCAGTGTTATACAGTGACAGACCTGTACCCACCAGAACTGTACCACAGTGTTATACAGTGACAGACCTGTACCCACCAGTACTGTACCCCAGTGTTATACAGTGACAGACCTGTACCCAACAGTACTGTACCCCAGTGTTATACAGCGACAGACCTGTACCCACCAGACCTGTACCCCAGTGTTATACAGTGACAGATCTGTACCCATCAATACTGTACCCCAGTGTTATAAAGCGACAGACCTGTACCCACCAGTACTGTAGAAGTGTTATACCGTGACAGACCTGTATCCACCCGTACTGTACCACAGTGTTATACAGTGACAGACCTGTACCCACCAGTACTGTACCCCAGTGTTATACAGCGACAGACCTGTACCCACCAGTACTGTACCACAGTGTTATACCGCGACAGACCTGTACCCACCAGACCTGTACCCCAGTGTTATACAGTGACAGACCTGTACCCATCAATACTGTACCAGTGTTATACAGTGACAGACCTGTATCCACCAGTACTGTACCCCAGAGTTATACAGTGACAGACCTATACCAACCAGTACTGTACCCCAGTGTTATACAGCGACCGACCTGTACCCACCAGTACTGTACCCCAGTGTTATATAGTGACAGACCTGTACCCACCAGTACTGTACCCCAGTGTTATACAGCAACAGACCTGTACCCACCAGTACTGTACCCCAGGGTTATACAGCGACAGACCTGTACCCGCCAGTACTGTACCCCAGTGTTATACCGCGACAGAGCTGTACCCACCAGTAATGTACCCGAGTGTTATGCAGCGACAGACCTGTACCCACCAGTACTGTACCCCAGTGTTATACAGTGACAGACCTGTACCCAACAGTACTGTACCCCAGCATTATACACTGACAGACCTGCACCCACCAGTACTGTACCCGTGTTATACAGCGACAGACCTGTACGGACCAGTACGGTACCCCAGTGTTATACAGCGACAGACCTGTACCCACCAGTACTGTGCCCCAGTGTTATACAGTGACAGACCTGTATCCACCAGTAATGTACCCCAGTGTTATACAGCGACAGACCTGTATCCACCCGTACTGTACCAGTGTTACACAGTGACAGACCTGTACCCACCAGTATTGTACCCCAGTGTTATACAGCGACAGACCTGTACCCACCAGTACTGTACCCCAGTGTTATACAGTGACAGACCTGTACCCACCAGTACTGTACCCGTGTTATACAGTGACAGACCTGTACCCACCAGTACTGTACCACAGTGTTATAAAGTGACAGACCTGTACCCACCAGTACTGTACCCCAGTGTTATACAGTGACAGACCTGTACCCATCAATACTGTACCCCAGCGTTATACAGTGACAGACCTGTACCCACCAGTTCTGTACCCCAGTATTATACAGTGACAGACCTGTACCCACCAGTTCTGTACCCCAGTATTATACAGTGACAGACCTGTACCAACCAGTACTGTACGTCAGTGTTATACAGCGACAGACCTGTACCCACCACTACTGTACCCCGGTGTTATATAGCGACAGACCTGTACCCACCAGTACTGTACCCCAGTGTTATACAGCGACAGACCTGTACCCACCAGTACTGTACCCCAGTGTTATAAAGCGACAGACCTGTACCCACCAGTACTGTACAAGTGTTATAGCGTGACAGACCTGTATCCACCCGTACTGTACCAGTGTTATACAGTGACAGTCCTGTACCAACAAGTACTGTACCCCAGTGTTATACAGCGACAATCCTGGACCAACCAGTACTGTACCCCAGTGTTATACAGTCACAGAGCTGTACCCACCAGTACTGTACCCCAGTGTTATACAGTGACAGACCTGTACCCACCAGTACTGTACGACAGTGTTATACAGTGACAGACCTGTACCCACCAGTACTGTACCCCAGTGTTATACAGTGACAGACCTGTACCCAACAGTACTGTACCCCAGCGTTATGCAGTGGCAGACCTGTACCCAGCAGGACTGTACCGCAGTGTTATACAGTGACAGGCCTGTACCCAACAGTACTGTACCCCAGCGTTATGCAGTGGCAGACCTGTACCCACCAGTACTGTACCCCAGTGTTATACAGTGACAGACCTGTACCCAACAGTACTGTACCCCAGCGTTATGCAGTGGCAGACCTGTACCCACCAGTACTGTACCCCAGTGTTATACAGTGACAGACCTGTACCCAACAGTACTGTACCCCAGCGTTATGCAGTGGCAGACCTGTACCCACCAGTACTGTACCCCAGTGTTATACAGTGACAGACCTGGGCCCACCAGTACTGTACCCCAATCTAAACTGTGACAGACCTGTACCCACCAGTACTGTACCCCAGTGTTATACAGCGACAGACCTGTACCCACCAGTACTGTACCCCAGTGTTATACAGCGACAGACCTGTACCCACCAGTACTGTACCCCAGTGTTATACAGCGACAGACCTGTACCCACCAGTAATGCACCCCAACGTTATACAGTGACAGACCTGTACCCACCAGTACTGTACCCCAGTGTTATACAGCGACAGACCTGTACCCAACAGTACTGCACCCCAGTGTTATACAGTGACAGACCTGTACCCACCAGTACTGTGCCCCAGTGTTAGACAGTGACAGACCTGTACCCAACAGTACTGTACCCCAGTGTTATACAGTGACAGACCTGTACCCACCTGTACTGTACCCGTGTTATACAGTGAGAGACCTGTACCCAGCAGTTCTGTACCCCAGTGTAATACAGTGACAGACCTGTACCCACCAGTACTGTACCCCAGTGTTGTATAGCGACAGACCTGTAACCACCAGTACTGTACCGCGGTGTTATACAGTGACAGACCTGTGCCCACCAGTACTGTACCCAATGTTGTACAGTGACAGACCTCTACCCACCAGTAGGTACCCCAGGGTTATAAAGCAACAGACCTGTACCCACCAGTACTGTAACCCAGAGCTTTACAGTGGCAGAGCTGTACCCACCAGTACTGTACCCCAATGTTAGACAGTGACAGACCTGTACCCACCAGTACTGTACCCCAGTTTTATACAGTGACAGGCCTGTACCCACCAGTACTGTACCCGTTATACAGTGACAGACCTGTACCCACCAGTACTGTACCAGTGTTATACAGTGACAGACCTGTACCCACCAGTACTGTACCCCAGTTTTATACAGCAACAGACCTGTAGCCAGCAGTACTGTACCCCAATGTAAGACAGTGACAGACCTGTACCCACCATTACTGTACCCAGTGTTATACAGTGACAGGCCTGTACCCACCAGTACTGTACCCCAGTGTTATACAGCGACAGACCTGTACCCACCAGTACTGTACCCCAGTGTTATATAGCGACAGACCTGTAACCACCACTACTGTACCGCGGTGCTATACAGTGACAGACCTGTACCCAACAGTACTGTACCCCAGTGTTATACAAAGACAGACCTGTACCCACCAGTACTGTACCCCAGTGTTATACAGTGACAGACCTGTGCCCACCAGTACTGTACCTGTGTTATACAGCGACAGACCTGTACCCACCAGTACTGTACCCTAGTGCTATAGTGACAGAACTGTACCCACCAGTACTGCACCCGCGTTTTGCAGTGACAGACCTGTACCCACCAGTACTGTACCCGTCTTATACAGTGACAGACCTATACCTACCAGTACTGCACCCGTGTTATAAAGTGACAGACCTTTACCCACCAGTACTGTACCCGTGTTATACAGTGACAGACCTGTACCCACCAGTTCTGTACCCTAGTGTTATACAGTGACAGACCTGTGCCCACCAGTACTGCACCCGTGTTATACAGTGACAGACCTGTATCCACCCGTACTGTACCAGTGTTATTGTGACAGACCTGTATCCACCA
Source organism: Somniosus microcephalus (assembly GCF_052327205.1). NCBI lineage: Eukaryota > Metazoa > Chordata > Chondrichthyes > Squaliformes > Somniosidae > Somniosus > Somniosus microcephalus. The sequence goes on along the minus strand of NW_028225182.1, from coordinate 55,001,681 downwards.
GTACTGTACCCCAATGTTATACAGTGACAGACCTGTACCCAACAGTACTGCACCCCAGTGTAAGACAGCGACAGACCTGTACCCAGCAGTACTGTACCCCAGTGTTATACAGCGACAGACCTGTACCCAACAGTACTGCACCCCAATGTTATACACTGACAGACCTGTACCCACCAGTACTGTACCCCAATGTTATACAGTGACAGACCTGTACCCACCAGTACTGTACCCCAGTGTTATACAGCGACAGGCCTGTACCCAACAGTACTGCACCCCAATGTTATACAGTGACAGACCTGTACCCACCAGTACTGTACCCCAGTGTTATACAGCGACAGACCTGTACCCAACAGTACTGCACCCCAGTGTTATACAGTGACAGACCTGTACCCACCAGTACTGTACCCCAGTGTTAGACAGTGACAGACCTGTACCCAACAGTACTGTACCCCAGTGTTATACAGTGACAGACCTGTACCCACCTGTACTGTACCCCAGTGTTATACAGTGACAGACCTGCACCCAGCAGTTCTTTACCCCAGTGTAATAGTGACAGACCTGTACCCACCAGTCCTGTATCGCGGTGTTATACAGTGACAGAGCTGTACCCAACAGTACTGTACCCCAGTGTTATACAAAGGCAGACCTGTACTCACCAGTACTGTCCCCCAGTGTTATACAGTGACAGACCTGTGCCCACCAGTACTGTACCTGTGTTATACAGCGACAGACCTGAACCCACCAGTCACTGTATTACACTGGAAAACAGTAAAGACCAGTACTACACCCCAGTGCTGTACAGTGACAGAACTGTACCCACCAGTACTGCACCCGTGTTTTACAGTGACAGACCTGTGCCCACCAGTACTGTACCCGTGTTATACAGCGAAAGACCTTTACCCACCAGTATTGTGCCCGTGTTATACAGTGACAAACCTGTACCCACCAGTATTGTACCCGTGTTATACAGTGACAGACCTGTACCCACCAGTACTGTGCCCGTGTTATAGAGTGACAGACTTGTACCCAACAGTACTGTACCCCAGTGTTATACAGTGACAGACCTGTACCCACCTGTATTGTACCCCAGTGTTATACAGTGACAGACCTGTACCCACCAGTACTGTACCGCGGTGTTATACAGTGACAGACCTGCACCCAGCAGTTCTGTACCCCAGTGTAATACAGTGACAGACCTGTACGTACCAGTACTGTACCCGTGTTATACAATGACAGACATTTACCCACCAGTACTGTACCCGTGTTTTACAGTGACAGACCTGTGCCCACCAGTACTGTACCCGTGTTATACAGTGACAGACCTGTACCCACCAGTACTGCACCCCAGTGCTATACAGTGACAGACCTGTACCCACCAGTGCTGTGCCCCAGTGTTATACAGTGACAGACCTGTACCCACCAGTACTGTGCCCCAGTGCTATACAGTGACAGACCTGTACCCACCAGTCCTGTTCCCCAGTGTTATACAGTGACAGACCTATACACACCAGTACTGTACCAGTGTTATACAGTGACAGACCTGTACCCACCAGCACTGTACACGTGTTATACAGTGACAGACCTGTGCCCACCAGTACTGTACCCAATGTTGTACAGTGGCAGACCTGTACCCACCAGTACTGTACCCCAGGGTTAGACAGCAACAGACCTGTACCCACCAGACCTGTCCCCCAGTGTTATACAGTGACAGACGTGTACCCAACAGTACTGTACCCCAGTGTTATACACTGACAGACCAGTGCCCACCAGTACTGTACCCGTGTTATACAGTGGCAGACCTATACCCACCAGTACCGTAGCCCAGTTTTATACAGTGACAGACCTGTACCCACCAGGACTGTATCCCATTGTTATACAGTGACAGACCTGTACCCACCAGTACTGTACCCCAGTGTTATACATTGTACAGTGACAGACCTGTACCCACCAGTACTGTACCAGTGTTACACAGTGACAGACCTGTACCCTCCAGTACTGTACCCCAGTTTTATAGAGTGACAGGCCTGTACCCACCAGTACTGTACCCCAGTGTTATACAGTGACAGACCTGTACCCACCAGTACTGTACCCCGTGTTATGCAGTGACAGACCTGTACCCACCAGTGCTGTTCCCCGTGTTATACAGTGACAGACCTGTATCCACCCGTACTGTCCCAGTGTTATACGGTGACAGACCTGTGCCAACCAGCACTGTACCCCAGTGTTATACAGTGACAGACTTGTACCTACCAGTACTGTACCGCAGTGCTTCTCAGTGACAGACCTGTACCCACCAGTACTGTACCCCAGTGTTATACAGCGACAGACCTGTACCCACCAGTACTGTACCCCAGTGTTATGCAGCGACAGACCTGTACCCACCAGTACTGTACCCCAATGTTATACAGCAACAGACCTGTATCCACCAGTACTGTACCCCAATGTAAGACAGTGACAGACCTGTACCCACCATTACTGTACCCCAATGTTGTACAGTGACAGACCTGTACCCACCAGTACTGTCCCCCAGTGTAATACAGCAACAGAGCTGTACCCACCAGTACTGTACCCCAGTGTTATACAGTGACAGACCTGTACCCACCAGTACTGTATCCCAGTGTTAGTGACAGAATTGTACCCATCAGTACTGTACCCCAGTGTTATACAGTGACAGACCTGTGCCCACCAGTACTGTACCCCAGTGTTATACAAAGACAGACCTGTACCCACCAGTACTGATTCCCAGTGTTATACAGCGACAGACCTGTAGCCACCAGTACTGTATCCCAGTGTTATACAGTGACAGACCCGTACCCACCAGTACTGTACCCCAGTGTTATGCAGCGACAGACCTGTAACCACCAGACCTGTACACCAGTGTTATACAGTGACAGACCTGTACCCATCAGTACTGTACCCGTGTTATACAGTGACAGACCTGTACCCACCAGCACTCTACCCCAGTGTTATACAAAGACAGACCTGTACCCACCAGTACTGTACCTGTGTTATACAGCGACAGACCTGTACCCACCAGTACTGTACCAGTGTTACACAGTGACAGACCTTTACCCACCACTACTGTACCCCGGTGTTATATAGCGACAGACCTGTACCCACCAGTACTGTACCCCAGTGTTATACAGCGACAGACCTGCACCCACCAGTACTGTACCCCAGTGTTATAAAGCGACAGACCTGTACCCACCAGTACTGTACAAGTGTTATACCGTGACAGACCTGTATCCACCCGTACTGTACCACTGTTATACAGTGACAGACCTGTACCAACAAGTACTGTCCCCCAGTGTTATACAGTGACAGACCTGTACCCACCCGTGCTCTACCAGTGTTATACAGTGACAGACCTGTACCAACCAGTACTGTACCCCATAGTTATACAGTGACAGGCCTGTACCTACCAGTACTGTACCCCAGTGTTATACAGTGACAGACCTGTACCCACCTGTCCTGTACCCCAGTGTAATACAGTGACAGACCTGTACCCACCAGTACTGTACCCCAGTGTTATACAGCGACAGACCTGTACCCACCAGTACTGTACCACAGTGTTATACAGGGACAGACCTGTACCCACCAGTACTGTACCCCAGTGTTATACAGCGACAGACCTGTACCCATCAATACTGTACCACAGTGTTATACAGTGACAGACCTGTATCCACCAGTACTGTACCCCAGAGTTATACAGTGACAGACCTGTACCAACGAGTACTGTACCCCAGTGTTATACAGCGACCGACCTGTACCCCAGTGTTATATAGTGACAGACCTGTACCCACCAGTACTGTACCCGTGTTATACCGTGACAGACCTGTATCCACCCGTACTGTACCACTGTTATACAGTGACAGACCTGTACCAACAAGTACTGTCCCCCAGTGTTATACAGTGACAGACCTGTACCCACCCGTGCTCTACCAGTGTTATACAGTGACAGACCTGTACCAACCAGTACTGTACCCCATAGTTATACAGTGACAGGCCTGTACCTACCAGTACTGTGCCCCAGGGTTATACAGCGACAGACCTGTACCCACCAGTACTGTACCCCAGTGTTATACAGCGACAGACCTGTACCCACCAGTAATGCACCCCAATGTTATACAGTGACAGACCTGTACCCACCAGTACTGTACCCCAGTGTTATACAGCGACAGACCTGTACCCAACAGTACTGCACCCCAGTGTTATACAGTGACAGACCTGTACCCACCAGTACTGTGCCCCAGTGTTAGACAGTGACAGACCTGTACCCACCTGTACTGTACCCGTGTTATACAGTGAGAGACCTGTACCCAGCAGTTCTGTACCCCAGTGTAATACAGTGACAGACCTGTACCCACCAGTACTGTACCTCAGTGTTGTATAGCGACAGACCTGTAACCACCAGTACTGTACCGCGGTGTTATACAGTGACAGACCTGTACCCAACAGTACTGTACCCCAGTGTTATACAAAGACAGACCTGTACCCACCAGTACTGTACCCCAGTGTTATACAGTGACAGACCTGTGCCCACCAGTACTGTACCTGTGTTATACAGCGACAGACCTGAAGCCACCAGTACTGTTTTCCAGTGTTATACAGTGACAGACCAGTACTGCACCCCAGTGCTATACAGTGACAGAACTGTACCCACCAGTACTGCACCCGTGTTTTACAGTGACAGACCTGTGCCCACCAGTACTGTACCAGGTTATACAGCGACAGATCTTTACCCACCAGTATTGTACCCGTGTTATACAGTGACAGACCTTTACCCACCAGTATTGTACCCGTGTTATACAGTGACAGACCTGTACCCACCAGTTCTGTACCCTAGTGTTATACACTGACAGACCTGTACTCACCAGTACTGTGCCCCAGTGTTATACAGTGACAGACCTGTACCCACCTGTACTGTACCCCAGTGTTATACAGTGACAGACCTGTAACCACCAGTACTGTACCGCGGTGTTATACAGTGACAGACCTGTACCCAGCAGTTCTGTACCCCAGTGTAATACAGTGACAGACCTGCACCCACCTGTACAGCACCAGTGAAACAGTGACAGACCTGTACCCACCAGTACTGTACCCGTGTTAGACAGTGACAGACCTGTACCCACCAGTGCTGTGCCCCAGTGTGAAACAGTGACAGACCTGTACCCACAAGTACTGTATCTCAGTGTTATACAATGACAGACCTGTACCCACCAGTACTGTACCCCAGTGTTATACAGTGACAGACCTGTACCCACCAGCATAGTACACGTGTTATACAGTGACAGACCTGTGCCCACCAGTACTGTAAACTATGTTGTACAGTGACAGACCTCTACCCACCAGTAGGTACCCCAGGGTTATAAAGCAACAGACCTGTAGCCACCAGTACTGTACCCCAGAGCTTTACAGTGGCAGACCTGTACCCACCAGTACTGTACCCCAGTGTTAGACAGTGACAGACCTGTACCCACCAGTACTGTACCCCAGGGTTATACAGCAACAGACCTGTACCCACCAGACCGGTCCCCCAGTGTTATACAGTGACAGACCTGTTGCCACCAGTACTGCACCAGTGTTATACAGTGACAGACCTGTACCCACCAGTACTGTACCCCAGTTTTATACACTGACAGGCCTGTACCCACCAGTACTGTACCCCAGTGTTATACAGTGACAGACCTGTACCCACCAGTACTGTACCAGTGTTATACAGTGACAGACCTGTACCCACCATTACTGTACCCCAGTTTTATACAGTAACAGACCTGTATCCAGCAGTACTGTACCCCAATGTAAGACAGTGACAGACCTGTACCCACCAGTACTGTACCCCAGTGTTATACAGCGACAGACCTGTACCCACCAGTACTGTACCCCAGTGTTATATAGCGACAGACCTGTAACCACAACTACTGTACCGCGGTGCTATACAGTGACAGACCTGTACCCAACAGTACTGTACCCCAGTGTTATACAAAGACAGACCTGTAACCACCAGTACTGTACCCCAGTGTTATACAGTGACAGACCTGTGCCCACCAGTACTGTACCTGTGTTATACAGCGATAGACCTGTACCCACCAGTACTGTACCCCAGTGCTATAGTGACAGAACTGTACCCACCAGTACTGTACACCAGTGTTATACAGTGACAGACCTGTCCCCACCAGTACTGTACCCCAGTGTTGTACAGTGACAGACCTGTACCCACCAGTACTGCACCCCAGTTTTATACAGTGACAGACCTGTACCCAACAGGACTGTACCCCAGTGTTGTGCAGTGACAGACCTGTACCCACCAGTACTGCACCCCAGTTTTATACAGTGACAGACCTGTACCCAACAGGACTGCACCCCAGTGTTATACAGCGACAGACCTGTACCCACCAGTACTGTACCCCAGTGTTATACAGCGACAGACCTGTACCCAACAGTACTGCACCCCAATGTTATACAGTGACAGACCTGTCCCCACCAGTACTGTACCCCAGTGCTATACAGTAACAGACGTGTACCCACCAGTACTGTACCCTAATGTTATACAATGACAGACCTGTACCCACTAGTACTGTACCCCAGTGTTATACAGCGACAGACCTGTACCCAACAGTACTGCACCCCAGTGTTATACAGTGACAGACCTGTACCCAACAGTACTGTACCCCAGTGTTATACAGCGACAGGCCTGTACCAAACAGTACTGCACCCGTGTTATACAGCGACAGACCTGTACCCACCAGTACTGTACCCCAGTGATATAGTGACAGACCTGTACCCACCAGTACTGTACCCCAGTGTTATACAGTGACAGACCTGTACCCACCAGTACTGTACCCCAATGTTATACAGCGACAGACCTGTACCCACCAGTACTGTACCCCAATGTAAGACAGTGACAGACCTGTACCCACCAGTACTTTCCCCCAGTGTAATACAGCAACAGAGCTGTACCCACCAGTGCTGTACCCCAGTGTTATACAGTGACAGACCTGTACCCACCAGTACTGTATCCCAGTGTTATACAGTGACAGACTTGTACCCATCAGTACTGTACCCCAGTGTTATACAGTGACAGACCTGTACCCACCAGTACTGATTCCCAGTGTTATACAGTGACAGACCCGTACCCACCAGTACTGTACCCCAGTGTTATACAGCGACAGAAATGTACCCACCAGCACTCTAACCCAGTGTTATACAGTGACAGACCTGTACCCACCAGTATTGTACCCATGTTATACAGTGACAGATCTGTACCCACCAGTACTGTGCCCCAGTGTTATAGAGTGACAGACCTGTACCCACCAGTACTGTACCCCAGTTCTATACAGTGACAGACCTGAACACACGAGTACTGTACCCCAGTGTTCTACAGTGACAGACCTGTACCCACCAGTACTGTACCCCAATGTTATACAGTGACAGACCTGTACCCACCAGTACTGTACCCCAGGGTTATACAGCAACAGACCTGTACCCACCAGTACTGTACCCCAGTGTTATAGTGACAGGCCTGTACCGACCAGTACTGTACCCCAGTGTTATAGAGTGACAGACCTGTACCCACCAGTACTGTGCCCGTGTTATAGAGTGATAGACCTGTACCCACCAGTGCAGTACCCCAGTATTATGAAGTGACAGACCTGTCCCCACCAGTACTGTACCCCAGTGCTATACAGTAACAGATGTGTGCCCACCAGTACTGTACCCTAATGTTATACAATGACAGACCTGTACCCACGAGTACTGTACCCCAGTGTTATACAGTGACAGACCTGTACCCACCAGTACTGTACCCCAGTGTTATACAGCGACAGACGTGTACCCATCAGTACTGCACCCCAGTGTTATACAGTGACAGACCTGTACCCAACAGTACTGCACCCCAGTGTTATACAGCGACAGACCTGTACCCACCAGTACTGTACCCCAGTGTTATACAGCGACAGACCTGTACCCAACAGTACTGCACCCCAATGTTATACAGTGACAGACCTGTCCCCACCAGTACTGTACCCCAGTGCTATACAGTAACAGATGTGAACCCACCAGTACTGTACCCTAATGTTATACAATGACAGACCTGTACCCACGAGTACTGTACCCACGAGTACTGTACCCCAGTGTTATACAGTGACAGACCCGTACCCACCAGTACTGCACCAGTGTTAAACAGTGACAGACCTGTACCCACCAGTACTGCACCCCAGTGTTATGCAGTGACAGACCTGTACACAGCAGTGCTGTTCCCCGTGTTATACAGTGACAGGCCTGTACCCACCATTACTGTACCGCAGTGTTATACCATGACAGACCTGTACCAGTGTTACACAGCGACAGACCGGTACTCACCAGCACTGTACCAGTGTTATACAGTGACAGACCTGTACCAACCAGTACTGTACCCCAGTGTTATGCAGTGACAGACCTGTACCTACCAGTACTGTACCGCAGTGTTATACAGTGACAGACCTGTACCCACCAGTACTGTACCGCAAAGTTATACAGTGACAGATCTGTACCCACCAGTACTGTACCCGTGTTATACAGCGACAGACCTGTACCCACCAGTACTGTACCCCAATGTTATACAGTGACAGACCTGTACCCACCAGTACTGTACCCCAGTGTTATACAGCAATAGAGCTGTACCCACCAGTACTGTACCCGTGTTATACAGTGACATACCTGTACTCACCAGTACTGTACCCCAATGTTATACAGTGACAGACTTGTACCCACCAGTACTGTACCCCAGTGTTATACAGCGAGACACCTGTACGCATCAGTACTGCACCCCAGTGTTATACAGTGACAGACCTGTGCCCAACAGTACTGCACCCCAGTGTTATACAGCGACAGACCTGTACCCACCAGTACTGTACCCCAATGTTATACAGTGACAGACCTGTACCCACCAGTACTGTACCCCAATGTTATACAGTGACAGACCTGTACCCACCAGTACTGTACCCCAATGTTACACAGTGACAGACCTGTACCCACCAGTACTGTACCCCAGTGTTATACAGTGACAGACCTGTACCCAACAGTACTGCACCCCAGTGTTATACAGTGACAGGCCTGTACCCACCAGTACTGTACCCCAGTGTTATGCAGCGACAGACATGTACCCAACAGTACTGCACCCCAGTGTTATACAGTGACAGACCTGTACCCACCAGTACTGTACCCCAGTGTTATACATCGACAGACCTGTACCCAACAGTCCTGCACCCCAGTGTTATACAGTGACATACCTGTACCCAACAGTGCTGTACCCCAGTGTTATACAGCGACAGACCTGTACCCACTAGTACTGTACCCCAGTGTTATACAGCGACAGACCTGTACCCAACAGTACTGCACCCCAGTGTTATACAGCGACAGACCTGTACCCACCAGTACTGTACCCCAATGTTATACAGCGACAGACCTGTACCCACCAGTACTGTACCCCAATGTAAGACAGTGACAGACCTGTACCCACCAGTACTTTCCCCCAGTGTAATACAGTGACAGACCTGTACCCACCAGTGCTGTACCCCAGTGTTATACAGTGACAGACCTGTACCCACCAGTACTGTATCCCAGTGTTATACAGTGACAGACTTGTACCCATCAGTACTGTACCCCAGTGTTATACAGTGACAGACCTGTACCCACCAGTACTGTACCCCAGTGTTATACAGTGACAGACCTGTACCCATCAGTACTGTACCCCAGTGTTATAGTGACAGACCTGTACCCACCAGTACTGATTCCCAGTGTTATACAGTGACAGACCCGTACCCACCAGTACTGTACCCCAGTGTTATACAGCGACAGAAATGTACCCACCAGACCTGTACCCGTGTTATACAGTGACAGACCTGTACCCATCAGTACTGTAGCCCAGTGTTATACAGTGACACACCTGTACCCACCAGCACTCTACCCCAGTGTTATACAGTGACAGACCTGTATCCACCAGTACTGTACCCCAGTGTTATACAGCGACAGACCTGTACCCACCAGTACTGTACCCCAGTGTTATATAGCGACAGACCTGTACCCACCAGTATTGTACCCATGTTACACAGTGACAGATCTGTACCCACCAGTATTGCACTCCAGTGTTATACAGTGACAGACCTGTACCCACCAGTACTGTACCCCAGTTCTATACAGTGACAGACCTGTACCCCAGTGTTGTGCAGTGACAGACCTGTACCCACCAGTACTGTACCCCAATGTTATACAGTGACAGACCTGTACCCACCAGTACAGTACCCCAGGGTTATACAGCAACAGACCTGTACCCACCAGTACTGTACCCCAGTGTTATAGTGACAGGCCTGTACCCACCAGTACTGTACCCCAGTGTACTACAGTGACAGATCTGTACCCACCATTACTGTGCCCCAGTGTTATAGAGTGACAGACCTGTACCCACCAGTACTGTACCCGTGTTATAGAGTGATAGACCTGTACCCACCAGTACAGTACCCCAGTATTATACAGTGACAGACCTGTCCCCACCAGTACTGTACCCCAGTGCTATACAGTGACAGATGTGTACCCACCAGTTGTGTACCCTAATGTTATACAATGACAGACCTGTACCCACGAGTACTGTACCCCAGTGTTATACAGTGACAGAACCGTACCCACCAGTACTATACCAGCGTTAAACAGTGACAGACCTGTACCCACCAGTACTGTACCCCAGTGTTATGCAGTGACAGACCTGCACCCAGCAGTGCTGTTCCCCGTGTTATACAGTGACAGGCCTGTACCCACCATTACTGTACCCCAGTGTTATACAGCGAAAGACTTGTACCCACCAGTACTGTATCGCAGTATTATACCGTGACAGACCTGTACCCACCAGTACTGTACCAGTGTTACACAGCGACAGACCGGTACTCACCAGCACTGTACCAGGGTTATACAGTGACAGACCTGTACCAACCAGTACTGTACCCCAGTGTTATGCAGTGACAGACCTGTACCTACCAGTACTGTACCCCAAAGTTATACAGTGACAGACCTGTACCCACCAGTACTGAACCCCAGTGTTATACAGCGACAGACCTGTACCCACCAGTACTGTACCCCAATGTTATACAGTGACAGACCTGTACCCACCAGTACTGTACCCCAGTGTTATACAGCGACAGAGCTGTACCCACCAGTACTGTACCCCAGTGTTATACAGTGACATACCTGTACTCACCAGTACTGTACCCCAATGTTATACAGTGACAGACCTGTACCCACCAGTACTGTACCCGTGTTATACAGTGACAGACCTGTGCCCACCAGTACTGTACCCGTGTTGTACAGTGACAGACCTGTACCCACCAGTACTGTACCCCAGTGTTATACAGCGACAGACGTGTACCCATCAGTACTGCACCCCAGTGTTATACAGTGACAGACCTGTACCCAACAGTACTGCACCCCAATGTTATACAGCGACAGACCTGTACCCACCAGTACTGTACCCCAGTGTTATACAGCGACAGACCTGTGCCCAACAGTACTGCACCCCAATGTTATACAGTGACAGACCTGTCCCCACCAGTACTGTACCCCAGTGCTATACAGTAACAGACGTACTGTACCCTAATGTTATACAATGACAGACCTGTACCCACGAGTACTGTACCGCAGTGTTATACAGTGACAGACCCGTACCCACCAGTACTGTACCAGTGTTAAACAGTGACAGACCTGTACCCACCAGTACTGCAACCCAGTGTTATGCAGTGACAGACCTGTACCCACCAGTGCTGTTCCCCATGTTATACAGTGACAGGCCTGTACCCACCAGTACAGTACACCAGTGTTATACAGCAACAGAGCTGTACCCACCAGTACTGTACCCCAGTGTTATACAGTGACATACCTGTACTCACCAGTACTGTACCCCAATGTTATAGTGACAGACCTGTACCCACCAGTACTGTACCCGTGTTACACAGTGACAGACCTGTACCCACCAGTACTGTACCCGTGTTATACAGTGACATACCTGTACTCACCAGTACTGTACCCCAATGTTATACAGTGACAGACCTGTACCCACCAGTACTGTACCCCAGTGTTACACAGTGACAGACCTGTGCCCAACAGTACTGCACCACAGTGTTATACAGCGACAGACCTGTACCCACCAGTACTGTACCCCAGTGTTATACAGCGACAGACCTGTACCCAACAGTCCTGCACCCCAGTGTTATACAGCGACAGACCAGTACCCAACAGTACTGCACCACAGTGTTATACAGTGACAGACCTGTACCCAACAGTACTGTACCCCATTGTTATACAGCGACAGACCTGTACCCACCAGTACTGCACCCCAATGTTATACAGTGACAGACCTGTACCCACTAGTAATGTCCCTCAGTGTTATACAGCGACAGACCTGTACCCAACAGTACTGCACCCCAGTGTTATACAGCGACAGACATGTACCCAACAGTACTGCACCCCAGTGTTATACAGTGACAGACCTGTACCCACTAGTACTGTACCCCAGTGTTATACAGCGACAGACCTGTACCCACCAGTACTGTACCACAGTGTTATACAGTGACTGACCTGTACCCACCAGTACTGCACCCCAGTGTTATACAGCGAGAGACCTGTACCCAACAGTACTGCACCCCAGTGTTATACAGTGACAGGCCTGTACCCACCAGTACTGTAACCCAGTGTTATACAGTGACAGACCTGTACCCACCAGTACTGTACCCCGTCTTATTCAGTGACAGACCTCTACTCAGCAGTACTGTACCCCAGTGTTATACAGTGACACACCTGTACACGCCAGTACTGTACCCCAGTGTTATACAGCGACAGACCTGTACCCGCCAGACCTGTAGGCCAGTGTTATACATTGACATACCTGCACCCACCAGTACTGTAGCCCAGTGTTATACAGTGACAGACCTGTACCCACCTGTACTGTACCCCAGTGTTATACAAAGACAGACCTGTACCCGCCAGTACTGTACCCGTGTTATACAGCGACAGACCTGTACCCACTAGTACTGTACCCCAGCGTTATAGTGACAGACCTGTACGTACCAGTACTGTACCCCAGTGTTATACAGTAACAGGCCTGTACCCACCAGTACTGTACCCGTGTTATACAGCGACAGACGTGTACGTACCAGTACTGTACCCGTGTTTTCAGCGACAGACCTGTACATGCCAGTACTGTACCCCAGTGCTATACAGTGACAGACCCATACCCACAGTACTGTACCCCAGTTATACAGCGACAGACCTGTACCCACCAGTACTGCACCCCAGTGTTACACAGCGACAGACCTGTACACACCAGTACTGCACCCGTGTTTACAGTGAGACTTGTACCCACCAGTACTGTACACGTGTTATACAGTGACAGGCCTGTACCCACCAGTTCTGTACCCCAGTGTTATACAGCGACAGACCTGTACCCACCAGTACTGCACCCCAGTGTTATACAGCGACAGACCTGTACTGACTAGTATTGTACCACAGTGTAATACAGTGACAGACCTGTACCCACCAGTCCTGTCCCCCAGTGTTCTGCAGTGACAGACCTGCACCCACCAGTACTGTACCCCAGTGCTATACAGTGACAGACCTGTACCCACCAGTACTATACCACAGTGTTATACAGTGACAGGCCTGTATCCACCAGTACTGTACCCCAGTGATATACAGTGACAGACCTGTACCCACCAGTACTGTACCCCAGTGTTATACAGAGACAGACCTGTACCCACCAGTTCTGTACCCCAGTGTTATACAGTGACAGACCTGTACCCACCAATACTGTACCCCAGTGTTATACAGTGACAGACCTGTACCCAACAGTACTTTACCCCAGTGTTATACAGTTACAGACCTGTACCCACCAGTACTGTACCCCAGTGTTATACAGTGACAGACCTGTACCCACCGGTACTGTAACCCATTGTTATACAGCGACAGACCTGTACCCACCAGTAGTGTAACCCAGTGTTATACAGTGACAGACCTGTACCCAACAGTACTGTACCCCAGTGTAATACAGCGACAGACCTGTACCCACCAGACCTGTACACCAGTGTTATACAGTGACAGACCTGTAAGCACCAGTACTGTACCCCAGGGTTATACAGTGAAGGACCTGTACCCACCAGTACTGTACCCGTGTTATACAGTGACAGACCTGTACCCACCAGTGCTGTACCCCAGTGTTATACAGTGACAGACCTGTACCCACCAGTACTGTACCCCAGTGTTATACAGAGACAGACCTGTACCCACCAGTACTGTAACCCAGTGTTATACAGTGACAGACCTGTACCCAACTGTGCTGTACCCCAGTGTAATACAGCGACAGACCTGTACCCACCAGACCTGTACACCAGTGTTATAGTGACAGACCTGTACCCACCAGTACTGCACCCCAGTGTTATACAGTGACAGACCTGTACCCACCAGTACTGTACCCCAGTGTTATACAGTGACAGACCTGTACCCACCAGTACTGTACCCCAGTATTATACAGTGACAGACCTGTACCCACCAGTACTGTACCCCAGTGTTATACAGTGACAGACCTGTACCCACCAATACCGTACCCCAGTGTTATACAGAGACAGACCTGTACCCACCAGTACTGTACCCCAGTGTTATACAGTGACAGACCTGTACCCACCAATACTGTACCGCAGTGTTATACAGAGACAGACCTGTACGTACCAGTACAGTACCCCAGTGTTGTAGAGCGACAGACCTGTACCCACCAGTACTGCACCCATGTTATACAGTGTCAGACGTGTACCCACCAGTACTGTACCACAGTGTTATACAGTGACAGACCTGTACCCACCAGTACTTACCCCAGTGTTATACAGTGACAGACCTGTACCCACCAGACCTGTACACCAATGTTATACAGTGACAGAGCTGTACCCACCAGTACTGTACCCCAGTGTAATACAGTGACAGACCTGTACCCACCAGTACTTACCCCAGTGTTATATAGCGACAGACCTGTACCCACCAGTACTGTACCCCAGTGTTATACAGTGACAGACCTGTACCCACCTGTACTGAACCCCAGTATTATACAGGGACAGACCTGTACGTACCAGTCCTGTACCCCAGCGTTATACATTGACAGACCTGTACCCACCATTACTGTACCCCAGTGTTATACAGTGACAGACCTGTACCCACCAGTACTGTACCCCAATATTATACAGTGACAAACCTGTACCCACCAGTACTGTACCCCAGGGTTATACAGCAACAGACCTGTACCCACCAGAGCTGTCCCACAGTCTTATACAGTTACAGACCTGTACCCACCAGTACTGTACCCCAGTGTTATACAGTGAGAGACCTGTACCCACCAGTGCTGTACCCGTGTTATACAGCGACAGACCTGTCCCCACCAGTACTGCACCCATTACACAGTGACAGACCTGTACCCACCAGTGCTGTACCCATGTTATACAGTGACAGACCTGTACCCACCAGTACTGTACCCGTGTTATACAATGACAGACCTGTACCCACCAGTACGGTACCCCAGTATTATACAGTGACAGACCTGTACGCACCAGAACTGCACCAGTGTTATACAGTGACAGACCTGTACCCACCAGTACTGTACCCCAGTGCTATACAGTGACAGACCCATACCCACAGTACTGTACCCCAGTTATACAGCGACAGACCTGTACTTACCAGTATTGTACCCCAGTGTTATACAGTGACAGAACTGTACTCACCAGTACTGTATCCTAGTGTTGTACAGCGAGACCTGTACCCACCAGTACTGTACCCGTGTTATACAGTGACAGACCTGCACCCACCAGTACAGTACCCCAATGTTATACAGTGACAGACCTGTACCAACCAGTACTGTACCGCAGTGTTATTCAGTGACAGACCCGTACCCACCAGTACTGTACCCGTGTCATACAGTGACAGACCTGTACCCACCAGTACTGTACCCCAGTGTTATACAGTGACAGACCCGTACCCAGAGTACTGTAGCTCAGTGCTATACAGTGACAGACCCATACACACAGTACTGAACCACTGTGTTATACAATGACAGACCTGTACCCACCAGTACTGTACCCCAGTGTTATATAGCGAGAGACCTGTAAACACCAGCACTGTAGCACGGTATTATACAGTGACAGACCTTTACCCACCAGTACTGCACCCCAGTGTTATACAGTGAGAGACCTGTACCCACCAGTGCTGTACCCCAGTGTTATACAATGACAGACCTGTACCCACCAGTACTGTACCCCGGTGTTATATAGCGAGAGACCTGTAAACACCAGCACTGTAGCACGGTATTATACAGTGACAGACCTGTACCCACCAGTACTGCACCCCAGTGTTATACAGTGAGAGACCTGTACCCACCAGTGCTGTACCCCAGTGTTATACAGTGACAGGCCTGTACCCACCAATACTGTACCCCAATGTTATACAGTGACAGACCCATACACACAGTGCTGAACCACTGTGTTATACAATGACAGACCTGTACCCACCAGTACTGTACCCCAGTGTTATATAGCGAGAGACCTGTAACCACCAGTACTGTAGCGCGGTGTTATTCAGTGACAGACCTGTACCCAACAGTACTGTACCCCAATGTCATGCAGCGACAGACCTGTACCCAACAGTACTTTACCCCACTGTTATACAGGTACCCCAGTGTTATACAGTGACAGACCTGTACCCACCAGTACTGTACCCCAGTGTTATACAGTGACAGGCCTGTACCCACCAATGCTGTACCCCAGTGTTATACAGTGACAGACCTGTACCCACCAGGACTGTACCCCAGTGTTATACAGTGACAGACCTGTACGCACGAGTACTGTACCCCAGTGTTATACAGTGACAGACCTGTACCCACCAGTACTGTACCCGTGTTATATAGTGACAGACCTGTACCCACCAGTACTGCACCCCAGTGTTATACAGCGACAGACCTGGACCCAACAGTACTGCACGCCAGTGTTATACAGTGACAGACCTGTACCCACCAGTACTGTAACCCAGTGTTATACAGTGAGAGACCTGTACCCAACAGTACTGTACCCCAGTGTAATACAGCGACAGACCTGTACCCACCAGACCTGTACACCAGTGTTATAGTGACAGACCTGTACACACCAGTACTGCACCCCAGTGCTATACAGTGACAGACCTGTACCCACCAGTACTGTACCCCAGTGTTATACAGTGACAGACCTGTACCCACCAATACTGTATCCCAGTGTTATACAGAGACACACCTGTACGTACCAGTGCAGCACCCCAGTGTTGTAGAGCGACAGACCTGTACCCACCAGTACTGCACCCATGTTATACAGTGTCAGACGTGTACCCACCAGTACTGTACCACAGTGATATACAGTGACAGACCTGCACCCACCAGTACTTACCCCAGTGTTATACAGTGACAGACCTGTACCCACCAGACCTGTACACCAATGTTATACAGTGACAGAGCTGTACCCACCAGTACTGTACCCCAGTGTAATGCAGTGACAGACCTGTACCCACCAGTACTTACCCCAGTGTTATACAGCGACAGACGTGTACCCACCAGTACTGTACCCCAGTGTAATACAGTGACAGACCTGTACCCACCAGTACTGTACCCCAGTGTTATACAGGGACAGACCTGTACCCACCTGTACTGAACCCCAGTATTATACAGGGACAGACCTGTACGTACCAGTCCTGTACCCCAGCGTTATACATTGACAGACCTGTACCCACCATTACTGTACCCCAATATTATACAGTGACAGACCTGTACCCACCAGTACTGTACCCCAGTGTTATACAGTTACAGACCTGTACCCACCAGTACTGTACCCCATGTTATAGAGTGACAGACTGGTAACCCCCAGTGCTGTACCCCAGTGTTATACAGTGACAGACCTGTACCCACGAGTGCTGTACCCCAGTGTTATACAGTGAGAGACCTGTACCCACCAGTGCTGTACCCGTGTTATACAGCGACAGACCTGTCCCCACCAGTACTGCACCCATTATACAGTGACAGACCTGTACCCACCAGTGCTGTACCCGTGTTATACAATGACAGACCTGTACCCACCAGTACTGTACCCCAGTATTATACAGTGACAGACCTGTACGCACCAGAACTGCACCAGTGTTATACAGTGACAGACCTGTACCCACCAGTACTGTACCCCAGTGCTATACAGTCACAGACCCATACCCACAGTACTGTACCCCAGTTATACGGCGACAGACCTGTACTTACCAGTATTGTACCCCAGTGTTCTGCAGTGACAGACCTGTACTCACCAGTACTGTATCCTAGTGTTGTACAGCGAGACCTGTACCCACCAGTACTGTACCCGTGTTATACAGTGACAGACCTGCACCCACCAGTACAGTACCCCAATGTTATACAGTGACAGACCTGTACCAACCAGTACTGTACCCCAGTGTTATACAGTGACAGACCTGTACCCACCAGTACTGTACCCCAGTGTTATACAGTGACAGACCTGTACTCACCAGTACTGTACCCCAGTGTTATACAGAGACAGACCTGTACCCACCAGTGCTGTACCCCAGAGTAATACAGTGACAGACCTGTACCCGTTATACAGCGACAGACCTGTACGTACCAGTACTGTAACCCAGTGTTATACAGCGACAGACCTGTACACACCAGTACTGCACCCATGTTATACAGTGTCAGACGTGTACCCACCAGTACTGTACCACAGTGTTATACAGTGACAGACCTGTACCCACCAGTACTTACCCCAGTGTTATACAGTGACAGACCTGTACCCACCAGACCTGTACACCAATGTTATACAGTGACAGAGCTGTACCCACCAGTACTGTACCCCAGTGTAATACAGTGACAGACCTGTACCCACCAGTACTTACCCCAGTGTTATACAGCGACAGACCTGTACCCACCAGTACTGTACCCCAGTGTTATACAGTGACAGACCTGTACCCACCTGTACTGAACCCCAGTATTATACAGGGACAGACCTGTACGTACCAGTCCTGTACCCCAGCGTTATACATTGACAGACCTGTACCCACCATTACTGTACCCCAGTGTTATACAGTGACAGACCTGTACCCACCAGTACTGTACCCCAATATTATACAGTGACAAACCTGTACCCACCAGTACTGTACCCCAGGGTTATACAGCAACAGACCTGTACCCACCAGAGCTGTCCCACAGTCTTATACAGTTACAGACCTGTACCCACCAGTACTGTACCCCAGTGTTATACAGTGAGAGACCTGTACCCACCAGTGCTGTACCCGTGTTATACAGCGACAGACCTGTCCCCACCAGTACTGCACCCATTACACAGTGACAGACCTGTACCCACCAGTGCTGTACCCCGTCTTATTCAGTGACAGACCTCTACTCAGCAGTACTGTACCCCAGTGTTATACAGTGACACACCTGTACACGCCAGTACTGTACCCCAGTGTTATACAGCGACAGACCTGTACCCGCCAGACCTGTAGGCCAGTGTTATACATTGACATACCTGCACCCACCAGTACTGTAGCCCAGTGTTATACAGTGACAGACCTGTACCCACCTGTACTGTACCCCAGTGTTATACAAAGACAGACCTGTACCCGCCAGTACTGTACCCGTGTTATACAGCGACAGACCTGTACCCACTAGTACTGTACCCCAGCGTTATAGTGACAGACCTGTACGTACCAGTACTGTACCCCAGTGTTATACAGTAACAGGCCTGTACCCACCAGTACTGTACCCGTGTTATACAGCGACAGACGTGTACGTACCAGTACTGTACCCGTGTTTTCAGCGACAGACCTGTACATGCCAGTACTGTACCCCAGTGCTATACAGTGACAGACCCATACCCACAGTACTGTACCCCAGTTATACAGCGACAGACCTGTACCCACCAGTACTGCACCCCAGTGTTACACAGCGACAGACCTGTACACACCAGTACTGCACCCGTGTTTACAGTGAGACTTGTACCCACCAGTACTGTACACGTGTTATACAGTGACAGGCCTGTACCCACCAGTTCTGTACCCCAGTGTTATACAGCGACAGACCTGTACCCACCAGTACTGCACCCCAGTGTTATACAGCGACAGACCTGTACTGACTAGTATTGTACCACAGTGTAATACAGTGACAGACCTGTACCCACCAGTCCTGTCCCCCAGTGTTCTGCAGTGACAGACCTGCACCCACCAGTACTGTACCCCAGTGCTATACAGTGACAGACCTGTACCCACCAGTACTATACCACAGTGTTATACAGTGACAGGCCTGTATCCACCAGTACTGTACCCCAGTGATATACAGTGACAGACCTGTACCCACCAGTACTGTACCCCAGTGTTATACAGAGACAGACCTGTACCCACCAGTTCTGTACCCCAGTGTTATACAGTGACAGACCTGTACCCACCAATACTGTACCCCAGTGTTATACAGTGACAGACCTGTACCCAACAGTACTTTACCCCAGTGTTATACAGTTACAGACCTGTACCCACCAGTACTGTACCCCAGTGTTATACAGTGACAGACCTGTACCCACCGGTACTGTAACCCATTGTTATACAGCGACAGACCTGTACCCACCAGTAGTGTAACCCAGTGTTATACAGTGACAGACCTGTACCCAACAGTACTGTACCCCAGTGTAATACAGCGACAGACCTGTACCCACCAGACCTGTACACCAGTGTTATACAGTGACAGACCTGTAAGCACCAGTACTGTACCCCAGGGTTATACAGTGAAGGACCTGTACCCACCAGTACTGTACCCGTGTTATACAGTGACAGACCTGTACCCACCAGTGCTGTACCCCAGTGTTATACAGTGACAGACCTGTACCCACCAGTACTGTACCCCAGTGTTATACAGAGACAGACCTGTACCCACCAGTACTGTAACCCAGTGTTATACAGTGACAGACCTGTACCCAACTGTGCTGTACCCCAGTGTAATACAGCGACAGACCTGTACCCACCAGACCTGTACACCAGTGTTATAGTGACAGACCTGTACCCACCAGTACTGCACCCCAGTGTTATACAGTGACAGACCTGTACCCACCAGTACTGTACCCCAGTGTTATACAGTGACAGACCTGTACCCACCAGTACTGTACCCCAGTATTATACAGTGACAGACCTGTACCCACCAGTACTGTACCCCAGTGTTATACAGTGACAGACCTGTACCCACCAATACCGTACCCCAGTGTTATACAGAGACAGACCTGTACCCACCAGTACTGTACCCCAGTGTTATACAGTGACAGACCTGTACCCACCAATACTGTACCGCAGTGTTATACAGAGACAGACCTGTACGTACCAGTACAGTACCCCAGTGTTGTAGAGCGACAGACCTGTACCCACCAGTACTGCACCCATGTTATACAGTGTCAGACGTGTACCCACCAGTACTGTACCACAGTGTTATACAGTGACAGACCTGTACCCACCAGTACTTACCCCAGTGTTATACAGTGACAGACCTGTACCCACCAGACCTGTACACCAATGTTATACAGTGACAGAGCTGTACCCACCAGTACTGTACCCCAGTGTAATACAGTGACAGACCTGTACCCACCAGTACTTACCCCAGTGTTATATAGCGACAGACCTGTACCCACCAGTACTGTACCCCAGTGTTATACAGTGACAGACCTGTACCCACCTGTACTGAACCCCAGTATTATACAGGGACAGACCTGTACGTACCAGTCCTGTACCCCAGCGTTATACATTGACAGACCTGTACCCACCATTACTGTACCCCAGTGTTATACAGTGACAGACCTGTACCCACCAGTACTGTACCCCAATATTATACAGTGACAAACCTGTACCCACCAGTACTGTACCCCAGGGTTATACAGCAACAGACCTGTACCCACCAGAGCTGTCCCACAGTCTTATACAGTTACAGACCTGTACCCACCAGTACTGTACCCCAGTGTTATACAGTGAGAGACCTGTACCCACCAGTGCTGTACCCGTGTTATACAGCGACAGACCTGTCCCCACCAGTACTGCACCCATTACACAGTGACAGACCTGTACCCACCAGTGCTGTACCCATGTTATACAGTGACAGACCTGTACCCACCAGTACTGTACCCGTGTTATACAATGACAGACCTGTACCCACCAGTACGGTACCCCAGTATTATACAGTGACAGACCTGTACGCACCAGAACTGCACCAGTGTTATACAGTGACAGACCTGTACCCACCAGTACTGTACCCCAGTGCTATACAGTGACAGACCCATACCCACAGTACTGTACCCCAGTTATACAGCGACAGACCTGTACTTACCAGTATTGTACCCCAGTGTTATACAGTGACAGAACTGTACTCACCAGTACTGTATCCTAGTGTTGTACAGCGAGACCTGTACCCACCAGTACTGTACCCGTGTTATACAGTGACAGACCTGCACCCACCAGTACAGTACCCCAATGTTATACAGTGACAGACCTGTACCAACCAGTACTGTACCGCAGTGTTATTCAGTGACAGACCCGTACCCACCAGTACTGTACCCGTGTCATACAGTGACAGACCTGTACCCACCAGTACTGTACCCCAGTGTTATACAGTGACAGACCCGTACCCAGAGTACTGTAGCTCAGTGCTATACAGTGACAGACCCATACACACAGTACTGAACCACTGTGTTATACAATGACAGACCTGTACCCACCAGTACTGTACCCCAGTGTTATATAGCGAGAGACCTGTAAACACCAGCACTGTAGCACGGTATTATACAGTGACAGACCTTTACCCACCAGTACTGCACCCCAGTGTTATACAGTGAGAGACCTGTACCCACCAGTGCTGTACCCCAGTGTTATACAATGACAGACCTGTACCCACCAGTACTGTACCCCGGTGTTATATAGCGAGAGACCTGTAAACACCAGCACTGTAGCACGGTATTATACAGTGACAGACCTGTACCCACCAGTACTGCACCCCAGTGTTATACAGTGAGAGACCTGTACCCACCAGTGCTGTACCCCAGTGTTATACAGTGACAGGCCTGTACCCACCAATACTGTACCCCAATGTTATACAGTGACAGACCCATACACACAGTGCTGAACCACTGTGTTATACAATGACAGACCTGTACCCACCAGTACTGTACCCCAGTGTTATATAGCGAGAGACCTGTAACCACCAGTACTGTAGCGCGGTGTTATTCAGTGACAGACCTGTACCCAACAGTACTGTACCCCAATGTCATGCAGCGACAGACCTGTACCCAACAGTACTTTACCCCACTGTTATACAGGTACCCCAGTGTTATACAGTGACAGACCTGTACCCACCAGTACTGTACCCCAGTGTTATACAGTGACAGGCCTGTACCCACCAATGCTGTACCCCAGTGTTATACAGTGACAGACCTGTACCCACCAGGACTGTACCCCAGTGTTATACAGTGACAGACCTGTACCCACCAGTACTGTACCCGTGTTATATAGTGACAGACCTGTACCCACCAGTACTGCACCCCAGTGTTATACAGCGACAGACCTGGACCCAACAGTACTGCACGCCAGTGTTATACAGTGACAGACCTGTACCCACCAGTACTGTAACCCAGTGTTATACAGTGAGAGACCTGTACCCAACAGTACTGTACCCCAGTGTAATACAGCGACAGACCTGTACCCACCAGACCTGTACACCAGTGTTATAGTGACAGACCTGTACACACCAGTACTGCACCCCAGTGCTATACAGTGACAGACCTGTACCCACCAGTACTGTACCCCAGTGTTATACAGTGACAGACCTGTACCCACCAATACTGTATCCCAGTGTTATACAGAGACACACCTGTACGTACCAGTGCAGCACCCCAGTGTTGTAGAGCGACAGACCTGTACCCACCAGTACTGCACCCATGTTATACAGTGTCAGACGTGTACCCACCAGTACTGTACCACAGTGATATACAGTGACAGACCTGCACCCACCAGTACTTACCCCAGTGTTATACAGTGACAGACCTGTACCCACCAGACCTGTACACCAATGTTATACAGTGACAGAGCTGTACCCACCAGTACTGTACCCCAGTGTAATGCAGTGACAGACCTGTACCCACCAGTACTTACCCCAGTGTTATACAGCGACAGACGTGTACCCACCAGTACTGTACCCCAGTGTAATACAGTGACAGACCTGTACCCACCAGTACTGTACCCCAGTGTTATACAGGGACAGACCTGTACCCACCTGTACTGAACCCCAGTATTATACAGGGACAGACCTGTACGTACCAGTCCTGTACCCCAGCGTTATACATTGACAGACCTGTACCCACCATTACTGTACCCCAATATTATACAGTGACAGACCTGTACCCACCAGTACTGTACCCCAGTGTTATACAGTTACAGACCTGTACCCACCAGTACTGTACCCCATGTTATAGAGTGACAGACTGGTAACCCCCAGTGCTGTACCCCAGTGTTATACAGTGACAGACCTGTACCCACGAGTGCTGTACCCCAGTGTTATACAGTGAGAGACCTGTACCCACCAGTGCTGTACCCGTGTTATACAGCGACAGACCTGTCCCCACCAGTACTGCACCCATTATACAGTGACAGACCTGTACCCACCAGTGCTGTACCCGTGTTATACAATGACAGACCTGTACCCACCAGTACTGTACCCCAGTATTATACAGTGACAGACCTGTACGCACCAGAACTGCACCAGTGTTATACAGTGACAGACCTGTACCCACCAGTACTGTACCCCAGTGCTATACAGTCACAGACCCATACCCACAGTACTGTACCCCAGTTATACGGCGACAGACCTGTACTTACCAGTATTGTACCCCAGTGTTATACAGTGACAGACGTGTACCCACCAGTACTGTACCCCAGTGTTCTGCAGTGACAGACCTGTACTCACCAGTACTGTATCCTAGTGTTGTACAGCGAGACCTGTACCCACCAGTACTGTACCCGTGTTATACAGTGACAGACCTGCACCCACCAGTACAGTACCCCAATGTTATACAGTGACAGACCTGTACCAACCAGTACTGTACCCCAGTGTTATACAGTGACAGACCTGTACCCACCAGTACTGTACCCCAGTGTTATACAGTGACAGACCTGTTCCGACCAGTACTGTACCCCAGTGTTATACAGTGACAGACCTGTACTCACCAGTACTGTACCCCAGTGTTATACAGAGACAGACCTGTACCCACCAGTGCTGTACCCCAGAGTAATACAGTGACAGACCTGTACCCGTTATACAGCGACAGACCTGTACGTACCAGTACTGTAACCCAGTGTTATACAGCGACAGACCTGTACACACCAGTACTGCACCCATGTTATACAGTGTCAGACGTGTACCCACCAGTACTGTACCACAGTGTTATACAGTGACAGACCTGCACCCACCAGTACTTACCCCAGTGTTATACAGTGACAGACCTGTACCCACCAGACCTGTACACCAATGTTATACAGTGACAGAGCTGTACCCACCAGTACTGTACCCCAGTGTAATACAGTGACAGACCTGTACCCACCAGTACTTACCCCAGTGTTATACAGCGACAGACCTGTACCCACCAGTACTGTACCCCAGTGTTATACAGTGACAGACCTGTACCCACCTGTACTGAACCCCAGTATTATACAGGGACAGACCTGTACGTACCAGTCCTGTACCCCAGCGTTATACATTGACAGACCTGTACCCACCATTACTGTACCCCAGTGTTATACAGTGACAGACCTGTACCCACCAGTACTGTACCCCAATATTATACAGTGACAAACCTGTACCCACCAGTACTGTACCCCAGGGTTATACAGCAACAGACCTGTACCCACCAGAGCTGTCCCACAGTCTTATACAGTTACAGACCTGTACCCACCAGTACTGTACCCCAGTGTTATACAGTGAGAGACCTGTACCCACCAGTGCTGTACCCGTGTTATACAGCGACAGACCTGTCCCCACCAGTACTGCACCCATTACACAGTGACAGACCTGTACCCACCAGTGCTGTACCCATGTTATACAGTGACAGACCTGTACCCACCAGTACTGTACCCGTGTTATACAATGACAGACCTGTACCCACCAGTACGGTACCCCAGTATTATACAGTGACAGACCTGTACGCACCAGAACTGCACCAGTGTTATACAGTGACAGACCTGTACCCACCAGTACTGTACCCCAGTGCTATACAGTGACAGACCCATACCCACAGTACTGTACCCCAGTTATACAGCGACAGACCTGTACTTACCAGTATTGTACCCCAGTGTTATACAGTGACAGAACTGTACTCACCAGTACTGTATCCTAGTGTTGTACAGCGAGACCTGTACCCACCAGTACTGTACCCGTGTTATACAGTGACAGACCTGCACCCACCAGTACAGTACCCCAATGTTATACAGTGACAGACCTGTACCAACCAGTACTGTACCGCAGTGTTATTCAGTGACAGACCCGTACCCACCAGTACTGTACCCGTGTCATACAGTGACAGACCTGTACCCACCAGTACTGTACCCCAGTGTTATATAGCGAGAGACCTGTAAACACCAGCACTGTAGCACGGTATTATACAGTGACAGACCTGTACCCACCAGTACTGCACCCCAGTGTTATACAGTGAGAGACCTGTACCCACCAGTGCTGTACCCCAGTGTTATACAATGACAGACCTGTACCCACCAGTACTGTACCCCGGTGTTATATAGCGAGAGACCTGTAAACACCAGCACTGTAGCACGGTATTATACAGTGACAGACCTGTACCCACCAGTACTGCACCCCAGTGTTATACAGTGAGAGACCTGTACCCACCAGTGCTGTACCCCAGTGTTATACAGTGACAGGCCTGTACCCACCAATACTGTACCCCAATGTTATACAGTGACAGACCCATACACACAGTGCTGAACCACTGTGTTATACAATGACAGACCTGTACCCACCAGTACTGTACCCCAGTGTTATATAGCGAGAGACCTGTAACCACCAGTACTGTAGCGCGGTGTTATTCAGTGACAGACCTGTACCCAACAGTACTGTACCCCAATGTCATGCAGCGACAGACCTGTACCCAACAGTACTTTACCCCACTGTTATACAGGTACCCCAGTGTTATACAGTGACAGACCTGTACCCACCAGTACTGTACCCCAGTGTTATACAGTGACAGGCCTGTACCCACCAATGCTGTACCCCAGTGTTATACAGTGACAGACCTGTACCCACCAGGACTGTACCCCAGTGTTATACAGTGACACCTGTACGCACGAGTACTGTACCCCAGTGTTATACAGTGACAGACCTGTACCCACCAGTACTGTACCCGTGTTATATAGTGACAGACCTGTACCCACCAGTACTGCACCCCAGTGTTATACAGCGACAGACCTGGACCCAACAGTACTGCACGCCAGTGTTATACAGTGACAGACCTGTACCCACCAGTACTGTAACCCAGTGTTATACAGTGAGAGACCTGTACCCAACAGTACTGTACCCCAGTGTAATACAGCGACAGACCTGTACCCACCAGACCTGTACACCAGTGTTATAGTGACAGACCTGTACACACCAGTACTGCACCCCAGTGTTGTAGAGCGACAGACCTGTACCCACCAGTACTGCACCCATGTTATACAGTGTCAGACGTGTACCCACCAGTACTGTACCACAGTGATATACAGTGACAGACCTGCACCCACCAGTACTTACCCCAGTGTTATACAGTGACAGACCTGTACCCACCAGACCTGTACACCAATGTTATACAGTGACAGAGCTGTACCCACCAGTACTGTACCCCAGTGTAATGCAGTGACAGACCTGTACCCACCAGTACTTACCCCAGTGTTATACAGCGACAGACGTGTACCCACCAGTACTGTACCCCAGTGTAATACAGTGACAGACCTGTACCCACCAGTACTGTACCCCAGTGTTATACAGGGACAGACCTGTACCCACCTGTACTGAACCCCAGTATTATACAGGGACAGACCTGTACGTACCAGTCCTGTACCCCAGCGTTATACATTGACAGACCTGTACCCACCATTACTGTACCCCAATATTATACAGTGACAGACCTGTACCCACCAGTACTGTACCCCAGTGTTATACAGTTACAGACCTGTACCCACCAGTACTGTACCCCATGTTATAGAGTGACAGACTGGTAACCCCCAGTGCTGTACCCCAGTGTTATACAGTGACAGACCTGTACCCACGAGTGCTGTACCCCAGTGTTATACAGTGAGAGACCTGTACCCACCAGTGCTGTACCCGTGTTATACAGCGACAGACCTGTCCCCACCAGTACTGCACCCATTATACAGTGACAGACCTGTACCCACCAGTGCTGTACCCGTGTTATACAATGACAGACCTGTACCCACCAGTACTGTACCCCAGTATTATACAGTGACAGACCTGTACGCACCAGAACTGCACCAGTGTTATACAGTGACAGACCTGTACCCACCAGTACTGTACCCCAGTGCTATACAGTCACAGACCCATACCCACAGTACTGTACCCCAGTTATACGGCGACAGACCTGTACTTACCAGTATTGTACCCCAGTGTTATACAGTGACAGACGTGTACCCACCAGTACTGTACCCCAGTGTTCTGCAGTGACAGACCTGTACTCACCAGTACTGTATCCTAGTGTTGTACAGCGAGACCTGTACCCACCAGTACTGTACCCGTGTTATACAGTGACAGACCTGCACCCACCAGTACAGTACCCCAATGTTATACAGTGACAGACCTGTACCAACCAGTACTGTACCCCAGTGTTATACAGTGACAGACCTGTACCCACCAGTACTGTACCCCAGTGTTATACAGTGACAGACCTGTTCCGACCAGTACTGTACCCCAGTGTTATACAGTGACAGACCTGTACTCACCAGTACTGTACCCCAGTGTTATACAGAGACAGACCTGTACCCACCAGTGCTGTACCCCAGAGTAATACAGTGACAGACCTGTACCCGTTATACAGCGACAGACCTGTACGTACCAGTACTGTAACCCAGTGTTATACAGCGACAGACCTGTACACACCAGTACTGCACCCCAATGTTATACAGTGACAGACCTGTACCCACTAGTACTGTCCCTCAGTGTTATACAGCGACAGACCTGTACCCAACAGTACGGCACCCCAGTGTTATACAGCGACAGACATGTACCCAACAGTACTGCACCCCAGTGTTATACAGTGACAGACCTGTACCCACTAGTACTGTACCCCAGTGTTATACAGCGACAGACCTGTACCCACCAGTACTGTACCCCAGTGTTATACAGTGACAGACCTGTACCCACCAGTACTGCACCCCAGTGTTATACAGCGAGAGACCTGTACCCAACAGTACTGCACCCCAGTGTTATACAGTGACAGGCCTGTACCCACCAGTACTGTAACCCAGTGTTATACAGTGACAGACCTGTACCCACCAGTACTGTACCCCGTCTTATACAGTGACAGACCTCTACTCAGCAGTACTGTACCCCAGTGTTATACAGTGACACACCTGTACACACCAGTACTGTACCCCAGTGTTATACAGCGACAGACCTGTACCCATCAGTATTGTACCCGTGTTATATAGCGACAGACCTGTACCCACCAGTACTGTACCCCAGTGTTATACAGTGACAGACCTGTACCCGCCAGACCTGTAGGCCAGTGTTATACATTGACATACCTGCACCCACCAGTACTGTAGCCCAGTGTTATACAGTGACAGACCTGTACCCACCTGTACTGTACCCCAGTGTTATACAAAGACAGACCTGTACCCACCAGTACTGTACCCGTGTTATACAGCGACAGACCTGTACCCACTAGTACTGTACCCCAGCGTTATAGTGACAGACCTGTACGTACCAGTACTGTACCCCAGTGTTATACAGTAACAGGCCTGTACCCACCAGTACTGTACCCGTGTTATACAGCGACAGACGTGTACGTACCAGTACTGTACCCGTGTTTTCAGCGACAGACCTGTACATGCCAGTACTGTACCCCAGTGCTATACAGTGACAGACCCATACCCACAGTACTGTACCCCAGTTATACAGCGACAGACCTGTACCCACCAGTACTGCACCCCAGTGTTATACAGCGACAGACCTGTACACACCAGTACTGCACCCGTGTTTACAGTGAGACTTGTACCCACCAGTACTGTACACGTGTTATACAGTGACAGGCCTGTACCCACCAGTTCTGTACCCCAGTGTTATACAGCGACAGACCTGTACCCACCAGTACTGCACCCCAGTGTTATACAGCGACAGACCTGTACTGACTAGTATTGTACCACAGTGTAATACAGTGACAGACCTGTACCCACCAGTCCTGTCCCCCAGTGTTCTGCAGTGACAGACCTGCACCCACCAGTACTGTACCCCAGTGCTATACAGTGACAGACCTGTACCCACCAGTACTATACCACAGTGTTATACAGTGACAGGCCTGTATCCACCAGTACTGTACCCCAGTGATATACAGTGGCAGACCTGTACCCACCAGTACTGTACCCGTGTTATATAGTGACAGACCTGTACCCACCAGTACTGCACCCCAGTGTTATACAGCGAGAGACCTGGACCCAACAGTACTGCACGCCAGTGTTATACAGTGACAGACCTGTACCCACCAGTACTGTAACCCAGTGTTATAGTGACAGACCTGTACACACCAGTACTGCACCCCAGTGCTATACAGTGACAGACCTGTACCCACCAGTACTGCACCCCAGTGTTATACAGCGAGAGACCTGTACCCAACAGTACTGTACCCCAGTGTAATACAGCGACAGACCTGTACCCACCAGACCTGTACACCAGTGTTATAGTGACAGACCTGTACACACCAGTACTGCACCCTAGTGCTATACAGTGACAGACCTGTACCCACCAGTACTGTACCCCAGTGTTATACAGTGACAGACCTGTACCCACCAATACTGTATCCCAGTGTTATACAGAGACACACCTGTACGTACCAGTGCAGCACCCCAGTGTTGTAGAGCGACAGACCTGTACCCACCAGTACTGCACCCATGTTATACAGTGTCAGACGTGTACCCACCAGTACTGTACCACAGTGATATACAGTGACAGACCTGCACCCACCAGTACTTACCCCTGTGTTATACAGTGACAGACCTGTACCCACCAGACCTGTACACCAATGTTATACAGTGACAGAGCTGTACCCACCAGTACTGTACCCCAGTGTAATGCAGTGACAGACCTGTACCCACCAGTACTTACCCCAGTGTTATACAGCGACAGACGTGTACCCACCAGTACTGTACCCCAGTGTAATACAGTGACAGACCTGTACCCACCAGTACTGTACCCCAGTGTTATACAGGGACAGACCTGTACCCACCTGTACTGAACCCCAGTATTATACAGGGACAGACCTGTACGTACCAGTCCTGTACCCCAGCGTTATACATTGACAGACCTGTACCCACCATTACTGTACCCCAATATTATACAGTGACAGACCTGTACCCACCAGTACTGTACCCCAGTGTTATACAGTTACAGACCTGTACCCACCAGTACTGTACCCCATGTTATAGAGTGACAGACTGGTAACCCCCAGTGCTGTACCCCAGTGTTATACAGTGACAGACCTGTACCCACGAGTGCTGTACCCCAGTGTTATACAGTGAGAGACCTGTACCCACCAGTGCTGTACCCGTGTTATACAGCGACAGACCTGTCCCCACCAGTACTGCACCCATTATACAGTGACAGACCTGTACCCACCAGTGCTGTACCCATGTTATACAGTGACAGACCTGTACCCACCAGTACTGTACCCGTGTTATACAATGACAGACCTGTACCCACCAGTACTGTACCCCAGTATTATACAGTGACAGACCTGTACGCACCAGAACTGCACCAGTGTTATACAGTGACAGACCTGTACCCACCAGTACTGTACCCCAGTGCTATACAGTCACAGACCCATACCCACAGTACTGTACCCCAGTTATACGGCGACAGACCTGTACTTACCAGTATTGTACCCCAGTGTTATACAGTGACAGACGTGTACCCACCAGTACTGTACCCCAGTGTTCTGCAGTGACAGACCTGTACTCACCAGTACTGTATCCTAGTGTTGTACAGCGAGACCTGTACCCACCAGTACTGTACCCGTGTTATACAGTGACAGACCTGCACCCACCAGTACAGTACCCCAATGTTATACAGTGACAGACCTGTACCAACCAGTACTGTACCCCAGTGTTATACAGTGACAGACCTGTACCCACCAGTACTGTACCCCAGTGTTATACAGTGACAGACCTGTTCCGACCAGTACTGTACCCCAGTGTTATATACAGAGACAGACCTGTACCCACCAGTGCTGTACCCCAGAGTAATACAGTGACAGACCTGTACCCGTTATACAGCGACAGACCTGTACGTACCAGTACTGTAACCCAGTGTTATACAGCGACAGACCTGTACACACCAGTACTGCACCCCAATGTTATACAGTGACAGACCTGTACCCACTAGTACTGTCCCTCAGTGTTATACAGCGACAGACCTGTACCCAACAGTACTGCACCCCAGTGTTATACAGCGACAGACATGTACCCAACAGTACTGCACCCCAGTGTTATACAGTGACAGACCTGTACCCACTAGTACTGTACCCCAGTGTTATACAGCGACAGACCTGTACCCACCAGTACTGTACCCCAGTGTTATACAGTGACAGACCTGTACCCACCAGTACTGCACCCCAGTGTTATACAGCGAGAGACCTGTACCCAACAGTACTGCACCCCAGTGTTATACAGTGACAGGCCTGTACCCACCAGTACTGTAACCCAGTGTTATACAGTGACAGACCTGTACCCACCAGTACTGTACCCCGTCTTATACAGTGACAGACCTCTACTCAGCAGTACTGTACCCCAGTGTTATACAGTGACACACCTGTACACGCCAGTACTGTACCCCAGTGTTATACAGCGACAGACCTGTACCCATCAGTATTGTACCCGTGTTATATAGCGACAGACCTGTACCCACCAGTACTGTACCCCAGTGTTATACAGTGACAGACCTGTACCCGCCAGACCTGTAGGCCAGTGTTATACATTGACATACCTGCACCCACCAGTACTGTAGCCCAGTGTTATACAGTGACAGACCTGTACCCACCTGTACTGTACCCCAGTGTTATACAAAGACAGACCTGTACCCACCAGTACTGTACCCGTTATACAGCGACAGACCTGTACCCACTAGTACTGTACCCCAGCGTTATAGTGACAGACCTGTACGTACCAGTACTGTACCCCAGTGTTATACAGTAACAGGCCTGTACCCACCAGTACTGTACCCGTGTTATACAGCGACAGACGTGTACGTACCAGTACTGTACCCGTGTTTTCAGCGACAGACCTGTACATGCCAGTACTGTACCCCAGTGCTATACAGTGACAGACCCATACCCACAGTACTGTACCCCAGTGTTATACAAAGACAGACCTGTACCCACCAGTACTGTACCAGTGTTATACAGCGACAGACCTGTACACACCAGTACTGCACCCGTGTTTACAGTGAGACTTGTACCCACCAGTACTGTACACGTGTTATACAGTGACAGGCCTGTACCCACCAGTTCTGTACCCCAGTGTTATACAGCGACAGACCTGTACCCACCAGTACTGCACCCCAGTGTTATACAGCGACAGACCTGTACTGACTAGTATTGTACCACAGTGTAATACAGTGACAGACCTGTACCCACCAGTCCTGTCCCCCAGTGTTCTGCAGTGACAGACCTGCACCCACCAGTACTGTACCCCAGTGCTATACAGTGACAGACCTGTACCCACCAGTACTATACCACAGTGTTATACAGTGACAGGCCTGTATCCACCAGTACTGTACCCCAGTGATATACAGTGACAGACCTGTACCCACCAGTACTGTACCCGAGTGTTATACAGAGACAGACCTGTACCCACCAGTTCTGTACCCCAGTGTTATACAGTGACAGACCTGTACCCACCAATACTGTACCCCAGTGTTATACAGTGACAGACCTGTACCCAACAGTACTTTACCCCAGTGTTATACAGTTACAGACCTGTACCCACCAGTACTGTACCCCAGTGTTATACAGTGACAGACCTGTACCCACCGGTACTGTAACCCATTGTTATACAGCGACAGACCTGTACCCACCAGTAGTGTAACCCAGTGTTATACAGTGACAGACCTGTACCCACCAGTACTTACCCCAGTGTTATACAGTGACAGACCTGTACCCACCAGACCTGTACACCAATGTTATACAGTGACAGAGCTGTACCCACCAGTACTGTACCCCAGTGTAATACAGTGACAGACCTGTACCCACCAGTACTGTACCCCAGTGTTATACAGTGACAGACCTGTACCCACCTGTACTGAACCCCAGTATTATACAGGGACAGACCTGTACGTACCAGTCCTGTACCCCAGCGTTATACATTGACAGACCTGTACCCACCATTACTGTACCCCAGTGTTATACAGTGACAGACCTGTACCCACCAGTACTGTACCCCAATATTATACAGTGACAAACCTGTACCCACCAGTACTGTACCCCAGGGTTATACAGCAACAGACCTGTACCCACCAGAGCTGTCCCGCAGTGTTATACAGTTACAGACCTGTACCCACCAGTACTGTACCCCAGTGTTATACAGTGAGAGACCTGTACCCACCAGTGCTGTACCCGTGTTATACAGCGACAGACCTGTCCCCACCAGTACTGCACCCATTATACAGTGACAGACCTGTACCCACCAGTGCTGTACCCATGTTATACAGTGACAGACCTGTACCCACCAGTACTGTACCCGTGTTATACAATGACAGACCTGTACCCACCAGTACTGTACCCCAGTATTATACAGTGACAGACCTGAACGCACCAGAACTGCACCAGTGTTATACAGTGACAGACCTGTACCCACCAGTACTGTACCCCAGTGCTATACAGTGACAGACCCATACCCACAGTACTGTACCCCAGTTATACAGCGACAGACCTGTACTTACCAGTATTGTACCCCAGTGTTATACAGTGACAGAACTGTACTCACCAGTACTGTATCCTAGTGTTGTACAGCGAGACCTGTACCCACCAGTACTGTACCCGTGTTATACAGTGACAGACCTGCACCCACCAGTACAGTACCCCAATGTTATACAGTGACAGACCTGTACCAACCAGTACTGTACCCCAGTGTTATACAGTGACAGACCTGTACCGACCAGTACTGTACCCCAGTGTTATACAGTGACAGACCTGTACCCACCAGTACTGTACCCCAGTGTTATACAGTGACAGACCTGTACTCACCAGTACTGTACCCCAGTGTTATACAGAGACAGACCTGTACCCACCAGTGCTGTACCCCAGAGTTATACAGTGACAGACCTGTACCCGTTATACAGCGACAGACCTGTACGTACCAGTTCTGTAACCCAGTGTTATACAGCGACAGACCTGTACACACCAGTACTGTACCCCAATGTTACACAGTGACAGACCTGTACCCATCAGTACTGTACCGCAGTGTTATTCAGTGACAGACCCGTACCCACCAGTACTGTACCCGTGTCATACAGTAACAGACCTGTACCCACCAGTACTGTACCCCAGTGTTATACAGTGACAGACCCGTACCCAGAGTACTGTAGCTCAGTGCTATACAGTGACAGACCCATACACACAGTACTGAACCACTGTGTTATACAATGACAGACCTGTACCCACCAGTACTGTACCCCGGTGTTATATAGCGAGAGACCTGTAAACACCAGCACTGTTGCACGGTGTTATACAGTGACAGACCTGTACCCACCAGTACTGCACCCCAGTGTTATACAGTGAGAGACCTGTACCCACCAGTGCTGTACCCCAGTGTTATACAGTGACAGGCCTGTACCCACCAATACTGTACCCCAGTGTTATACAGTGACAGACCTGTACCCACCAGTACTGTACCCCAGTGTTATACAGTGACAGACCTGTACCCACCAGTACTGTACCCCAATGTTATACAGTGACAGACCCATACACACAGTGCTGAACCACTGTGTTATACAATGACAGACCTGTACCCACCAGTACTGTACCCCAGTGTTATATAGCGAGAGACCTGTAACCACCAGTACTGTAGCGCGGTGTTATTCAGTGACAGACCTGTACCCAACAGTACTGTACCCCAATGTCATGCAGCGACAGACCTGTACCCAACAGTACTTTACCCCACTGTTATACAGGTACCCCAGTGTTATACAGTGACAGACCTGTACCCACCAGTACTGTACCCCAGTGTTATACAGTGACAGGCCTGTACCCACCAATACTGTACCCCAGTGTTATACAGTGACAGACCTGTACCCACCAGGACTGTACCCCAGTGTTATACAGTGACAGACCTGTACGCACGAGTACTGTACCCCAGTGTTATACAGTGACAGACCTGTACCCACCAGTACTGTACCCGTGTTATATAGTGACAGACCTGTACCCACCAGTACTGCACCCCAGTGTTACACAGCGAGAGACCTGTACCCAACAGTACTGCACCCCAGTGTTATACAGTGACAGACCTGTACCCACCAGTACTGTAACCCAGTGTTATACAGTGACAGACCTGTACCCACCAGTACTGTACCCCGTCTTATACAGTGACAGACCTCTACTCAGCAGTACTGTACCCCAGTGTTATACAGTGACACACCTGTACCCACCAGTACTGTACCCCTGTGCTATACAGCGACAGACCTGTACCCATCAGTATTGTACCCCAGTGTTATATAGCGACAGACCTGTAACCACCAGTACTTTACCCCAGTGTTATACAGTGACAGACCTGTACCCACCAGTACTGTACCCCAGTGTTATACAGTGACAGACCTGTACCCACCAGACCTGTAGGCCAGTGTTATACATTGACATACCTGCACCCACCAGTACTGTAGCCCAGTGTTATACAAAGACAGACCTGTACCCACTAGTACTGTACCCCAGCGTTATAGTGAGAGACCTGTACGTACCAGTACTGTACCCCAGTGTTATACAGTGACAGACCTGTACCCACCTGCACTGCACCCCAGTGTTATACAGCGAGAGACCTGTACCCAACAGTACTGTACCCCAGTGTAATACAGCGACAGACCTGTACCCACCAGACCTGTACACCAGTGTTATAGTGACAGACCTGTACACACCAGTACTGCACCCTAGTGCTATACAGTGACAGACCTGTACCCACCAGTACTGTACCCCAGTGTTATACAGTGACAGACCTGTACCCACCAATACTGTATCCCAGTGTTATACAGAGACACACCTGTACGTACCAGTGCAGCACCCCAGTGTTGTAGAGCGACAGACCTGTACCCACCAGTACTGCACCCATGTTATACAGTGTCAGACGTGTACCCACCAGTACTGTACCACAGTGATATACAGTGACAGACCTGCACCCACCAGTACTTACCCCTGTGTTATACAGTGACAGACCTGTACCCACCAGACCTGTACACCAATGTTATACAGTGACAGAGCTGTACCCACCAGTACTGTACCCCAGTGTAATGCAGTGACAGACCTGTACCCACCAGTACTTACCCCAGTGTTATACAGCGACAGACGTGTACCCACCAGTACTGTACCCCAGTGTAATACAGTGACAGACCTGTACCCACCAGTACTGTACCCCAGTGTTATACAGGGACAGACCTGTACCCACCTGTACTGAACCCCAGTATTATACAGGGACAGACCTGTACGTACCAGTCCTGTACCCCAGCGTTATACATTGACAGACCTGTACCCACCATTACTGTACCCCAATATTATACAGTGACAGACCTGTACCCACCAGTACTGTACCCCAGTGTTATACAGTTACAGACCTGTACCCACCAGTACTGTACCCCATGTTATAGAGTGACAGACTGGTAACCCCCAGTGCTGTACCCCAGTGTTATACAGTGACCGACCTGTACCCACGAGTGCTGTACCCCAGTGTTATACAGTGAGAGACCTGTACCCACCAGTGCTGTACCCGTGTTATACAGCGACAGACCTGTCCCCACCAGTACTGCACCCATTATACAGTGACAGACCTGTACCCACCAGTGCTGTACCCATGTTATACAGTGACAGACCTGTACCCACCAGTACTGTACCCGTGTTATACAATGACAGACCTGTACCCACCAGTACTGTACCCCAGTATTATACAGTGACAGACCTGTACGCACCAGAACTGCACCAGTGTTATACAGTGACAGACCTGTACCCACCAGTACTGTACCCCAGTGCTATACAGTCACAGACCCATACCCACAGTACTGTACCCCAGTTATACGGCGACAGACCTGTACTTACCAGTATTGTACCCCAGTGTTATACAGTGACAGACGTGTACCCACCAGTACTGTACCCCAGTGTTCTGCAGTGACAGACCTGTACTCACCAGTACTGTATCCTAGTGTTGTACAGCGAGACCTGTACCCACCAGTACTGTACCCGTGTTATACAGTGACAGACCTGCACCCACCAGTACAGTACCCCAATGTTATACAGTGACAGACCTGTACCAACCAGTACTGTACCCCAGTGTTATACAGTGACAGACCTGTACCCACCAGTACTGTACCCCAGTGTTATACAGTGACAGACCTGTTCCGACCAGTACTGTACCCCAGTGTTATACAGTGACAGACCTGTACTCACCAGTACTGTACCCCAGTGTTATATACAGAGACAGACCTGTACCCACCAGTGCTGTACCCCAGAGTAATACAGTGACAGACCTGTACCCGTTATACAGCGACAGACCTGTACGTACCAGTACTGTAACCCAGTGTTATACAGCGACAGACCTGTACACACCAGTACTGCACCCCAATGTTATACAGTGACAGACCTGTACCCACTAGTACTGTCCCTCAGTGTTATACAGCGACAGACCTGTACCCAACAGTACTGCACCCCAGTGTTATACAGCGACAGACATGTACCCAACAGTACTGCACCCCAGTGTTATACAGTGACAGACCTGTACCCACTAGTACTGTACCCCAGTGTTATACAGCGACAGACCTCTACCCCAGTGTTATACAGTGACAGACCTGTACCCACCAGTACTGCACCCCAGTGTTATACAGCGAGAGACCTGTACCCAACAGTACTGCACCCCAGTGTTATACAGTGACAGGCCTGTACCCACCAGTACTGTAACCCAGTGTTATACAGTGACAGACCTGTACCCACCAGTACTGTACCCCGTCTTATACAGTGACAGACCTCTACTCAGCAGTACTGTACCCCAGTGTTATACAGTGACACACCTGTACACGCCAGTACTGTACCCCAGTGTTATACAGCGACAGACCTGTACCCATCAGTATTGTACCCGTGTTATATAGCGACAGACCTGTACCCACCAGTACTGTACCCCAGTGTTATACAGTGACAGACCTGTACCCGCCAGACCTGTAGGCCAGTGTTATACATTGACATACCTGCACCCACCAGTACTGTAGCCCAGTGTTATACAGTGACAGACCTGTACCCACCTGTACTGTACCCCAGTGTTATACAAAGACAGACCTGTACCCACCAGTACTGTACCCGTTATACAGCGACAGACCTGTACCCACTAGTACTGTACCCCAGCATTATAGTGACAGACCTGTACGTACCAGTACTGTACCCCAGTGTTATACAGTAACAGGCCTGTACCCACCAGTACTGTACCCGTGTTATACAGCGACAGACGTGTACGTACCAGTACTGTACCCGTGTTTTCAGCGACAGACCTGTACATGCCAGTACTGTACCCCAGTGCTATACAGTGACAGACCCATACCCACAGTACTGTACCCCAGTGTTATACAAAGACAGACCTGTACCCACCAGTACTGTACCAGTGTTATACAGCGACAGACCTGTACACACCAGTACTGCACCCGTGTTTACAGTGAGACTTGTACCCACCAGTACTGTACACGTGTTATACAGTGACAGGCCTGTACCCACCAGTTCTGTACCCCAGTGTTATACAGCGACAGACCTGTACCCACCAGTACTGCACCCCAGTGTTATACAGCGACAGACCTGTACTGACTAGTATTGTACCACAGTGTAATACAGTGACAGACCTGTACCCACCAGTCCTGTCCCCCAGTGTTCTGCAGTGACAGACCTGCACCCACCAGTACTGTACCCCAGTGCTATACAGTGACAGACCTGTACCCACCAGTACTATACCACAGTGTTATACAGTGACAGGCCTGTATCCACCAGTACTGTACCCCAGTGATATACAGTGACAGACCTGTACCCACCAGTACTGTACCCGAGTGTTATACAGAGACAGACCTGTACCCACCAGTTCTGTACCCCAGTGTTATACAGTGACAGACCTGTACCCACCAATACTGTACCCCAGTGTTATACAGTGACAGACCTGTACCCAACAGTACTTTACCCCAGTGTTATACAGTTACAGACCTGTACCCACCAGTACTGTACCCCAGTGTTATACAGTGACAGACCTGTACCCACCGGTACTGTAACCCATTGTTATACAGCGACAGACCTGTACCCACCAGTAGTGTAACCCAGTGTTATACAGTGACAGACCTGTACCCACCAGTACTTACCCCAGTGTTATACAGTGACAGACCTGTACCCACCAGACCTGTACACCAATGTTATACAGTGACAGAGCTGTACCCACCAGTACTGTACCCCAGTGTAATACAGTGACAGACCTGTACCCACCAGTACTTACCCCAGTGTTATACAGCGACAGACTTGTACCCACCAGTACTGTACCCCAGTGTAATACAGTGACAGACCTGTACCCACCAGTACTGTACCCCAGTGTTATACAGTGACAGACCTGTACCCACCTGTACTGAACCCCAGTATTATACAGGGACAGACCTGTACGTACCAGTCCTGTACCCCAGCGTTATACATTGACAGACCTGTACCCACCATTACTGTACCCCAGTGTTATACAGTGACAGACCTGTACCCACCAGTACTGTACCCCAATATTATACAGTGACAAACCTGTACCCACCAGTACTGTACCCCAGGGTTATACAGCAACAGACCTGTACCCACCAGAGCTGTCCCACAGTGTTATACAGTTACAGACCTGTACCCACCAGTACTGTACCCCAGTGTTATACAGTGAGAGACCTGTACCCACCAGTGCTGTACCCGTGTTATACAGTGACAGACCTGTACCCACCAGTGCTGTACCCATGTTATACAGTGACAGACCTGTACCCACCAGTACTGTACCCGTGTTATACAATGACAGACCTGTACCCACCAGTACTGTACCCCAGTATTATACAGTGACAGACCTGAACGCACCAGAACTGCACCAGTGTTATACAGTGACAGACCTGT
Organism: Somniosus microcephalus; assembly: GCF_052327205.1. Classification (NCBI taxonomy): domain Eukaryota; kingdom Metazoa; phylum Chordata; class Chondrichthyes; order Squaliformes; family Somniosidae; genus Somniosus; species Somniosus microcephalus. The sequence goes on along the minus strand of NW_028225182.1, from coordinate 54,959,988 downwards.
ACCCACCAGTACTGTACCCCAGTGCTATACAGTGACAGACCCATACCCACAGTACTGTACCCCAGTTATACAGCGACAGACCTGTACTTACCAGTATTGTACCCCAGTGTTATACAGTGACAGAACTGTACTCACCAGTACTGTATCCTAGTGTTGTACAGCGAGACCTGTACCCACCAGTACTGTACCCGTGTTATACAGTGACAGACCTGCACCCACCAGTACAGTACCCCAATGTTATACAGTGACAGACCTGTACCAACCAGTACTGTACCCCAGTGTTATACAGTGACAGACCTGTACCGACCAGTACTGTACCCCAGTGTTATACAGTGACAGACCTGTACCCACCAGTACTGTACCCCAGTGTTATACAGTGACAGACCTGTACTCACCAGTACTGTACCCCAGTGTTATACAGAGACAGACCTGTACCCACCAGTGCTGTACCCCAGAGTTATACAGTGACAGACCTGTACCCGTTATACAGCGACAGACCTGTACGTACCAGTTCTGTAACCCAGTGTTATACAGCGACAGACCTGTACACACCAGTACTGTACCCCAATGTTACACAGTGACAGACCTGTACCCATCAGTACTGTACCGCAGTGTTATTCAGTGACAGACCCGTACCCACCAGTACTGTACACGTGTCATACAGTAACAGACCTGTACCCACCAGTACTGTACCCCAGTGTTATACAGTGACAGACCCGTACCCAGAGTACTGTAGCTCAGTGCTATACAGTGACAGACCCATACACACAGTACTGAACCACTGTGTTATACAATGACAGACCTGTACCCACCAGTACTGTACCCCGGTGTTATATAGCGAGAGACCTGTAAACACCAGCACTGTTGCACGGTGTTATACAGTGACAGACCTGTACCCACCAGTACTGCACCCCAGTGTTATACAGTGAGAGACCTGTACCCACCAGTGCTGTACCCCAGTGTTATACAGTGACAGGCCTGTACCCACCAATACTGTACCCCAGTGTTATACAGTGACAGACCTGTACCCACCAGTACTGTACCCCAGTGTTATACAGTGACAGACCTGTACCCACCAGTACTGTACCCCAATGTTATACAGTGACAGACCCATACACACAGTGCTGAACCACTGTGTTATACAATGACAGACCTGTACCCACCAGTACTGTACCCCAGTGTTATATAGCGAGAGACCTGTAACCACCAGTACTGTAGCGCGGTGTTATTCAGTGACAGACCTGTACCCAACAGTACTGTACCCCAATGTCATGCAGCGACAGACCTGTACCCAACAGTACTTTACCCCACTGTTATACAGGTACCCCAGTGTTATACAGTGACAGACCTGTACCCACCAGTACTGTACCCCAGTGTTATACAGTGACAGGCCTGTACCCACCAATACTGTACCCCAGTGTTATACAGTGACAGACCTGTACCCACCAGGACTGTACCCCAGTGTTATACAGTGACAGACCTGTACGCACGAGTACTGTACCCCAGTGTTATACAGTGACAGACCTGTACCCACCAGTACTGTACCCGTGTTATATAGTGACAGACCTGTACCCACCAGTACTGCACCCCAGTGTTACACAGCGAGAGACCTGTACCCAACAGTACTGCACCCCAGTGTTATACAGTGACAGACCTGTACCCACCAGTACTGTAACCCAGTGTTATACAGTGACAGACCTGTACCCACCAGTACTGTACCCCGTCTTATACAGTGACAGACCTCTACTCAGCAGTACTGTACCCCAGTGTTATACAGTGACACACCTGTACCCACCAGTACTGTACCCCTGTGCTATACAGCGACAGACCTGTACCCATCAGTATTGTACCCCAGTGTTATATAGCGACAGACCTGTAACCACCAGTACTTTACCCCAGTGTTATACAGTGACAGACCTGTACCCACCAGTACTGTACCCCAGTGTTATACAGTGACAGACCTGTACCCACCAGACCTGTAGGCCAGTGTTATACATTGACATACCTGCACCCACCAGTACTGTAGCCCAGTGTTATACAAAGACAGACCTGTACCCACTAGTACTGTACCCCAGCGTTATAGTGAGAGACCTGTACGTACCAGTACTGTACCCCAGTGTTATACAGTGACAGACCTGTACCCACCTGCACTGTACCCCAGTGTTATACAGTGACAGGCCTGTACGTTCCAGTACTGTACCCGTGTTATACAGTGACAGGCCTGTACCCACCAGCACTGTACCCGTGTTATACAGCGACAGACGTGTACGTACCAGTACTGTACCCGTGTTATACAGCGACAGACCTGTACATGCCATTACTGTACCCCAGTGTTACACAGCGACAGACCTGTACCCACCAGTACTGCACCCGTTATACAGTGACAAACCTGTACCCACCAGGACTGTACCCATGTTATAGAGTGACAGACCTGTACCCACCAGTACTGTACCCGTGTTATACAGTGACAGACCTGTACCCACCAGTACTGTACCCCAGTGCTATACAGTGACAGACCCATACCCACAGTACTGTACCCCAGTTATACAGCGACAGACCTGTACCCACCAGTACTGCACCCCAGTGTTATACAGCGACAGACCTATACACACCAGTACTGCACCCGTGTTTACAGTGAGACTTGTACCCAGCAGTACTGTGCACGTGTTATACAGTGACAGGCTTGTACCCACCAATTCTGTACCCCAATGTTATACAGCGACAGACCTGTACCCACCAGTACTGCACCCCAGTGTTATACAGCGACAGACCTGTACTGACCAGTACTGTACCCGTTTAATAGTGACAGACCTGTACCCACCAGTACTGTACCCCAGTGTTCTGTAGTGACAGACCTGCACCCACCAGTACTGTACCCCAGTGCTATACAGTGACAGACCTGTACTCACCAGTACTGTACCACAGTGTTATACAGTGACAGACCTGTACCCACCAATAATGTGCCCCAATGTTCTACAGTGACAGACCTGTACCCACCAGTACTGTACCCCAGTGTAATACAGCGACAGACCTGTACCCACCAGACCTGTACACCAGGGTTATACAGTGACAGACCTGTACGCACCAGTACTGTACCTCAGGGTTATACAGTGACAGACCTGTACCCACCAGTACTGTACCCGTGTTATACAGTGACAGACCTGTACCCACCAGTACTGTACCCGTGTTATACAGTGACAGACCTGTACCCACCAGTACTGTACCCGTTTAATACAGTGACAGACCTGTACCCACCAGTCCTGTACCCCAGTGTTATACAGAGACAGACCTGTACCCACCAGTACTGTACCCCAGTGTTATAGTGACAGACCTGTACCCCAGTGTTATACAGTGACAGACCTGTACCCACCAGTACTGTACCCCAGTGTTATACAGTGACAGACCTGTACACACCGGTACTGTACCCCAGTGTTATACAGCGACAGACCTGTACCCACCAGTACTGTAACCCAGTGTTATACAGTGACAGACCTGTACCCAACAGTACTGTACCCCAGTGTAATACAGCGACAGACCTGTACCCACCAGACCTGTACACCAGTGTTATAGTGAGACCTGTACACACCAGTACTGCACCCCAGTGTTATACAGTGACAGACCTGTACCCACCAGTACTGTACCCCAGTGTTATACAGTGACAGACCTGTACCCACCAATACTGTACCCGTGTTATACAGAGACAGACCTGTACGTACCAGTACCGTACCCCAGTGTTGTAGAGCGACAGACCTGTACCCACCAGTACTGCACCCATGTTATACAGTGTCAGACGTGTACCCACCAGTACTGTACCACAGTGTTATACAGTGACAGACCTGTACCCACCAGTACTTACCCCAGTGTTATACAGTGACAGACCTGTACCCACCAGACCTGTACACCAATGTTATACAGTGACAGAGCTGTACCCACCAGTACTGTACCCCAGTGTAATACAGTGACAGACCTGTACCCACCAGTACTGTACCCCAGTGTTATACAGGGACAGACCTGTACCCACCTGTACTGAACCCCAGTATTATACAGGGACAGACCTGTACGTACCAGTCCTGTACCCCAGCGTTATACATTGACAGACCTGTACCCACCATTACTGTACCCCAATATTATACAGTGACAGACCTGTACCCACCAGTACTGTACCCCAGTGTTATACAGTTACAGACCTGTACCCACCAGTACTGTACCCCATGTTATAGAGTGACAGACTGGTAAACCCCAGTGCTGTACCCCAGTGTTATACAGTGACAGACCTGTACCCACGAGTGCTGTACCCCAGTGTTATACAGTGAGAGACCTGTACCCACCAGTGCTGTACCCGTGTTATACAGCGACAGACCTGTCCCCACCAGTACTGCACCCATTATACAGTGACAGACCTGTACCCACCAGTGCTGTACCCATGTTATACAGTGACAGACCTGTACCCACCAGTACTGTACCCGTGTTATACAATGACAGACCTGTACCCACCAGTACTGTACCCCAGTATTATACAGTGACAGACCTGTACGCACCAGAACTGCACCAGTGTTATACAGTGACAGACCTGTACCCACCAGTACTGTACCCCAGTGCTATACAGTCACAGACCCATACCCACAGTACTGTACCCCAGTTATACAGCGACAGACCTGTACTTACCAGTATTGTACCCCAGTGTTATACAGTGACAGACGTGTACCCACCAGTACTGTACCCCAGTGTTCTGCAGTGACAGACCTGTACTCACCAGTACTGTATCCTAGTGTTGTACAGCGAGACCTGTACCCACCAGTACTGTACCCGTGTTATACAGTGACAGACCTGCACCCACCAGTACAGTACCCCAATGTTATACAGTGACAGACCTGTACCAACCAGTACTGTACCCCAGTGTTATACAGTGACAGACCTGTACCCACCAGTACTGTACCCCAGTGTTATACAGTGACAGACCTGTTCCGACCAGTACTGTACCCCAGTGTTATACAGTGACAGACCTGTACTCACCAGTACTGTACCCCAGTGTTATACAGAGACAGACCTGTACCCACCAGTGCTGTACCCCAGAGTTATACAGTGACAGACATGTACCCGTTATACAGCGACAGACCTGTACGTACCAGTACTGTAACCCAGTGTTATACAGCGACAGACCTGTACACACCAGTACTGTACCCCAATGTTATACAGTGACAGACCTGTACCCATCAGTACTGTACCGCAGTGTTATTCAGTGGCAGACCCGTACCCACCAGTACTGTACCCGTGTCATACAGTGACAGACCTGTACCCACCAGTACTGTACCCCAGTGTTATACAGTGACAGACCCGTACCCAGAGTACTGTAGCTCAGTGCTATACAGTGACAGATCCATACACACAGTACTGAACCACTGTGTTATACAATGACAGACCTGTACCCACCAGTACTGTACCCCGGTGTTATATAGCGAGAGACCTGTAAACACCAGCACTGTAGCACGGTGTTATACAGTGACAGACCTGTACCCACCAGTACTGCACCCCAGTGTTATACAGTGACAGACCTGTACCCACCAGTACTGTACCCCAGTGTTATACAGTGACAGACCTGTACCCACCAGTACTGTACCCCAATGTTATACAGTGACAGACCCATACACACAGTGCTGAACCGCTGTGTTATACAATGACAGACCTGTACCCACCAGTACTGTACCCCAGTGTTATATAGCGAGAGACCTGTAACCACCAGTACTGTAGCGCGGTGTTATACAGTGACAGACTTGTACCCAACAGTACTGTACCCCAATGTCATGCAGCGACAGACCTGTACCCAACAGTACTTTACCGCACTGTTATACAGGTACCCCAGTGTTATACAGTGACAGACCTGTACCCACCAGTACTGTACCCCAGTGTTATACAGTGACAGACCTGTACCCACCAGACCTGTCCCCCAGTGTTATACAGTGACAGACCTGTACCCACCAGTACTGTACCCCAGTGTTATACAGTGACAGACCTGTACCCACCTGTACTGTACCCATGTTATTCAGTGACAGACCTGTACCCACCAGTACTGTACCCCAGCGTTATAGTGACAGACCTGTACGTTCCAGTACTGTACCCGTGTTATACAGTGACAGGTCTGTACCCACCAGTACTGCACCCGTGTTATACAGCGACAGACGTGTACGTACCAGTACTGTACCCGTGTTATACAGCGACAGACCTGTACATGCCAGTACTGTACCCCAGTGTTATACAGCGACAGACCTGTACCCACCAGTACTGCACCCGTTATACAGTGACAAACCTGTACCCAATACAATACAAATCGCTTTATTGGCATGATAAGGTACATCTTATGTTGCCAAAGCATCAAAATACATTTATGGTTGAACACATACCCACCAGGACTGTACCCATGTTATAGAGTGACAGACCTGTACCCACCAGTACTGTACCCGTGTTATACAGTGACAGACCTGTACCCACCAGTACTGTACCCCAGTGCTATACAGTGACAGACCCATACCCACAGTACTGTACCCCATTTATACAGCGACAGACCTGTACCCACCAGTACTGCACCCCAGTGTTATACAGCGACAGACCTGTACTGACCAGTACTGCACCCCAGTGTTATACAGAGACAGACCTGTACCCACCAGGACTGTACCCCAGTGTTATACAGTGACAGACCTGTACCCACCAATACTGTACCCCAGTGTTATACAGAGACAGACCTGTACGTACCAGTACAGTACCCCAGTGTTGCAGAGCGACAGACCTGTACCCACCAGTACTGCACCCATGTTATACAGTGTCAGACGTGTACCCACCAGTACTGTACCACAGTGTTATACAGTGACAGACCTGTACCCACCAGTACTTACCCCAGTGTTATACAGTGACAGACCTGTACCCACCAGACCTGTACACCAATGTTATAGTGACAGACCTGTACCCACCAGTACTGTACCCCAGTGTAATACAGTGACAGACCTGTACCCACCAGTACTTACCCCAGTGTTATACAGTGACAGACTTGTACCCACCAGTACTGTACCCCAGTGTAATACAGTGACAGACCTGTACCCACCTGTACTGAACCCCAGTATTATACAGGGACAGACCTGTACATACCAGTCCTGTACCCCAGCGTTATACATTGACAGACCTGTACCCACCATTACTGTACCCCAGTGTTATACAGTGACAGACCTGTACCCACCAGTACTGTACCCCAATATTATACAGTGACAAACCTGTACCCACCAGTACTGTACCCCAGGGTTATACAGCAACAGACCTGTACCCACCAGAGCTGTCCCACAGTGTTATACAGTTGCAGACCTGTACCCACCAGTACTGTACCCCATGTTATAGAGTGACAGACTGGTAACCCCCAATACTGTACCCCAGTGTTATACAGTGAGAGACCTGTACCCACCAGTGCTGTACCCGTGTTATACAGCGACAGACCTGTCCCCACCAGTACTGCACCCATTATACAGTGACAGACCTGTACCCACCAGTGCTGTACCCATGTTATACAGTGACAGACCTGTACCCACCAGAACTGCACCAGTGTTATACAGTGACAGACCTGTACCCACCAGTACTGTACCCCAGTGCTATACAGTGACAGACCCATACCCACAGTACTGTACCCCAGTTATACAGCGACAGACCTGTACCTACCAGTATTGTACCCCAGTGTCATACAGTGACAGACGTGTACCCACCAGTACTGTACCCCAGTGTTCTGCAGTGACAGACCTGTACTCACCAGTACTGTATCCTAGTGTTGTACAGCGAGACCTGTACCCACCAGTACTGAACCCGTGTTATACAGTGACAGACCTGCACCCACCAGTACAGTACCCCAATGTTATACAGTGACAGACCTGTACCAACCAGTACTGTACCCCAGTGTTATACAGTGACAGACCTGTACCCACCAGTACTGTACCCCAGTGTTATACAGTGACAGACCTGTACCGACCAGTACTGTACCCCAGTGTTATACAGTGACAGACCTGTACTCACCAGTACTGTACCCCAGTGTTATACAGAGACAGACCTGTACCCACCAGTGCTGTACCCCAGAGTTATACAGTGACAGACCTGTACCCGTTATACAGCGACAGACCTGTACGTACCAGTACTGTAACCCAGTGTTATACAGCGACAGACCTGTACACACCAGTACTGTACCCCAATGTTATACAGTGACAGACCTGTACCCATCAGTACTGTACCGCAGTGTTATTCAGTGACAGACCCGTACCCACCAGTACTGTACCCCAGTGTTATACAGTGACAGACCCGTACCCAGAGTACTGTAGCTCAGTGCTATACAGTGACAGACCCAGACACACAGTACTGAACCACTGTGTTATACAATGACAGACCTGTACCCACCAGTACTGTACCCCGGTGTTATATAGCGAGGGACCTGTAAACACCAGTACTGTACCCCAGTGTTATACAGTGACAGGCCTGTACCCACCAATACTGTACCCCAGTGTTATACAGTGACAGACCTGTATCCACCAGTACTGTACCCCAGTGTTATACAGTGACAGACCTGTACCCACCAGTACTGTACCCCAATGTTATACAGTGACAGACCTGCACCCACCAGACCTGTCCCACAGTGTTATACATGTGCCAGACATGTACCCACCAGTACTGTACCCCATGTTATACAGTGACAGACTGGTAACCCCCAGTACAGTACCAGTGTTACACAGCGACAGACCTGTACCCACCAGTACTGTACCCCAGTGTTATACAGTGAGACCCGTACCCAGAGTACTGTACCCCAGTGTTATACAGTGACAGACCCATACACACAGTACTGAACCACTGTGTTATACAATGACAGACCTGTACCCACCAGTACTGTACCCCAGTGTTATATAGCGAGAGACCTGTAACCAATAGTACTGTAGCGCGGTGTTATACAGTGACAGACCTGTACCCAACAGTACTGTACCCCAATGTCATGCAGCGACAGAAATGTACCCAGCAGTACTTTACCCCACTGTTACACAGGTACCCAAGTGTTACACAGTGACAGACCTGTACCCACCAGTACTGTACCCGTGTTATACAGTGACAGACCTGTACCCACCAGTACTGTACCCCAGTGCTATACAGTGACAGGCCTGTACCCACCAATACTGTACCCCAGTGTCATACAGTGACAGACCTGTACCCACCAGTACTGTACCCCAGTGTTATACTGTCACAGACCTGTACCCACCAGTACTTTACCCCAGTGTTATACAGCGACAGGCCTGTACCCACCAATACTGTACCCCAGTGTTATACAGTGACAGACCTGCACCCACCAGTACTGTACCCCAATGTTATACAGTGACAGACCCATACACACAGTGCTGAACCGCTGTGTTATACAATGACAGACCTGTACCCACCAGTACTGTACCCCAGTGTTATATAGCGACAGACCTGTACCCAACAGTACTTTACCCCACTGTTATACAGGTACCCCAGTGTTATACAGTGACAGACCTGTACCCACCAGTACTGTACCCGTGTTATACAGTGACAGACCTGTACCCACCAGTACTGTACCCCAGTGCTATACTGTCACAGACCTGTACCCACCAGTACTGTACCCCAGTGTTATACAGTGACAGGCCTGTACCCACCAATACTGTACCCCAGTGTTATACAGTGACAGACCTGTACCCACCAGGACTGTACCCCAGTGTTATACAGTGACAGACCTGTACCCACCAGTACTGTACCCCAGTGCTATACAGTGACAGACCCATACCCACAGTACTGTACCCCATTTATACAGCGACAGACCTGTACCCACCAGTACTGCACCCCAGTGTTATACAGCGACAGACCTGTACTGACCAGTACTGCACCCGTGTTATACAGTGACAGACCTGTACACACCAGTACTGTGCCCGTGTTATACAGTGACAGACCTGTACCCACCAGTACTGTACCCCAGTGTTATACAGTGACAGACCTGTACCCACCAGTCCTGTCCCCCAGTGTTCTGCAGTGACAGACCTGCACCCACCAGTACTGTACCCCAGTGCTATACAGTGACAGACCTGTACTCACCAGTACTGTACCACAGTGTTATACAGTGACAGACCTGTACCCACCAATAATGTGCCCCAATGTTCTACAGTGACAGACCTGTACCCACCAGTACTGTACCCCAGTGTAATACAGCGACAGACCTGTACCCACCAGACCTGTACACCAGGGTTATACAGTGACAGACCTGTACGCACCAGTACTGTACCCCAGGGTTATAGTGACAGACCTGTACCCACCAGTACTGTACCCGTGTTATACAGTGACAGACCTGTACCCACCAGTACTGTACCCATGTTATACAGTGACAGACCTGTACCCACCAGTACTGTACCCGTTTAATACAGTGACAGACCTGTACCCACCAGTACTGTACCCCAGTGTTATACAGTGACAGACCTGTACCCACCAGTACTGTACCCCAGTGTTATACAGAGACAGACCTGTAACCACCAGTACTGTACCCCAGTGTTATACAGTGACAGACCTGTACCCACCAATACTGTACCCCAGTGTTATACAGTGACAGACCTGTACCCAACAGTACTTTACCCCAGTGTTATACAGTGACAGACCTGCACCCACCAGTACTGTACCCCAGTGTTATACAGTGACAGACCTGTACCCACCGGTACTGTACCCCAGTGTTATACAGCGACAGACCTGTACCCAGCAGTACTGTACCCCAGTGTTATACAGTGACAGACCTGTACCCACCAATACTGTACCCCAGTGTTATACAGTGACAGACCTGTACCGACCAGTACTGTACCCCAGTGTTATACAGTGACAGACCTGTACTCACCAGTACTGTACCCCAGTGTTATACAGAGACAGACCTGTACCCACCAGTGCTGTACCCCAGAGTTATACAGTGACAGACCTGTACCCGTTATACAGCGACAGACCTGTACGTACCAGTACTGTAACCCAGTGTTATACAGCGACAGACCTGTACACACCAGTACTGTACCCCAATGTTATACAGTGACAGACCTGTACCCATCAGTACTGTACCGCAGTGTTATTCAGTGACAGACCCGTACCCACCAGTACTGTACCCCAGTGTTATACAGTGACAGACCCGTACCCAGAGTACTGTAGCTCAGTGCTATACAGTGACAGACCCAGACACACAGTACTGAACCACTGTGTTATACAATGACAGACCTGTACCCACCAGTACTGTACCCCGGTGTTATATAGCGAGGGACCTGTAAACACCAGTACTGTACCCCAGTGTTATACAGTGACAGGCCTGTACCCACCAATACTGTACCCCAGTGTTATACAGTGACAGACCTGTATCCACCAGTACTGTACCCCAGTGTTATACAGTGACAGACCTGTACCCACCAGTACTGTACCCCAATGTTATACAGTGACAGACCTGCACCCACCAGACCTGTCCCACAGTGTTATACATGTGCCAGACATGTACCCACCAGTACTGTACCCCATGTTATACAGTGACAGACTGGTAACCCCCAGTACTGTACCAGTGTTACACAGCGACAGACCTGTACCCACCAGTACTGTACCCCAGTGTTATACAGTGAGACCCGTACCCAGAGTACTGTACCCCAGTGTTATACAGTGACAGACCCATACACACAGTACTGAACCACTGTGTTATACAATGACAGACCTGTACCCACCAGTACTGTACCCCAGTGTTATATAGCGAGAGACCTGTAACCAATAGTACTGTAGCGCGGTGTTATACAGTGACAGACCTGTACCCAACAGTACTGTACCCCAATGTCATGCAGCGACAGAAATGTACCCAGCAGTACTTTACCCCACTGTTACACAGGTACCCAAGTGTTACACAGTGACAGACCTGTACCCACCAGTACTGTACCCGTGTTATACAGTGACAGACCTGTACCCACCAGTACTGTACCCCAGTGCTATACAGTGACAGGCCTGTACCCACCAATACTGTACCCCAGTGTCATACAGTGACAGACCTGTACCCACCAGTACTGTACCCCAGTGTTATACTGTCACAGACCTGTACCCACCAGTACTTTACCCCAGTGTTATACAGCGACAGGCCTGTACCCACCAATACTGTACCCCAGTGTTATACAGTGACAGACCTGCACCCACCAGTACTGTACCCCAATGTTATACAGTGACAGACCCATACACACAGTGCTGAACCGCTGTGTTATACAATGACAGACCTGTACCCACCAGTACTGTACCCCAGTGTTATATAGCGACAGACCTGTACCCAACAGTACTTTACCCCACTGTTATACAGGTACCCCAGTGTTATACAGTGACAGACCTGTACCCACCAGTACTGTACCCGTGTTATACAGTGACAGACCTGTACCCACCAGTACTGTACCCCAGTGCTATACTGTCACAGACCTGTACCCACCAGTACTGTACCCCAGTGTTATACAGTGACAGGCCTGTACCCACCAATACTGTACCCCAGTGTTATACAGTGACAGACCTGTACCCACCAGGACTGTACCCCAGTGTTATACAGTGACAGACCTGTACCCACCAGTACTGTACCCCAGTGCTATACAGTGACAGACCCATACCCACAGTACTGTACCCCATTTATACAGCGACAGACCTGTACCCACCAGTACTGCACCCCAGTGTTATACAGCGACAGACCTGTACTGACCAGTACTGCACCCGTGTTATACAGTGACAGACCTGTACACACCAGTACTGTGCCCGTGTTATACAGTGACAGACCTGTACCCACCAGTACTGTACCCCAGTGTTATACAGTGACAGACCTGTACCCACCAGTCCTGTCCCCCAGTGTTCTGCAGTGACAGACCTGCACCCACCAGTACTGTACCCCAGTGCTATACAGTGACAGACCTGTACTCACCAGTACTGTACCACAGTGTTATACAGTGACAGACCTGTACCCACCAATAATGTGCCCCAATGTTCTACAGTGACAGACCTGTACCCACCAGTACTGTACCCCAGTGTAATACAGCGACAGACCTGTACCCACCAGACCTGTACACCAGGGTTATACAGTGACAGACCTGTACGCACCAGTACTGTACCCCAGGGTTATAGTGACAGACCTGTACCCACCAGTACTGTACCCGTGTTATACAGTGACAGACCTGTACCCACCAGTACTGTACCCATGTTATACAGTGACAGACCTGTACCCACCAGTACTGTACCCGTTTAATACAGTGACAGACCTGTACCCACCAGTACTGTACCCCAGTGTTATACAGTGACAGACCTGTACCCACCAGTACTGTACCCCAGTGTTATACAGAGACAGACCTGTACCCACCAGTACTGTACCCCAGTGTTATACAGTGACAGACCTGTACCCACCAATACTGTACCCCAGTGTTATACAGTGACAGACCTGTACCCAACAGTACTTTACCCCAGTGTTATACAGTGACAGACCTGCACCCACCAGTACTGTACCCCAGTGTTATACAGTGACAGACCTGTACCCACCGGTACTGTACCCCAGTGTTATACAGCGACAGACCTGTACCCAGCAGTACTGTACCCCAGTGTTATACAGTGACAGACCTGTACCCACCAATACTGTACCCCAGTGTTATACAGAGACAGACCTGTACCCACCAGTACTGTACCCCAGTGTTATACAGTGACAGACCTGTACCCACCAATACTGTACCCCAGTGTTATACAGAGACAGACCTGTACGTACCAGTACAGTACCCCAGTGTTGCAGAGCGACAGACCTGTACCCACCAGTACTGCACCCATGTTATACAGTGTCAGACGTGTACCCACCAGTACTGTACCACAGTGTTATACAGTGACAGACCTGTACCCACCAGTACTTACCCCAGTGTTATACAGTGACAGACCTGTACCCACCAGACCTGTACACCAATGTTATAGTGACAGACCTGTACCCACCAGTACTGTACCCCAGTGTAATACAGTGACAGACCTGTACCCACCAGTATTTACCCCAGTGTTATACAGTGACAGACTTGTACCCACCAGTACTGTACCCCAGTGTAATACAGTGACAGACCTGTACCCACCATTACTGTACCCCAGTGTTATACAGTGACAGACCTGTACCCACCAGTACTGTACCCCAATATTATACAGTGACAAACCTGTACCCACCAGTACTGTACCCCAGGGTTATACAGCAACAGACCTGTACCCACCAGAGCTGTCCCACAGTGTTATACAGTTGCAGACCTGTACCCACCAGTACTGTACCCCATGTTATAGAGTGACAGACTGGTAACCCCCAATACTGTACCCCAGTGTTATACAGTGAGAGACCTGTACCCACCAGTGCTGTACCCGTGTTATACAGCGACAGACCTGTCCCCACCAGTACTGCACCCATTATACAGTGACAGACCTGTACCCACCAGTGCTGTACCCATGTTATACAGTGACAGACCTGTACCCACCAGAACTGCACCAGTGTTATACAGTGACAGACCTGTACCCACCAGTACTGTACCCGTGCTATACAGTGACAGACCCATACCCACAGTACTGTACCCCAGTTATACAGCGACAGACCTGTACCTACCAGTATTGTACCCCAGTGTCATACAGTGACAGACGTGTACCCACCAGTACTGTACCCCAGTGTTCTGCAGTGACAGACCTGTACTCACCAGTACTGTATCCTAGTGTTGTACAGCGAGACCTGTACCCACCAGTACTGAACCCGTGTTATACAGTGACAGACCTGCACCCACCAGTACAGTACCCCAATGTTATACAGTGACAGACCTGTACCAACCAGTACTGTACCCCAGTGTTATACAGTGACAGACCTGTACCCACCAGTACTGTACCCCAGTGTTATACAGTGACAGACCTGTACCGACCAGTACTGTACCCCAGTGTTATACAGTGACAGACCTGTACTCACCAGTACTGTACCCCAGTGTTATACAGTGACAGACCTGTACCCGTTATACAGCGACAGACCTGTACGTACCAGTACTGTAACCCAGTGTTATACAGCGACAGACCTGTACACACCAGTACTGTACCCCAATGTTATACAGTGACAGACCTGTACCCATCAGTACTGTACCGCAGTGTTATTCAGTGACAGACCCGTACCCACCAGTACTGTACCCCAGTGTTATACAGTGACAGACCCGTACCCAGAGTACTGTAGCTCAGTGCTATACAGTGACAGACCCAGACACACAGTACTGAACCACTGTGTTATACAATGACAGACCTGTACCCACCAGTACTGTACCCCGGTGTTATATAGCGAGGGACCTGTAAACACCAGTACTGTACCCCAGTGTTATACAGTGACAGGCCTGTACCCACCAATACTGTACCCCAGTGTTATACAGTGACAGACCTGTATCCACCAGTACTGTACCCCAGTGTTATACAGTGACAGACCTGTACCCACCAGTACTGTACCCCAATGTTATACAGTGACAGACCTGCACCCACCAGACCTGTCCCACAGTGTTATACATGTGCCAGACATGTACCCACCAGTACTGTACCCCATGTTATACAGTGACAGACTGGTAACCCCCAGTACTGTACCCCAGTGTTATACAGTGACAGACCTGTACCCACCAGTACTGTAGCCGTGTTATACAGTGACAGACCTGTACCCACCAGTACTGTACCAGTGTTACACAGCGACAGACCTGTACCCACCAGTACTGTACCCCAGTGTTATACAGTGAGACCCGTACCCAGAGTACTGTACCCCAGTGTTATACAGTGACAGACCCATACACACAGTACTGAACCACTGTGTTATACAATGACAGACCTGTACCCACCAGTACTGTACCCCAGTGTTATATAGCGAGAGACCTGTAACCAATAGTACTGTAGCGCGGTGTTATACAGTGACAGACCTGTACCCAACAGTACTGTACCCCAATGTCATGCAGCGACAGAAATGTACCCAGCAGTACTTTACCCCACTGTTACACAGGTACCCAAGTGTTACACAGTGACAGACCTGTACCCACCAGTACTGTACCCGTGTTATACAGTGACAGACCTGTACCCACCAGTACTGTACCCCAGTGCTATACAGTGACAGGCCTGTACCCACCAATACTGTACCCCAGTGTCATACAGTGACAGACCTGTACCCACCAGTACTGTACCCCGGTGTTATACTGTCACAGACCTGTACCCACCAGTACTTTACCCCAGTGTTATACAGCGACAGGCCTGTACCCACCAATACTGTACCCCAGTGTTATACAGTGACAAACCTGTACCCACCAGGACTGTACCCCAGTGTTATACAGTGACAGACTGGTAACCCCCAGTACTGTACCCGTGTTATACAGTGATGGATCTGTACCCACCAGTAGTGCACCCCAGTGTTATACAGTGACAGACTTGTGCCCACCAGTACTATACCCGTGTTATATAGCGACAGACCTGTACCCACCAGTACTGTACCCCAGTGTTTTACAGCGACAGACCTGTGCCCACCAGTACAGTACCCGTGTTATACAGCGACCGAACTGTACCCACCAGTACTGTACCCCAGTGCTATACAGTGACAGAACTGTACCCACCAGTACTGTACCCAGTGTTCTACAGTGACAGACCTGTACCCACCAGTACTGTACCCCAGGGTTATAAAGTGACAGACCTGTACCCACCAGTACTGTACACCAGTGTTATACAGTGACAGACCTGTACCCACCAGTACTGTACCCCAGTGTTATGCAGTGACAGACCTGCACCCACCAGTACTGTACCACAGTGTTATACAGCGACAAACTTGTACCCACCAGTACTGTACCCGTGTTATGCAGTGACAGACCTGTATCCACCAGTACTGCACCCGTGTTGTACAGTGACAGGCATGTACCCACCAGTACTGTACCCGTGTTATACAGTGACAGACCTGTACCCACCAGTATTGTGCCCCAGTGTTCTACATTGACAGACCTGTACCCACCAGCCCTGTACCCCAGTGTTATACAGTGAGACCTGTACCCACCAGTACTGTACCCCAGGGTTATACAGTGACAGACCTGCACCCGCCAGTACTGTACCCCAATGTTATACAGTAACAGACCTGTACCCAACAGTACTGTATGCCAGTGTTATACAGTGACAGACCTGTACCCACCAGGACTGTACCCGTGTTATACAGTGACAGACCTGCACCCACCAGTACTGTACCACAGTGTTATACAGCGACAAACCTGTACCCACCAGTACTGTACCCGTGTTATGCAGTGACAGACCTGCATCCACCAGTACTGCACCCGTGTTATAGTGACAGACCTGTACCCACCAGTACTGTAACCCATTGTTATACAGGGACAGACCTGTACCCACCAGTACTGTACCCCAGTGTTATACAGCGACAGACCTGTACCCACCAGTACTGTACCCCAGTGTTATTCAGTGACAGACCTGTACCCACCAGTACTGTACCCATGTTATACAGTGACAGACCTGAACCCACCAGTACTGTACCCCAGTGTTATACAGTGACAGACATGTACCCATCAGTACTGTACCCCAGTTATACAGCGACAGACATGTACCCATCAGTACTGTACCCCAGTGGTATCCAGTGACAGACCTATACCCACCAGTACTGTAACCGTGTTATACAGCGACAGACCTCTACGTACCAGTACTGTACCCCAGTGTTACAGAGTGACAGACCTGCGCCCACCAGTACTGTACCCGTGTTATACAGCGACAGACCTGTACCCACCAGTACTGTACCCGTGTTATACAGCGACAGACCTGTACCCACCAGTACTGCACCCCAGTGTTATACACTGACAGAACTGTATCCACCAGTACTGCACCCGTGTTTACAGTGACAAACCTGTACCCACCAGAACTGTACCCGTGTTATGCAGTGACAGACCTGTATCCACCAGTACTGCACCCGTGTTATACAGTGACAGGCCTGTACCCACCAGTACTGTACCCGTGTTATACAGTGACAGACCTGTACCCACCAATACTGTACCCCAGTGTTAAACAGTGACAGACCTGTACCCACCAGTACTGTGCCCCAGTGTTATACAGTGACAGACCTATACCCAACAGTACTGTACACCAGTGTTATCCAGTGACAGACCTGTACCCACCAGTACTGTACCCCAGTGTTATAGTGTGACAGGCCTGTACCCACCAATACTGTACCCCAGTGTTATACAGTGACAGACCTGTACCCACCAGCACTGTACCCCAGTGTTATACAGTGAGACCTGTACCCACCAGTGCTGTACCCCAGGGTTACACAGTGACAGACCTGCACCCATCAGTACTGTACCCCAATGTTATACAATGACAGACCTGTACCCACCAGTACTGTACCCCAGTGTTATACAGAGACAGACCTGTACCCACCAGTGCTGTACCCCAGAGTTATACAGTGACAGACCTGTACCCGTTATACAGCGACAGACCTGTACGTACCAGTACTGTAACCCAGTGTTATACAGCGACAGACCTGTACACACCAGTACTGTACCCCAATGTTATACAGTGACAGACCTGTACCCATCAGTACTGTACCGCAGTGTTATTCAGTGACAGACCCGTACCCACCAGTACTGTACCCCAGTGTTATACAGTGACAGACCCGTACCCAGAGTACTGTAGCTCAGTGCTATACAGTGACAGACCCAGACACACAGTACTGAACCACTGTGTTATACAATGACAGACCTGTACCCACCAGTACTGTACCCCGGTGTTATATAGCGAGGGACCTGTAAACACCAGTACTGTACCCCAGTGTTATACAGTGACAGGCCTGTACCCACCAATACTGTACCCCAGTGTTATACAGTGACAGACCTGTATCCACCAGTACTGTACCCCAGTGTTATACAGTGACAGACCTGTACCCACCAGTACTGTACCCCAATGTTATACAGTGACAGACCTGCACCCACCAGACCTGTCCCACAGTGTTATACATGTGCCAGACATGTACCCACCAGTACTGTACCCCATGTTATACAGTGACAGACTGGTAACCCCCAGTACTGTACCCCAGTGTTATACAGTGACAGACCTGTACCCACCAGTACTGTAGCCGTGTTATACAGTGACAGACCTGTACCCACCAGTACTGTACCAGTGTTACACAGCGACAGACCTGTACCCACCAGTACTGTACCAGTGTTATACAGTGAGACCCGTACCCAGAGTACTGTACCCCAGTGTTATACAGTGACAGACCCATACACACAGTACTGAACCACTGTGTTATACAATGACAGACCTGTACCCACCAGTACTGTACCCCAGTGTTATATAGCGAGAGACCTGTAACCAATAGTACTGTAGCGCGGTGTTATACAGTGACAGACCTGTACCCAACAGTACTGTACCCCAATGTCATGCAGCGACAGAAATGTACCCAGCAGTACTTTACCCCACTGTTACACAGGTACCCAAGTGTTACACAGTGACAGACCTGTACCCACCAGTACTGTACCCGTGTTATACAGTGACAGACCTGTACCCACCAGTACTGTACCCCAGTGCTATACAGTGACAGGCCTGTACCCACCAATACTGTACCCCAGTGTCATACAGTGACAGACCTGTACCCACCAGTACTGTACCCCGGTGTTATACTGTCACAGACCTGTACCCACCAGTACTTTACCCCAGTGTTATACAGCGACAGGCCTGTACCCACCAATACTGTACCCCAGTGTTATACAGTGACAAACCTGTACCCACCAGGACTGTACCCCAGTGTTATACAGTGACAGACTGGTAACCCCCAGTACTGTACCCGTGTTATACAGTGATGGATCTGTACCCACCAGTAGTGCACCCCAGTGTTATACAGTGACAGACTTGTGCCCACCAGTACTATACCCGTGTTATATAGCGACAGACCTGTACCCACCAGTACTGTACCCCAGTGTTTTACAGCGACAGACCTGTGCCCACCAGTACAGTACCCGTGTTATACAGCGACCGAACTGTACCCACCAGTACTGTACCCCAGTGCTATACAGTGACAGAACTGTACCCACCAGTACTGTACCCAGTGTTCTACAGTGACAGACCTGTACCCACCAGTACTGTACCCCAGGGTTATAAAGTGACAGACCTGTACCCACCAGTACTGTACACCAGTGTT
The DNA here is from genome assembly GCF_052327205.1 of Somniosus microcephalus. Lineage (NCBI taxonomy): Eukaryota > Metazoa > Chordata > Chondrichthyes > Squaliformes > Somniosidae > Somniosus > Somniosus microcephalus. The sequence continues at coordinate 54,939,770 of NW_028225182.1, read as the reverse complement.
ATACAGTGACAGACCTGTACCCACCAGTACTGTCCCCCAGTGTTATACAGCGACAGACCTGTACACACCAGTACTGTACCCCAGTGTTATGCAGTGACAGACCTGCACCCACCAGTACTGTACCACAGTGTTATACAGCGACAAACTTGTACCCACCAGTACTGTACCCGTGTTATGCAGTGACAGACCTGTATCCACCAGTACTGCACCCGTGTTGTACAGTGACAGGCATGTACCCACCAGTACTGTACCCGTGTTATACAGTGACAGACCTGTACCCACCAGTATTGTGCCCCAGTGTTCTACATTGACAGACCTGTACCCACCAGCCCTGTACCCCAGTGTTATACAGTGAGACCTGTACCCACCAGTACTGTACCCCAGGGTTATACAGTGACAGACCTGCACCCGCCAGTACTGTACCCCAATGTTATACAGTAACAGACCTGTACCCAACAGTACTGTATGCCAGTGTTATACAGTGACAGACCTGTACCCACCAGGACTGTACCCGTGTTATACAGTGACAGACCTGCACCCACCAGTACTGTACCACAGTGTTATACAGCGACAAACCTGTACCCACCAGTACTGTACCCGTGTTATGCAGTGACAGACCTGCATCCACCAGTACTGCACCCGTGTTATAGTGACAGACCTGTACCCACCAGTACTGTACCCCAGTGTTATACAGCGACAGACCTGTACCCACCAGTACTGTACCCCAGTGTTATTCAGTGACAGACCTGTACCCACCAGTACTGTACCCATGTTATACAGTGACAGACCTGAACCCACCAGTACTGTACCCCAGTGTTATACAGTGACAGACATGTACCCATCAGTACTGTACCCCAGTTATACAGCGACAGACATGTACCCATCAGTACTGTACCCCAGTGGTATCCAGTGACAGACCTATACCCACCAGTACTGTAACCGTGTTATACAGCGACAGACCTCTACGTACCAGTACTGTACCCCAGTGTTAAACAGCGACAGACCTGTACCCACCAGTACTGTACCCCAGTGTTACAGAGTGACAGACCTGCGCCCACCAGTACTGTACCCGTGTTATACAGCGACAGACCTGTACCCACCAGTACTGTACCCGTGTTATACAGCGACAGACCTGTACCCACCAGTACTGCACCCCAGTGTTATACACTGACAGAACTGTATCCACCAGTACTGCACCAGTGTTTACAGTGACAAACCTGTACCCACCAGAACTGTACCCGTGTTATGCAGTGACAGACCTGTATCCACCAGTACTGCACCCGTGTTATACAGTGACAGGCCTGTACCCACCAGTACTGTACCCGTGTTATACAGTGACAGACCTGTACCCACCAATACTGTACCCCAGTGTTAAACAGTGACAGACCTGTACCCACCAGTACTGTGCCCCAGTGTTATACAGTGACAGACCTATACCCAACAGTACTGTACACCAGTGTTATCCAGTGACAGACCTGTACCCACCAGTACTGTACCCCAGTGTTATAGTGTGACAGGCCTGTACCCACCAATACTGTACCCCAGTGTTATACAGTGACAGACCTGTACCCACCAGCACTGTACCCCAGTGTTATACAGTGAGACCTGTACCCACCAGTGCTGTACCCCAGGGTTACACAGTGACAGACCTGCACCCATCAGTACTGTACCCCAATGTTATGCAATGACAGACCTGTACCCACCAGTACTGCACCCCAGTGTTATACAGTGACAGACCTGTACCCACCAGTGCTGTACCCGTGTTATACAGCGACAGACCTGTCCCCACCAGTACTGCACCCATTATACAGTGACAGACCTGTACCCCAGTGCTATACAGTGACAGACCCATACCCACAGTATTGTACCCCAGTGTTATACAGTGACAGACCCATACACACAGTACTGAACCACTGTGTTATACAATGACAGACCTGTACCCACCAGTGCTGTACCCCAGTGTTATATAGCGAGAGACCTGTACCCAACAGTACTGTACCCCAATGTCATGCAGCGACAGAAATGTACCCAACAGTACTTTACCCCACTGTTATACAGGTACCCCAGTGTTATACAGTGACAGACCTGTACCCACCAGTACTGTACCCGTGTTATACAGTGACAGACCTGTACCCACCAGTACTGTACCCCAGTGCTATACAGTGACAGGCCTGTACCCACCAATACTGTACCGCAGTGTTATACAGTGACAGACCTGTACCCACCAGTACTGTACCCCGGTGTTATACTGTCACAGACCTGTACCCACCAGTACTGTACCCCAGTGTTATACAGTGACAGGCCTGTACCCACCAATACTGTACCCCAGTGTTATACAGTGACAGACCTGTACCCACCAGGACTGTACCCCAGTGTTATACAGTGACAGACCTGTACCCACCAGTACTGTACCCCAGTGTTATACAGTGACAGACCTGTACCCACCAGTACTGTACCCGTGTTATACAGTGACAGACCTGTACCCACCAGTACTGTACCCCAATGTTATACAGTAACAGACTGGTAACCCCCAGTACTGTACCCGTGTTATACAGTGACGGATCTGTACCCACCAGTAGTGTACCCCAGTGTTATACAGTGACAGACTTGTGCCCACCAGTACTATACCCGTGTTGTACAGCGACAGACCTGTACCCACCAGTACTGTACCCCAGTGTTATACAGTGACAGACCTGCACCCACCAGTACTGTACCACAGTGTTATACAGCGACAAACCTGTACCCACCAGTCCTGTACCCGTGTTATGCAGTGAAAGACCTGTATCCACCAGTACTGCACTGGTGTTATACAGTGACAGGCATGTACCCACCAGTACTGTACCCGTGTTATACAGTGACAGACCTGTACCCACCAGTATTGTGCCCCAGTGTTCTACATTGACAGACCTGTACCCACCAGCCCTGTACCCCAGTGTTATACAGTGAGACCTGTACCCACCAGTACTGTACCCCAGGGTTATACAGTGACAGACCTGCACCCGCCAGTACTGTACCACAATGTTATACAGTAACAGACCTGTACCCAACAGTACTGTACCCGTGTTATACAGTGACAGACCTGTGCCCACCAGTACTGTACCACAGTGTTATACAGCGACAAACCTGTACCCACCAGTACTGTACCCGTGTTATGCAGTGACAGACCTGTGTCCACCAGTACTGCACCCGTGTTATACAGTGACAGACCTGTACCCACCAGTATTGTGCCCCAGTGTTCTACAGTGACAGACCTGTACCCACCAGCCCTGTACCCCAGTGTTATACAGTGAGACCCGTACCCACCAGTACTGTACCCCAGGGTTATACAGTGACAGACCTGCACCCGCCAATACTGTACCCCAATGTTATACAGTAACAGACCTGTACCCAACAGTACTGTACCCCAGTGTTATTCAGTGACAGACCTGTACCCACCAGTACTGTACCCGTGTTATACAGTGACAGACCTGTGCCCACCAGTACTGTACCCGTGTTATACAGCGACCGACCTGTACCCACCAGTACTGTACCCCAGTGCTATACACTGACAGAACTGTACCCACCAGTACTGTACCCAGTGTTATACAGTGACAGACCTATACCCACCAGTACTGTAACCGTGTTATACAGCGACAGACCTCTACGTACCAGTACTGTACCCCAGTGTTATACAGCGACAGACCTGTACCCACCAGTACTGTACCCCAGTGTTATACAGCGACAGACCTGTACCCACCAGTACTGCACCCCAGTGTTATACAGTGACAGACCTGTACCCACCAGTACTGTACCCCAGTGTTATACAGCGACAGACCTGTACCCACCAGTACTGTACCCCAGTGTTATACAGTGACAGACCTGTACCCACCAGTACTGTACCCCAGTGTTATACAGCGACAGACCTGTACCCACCAGTACTGTACCCCAGTGTTATGCAGTGACAGACCTGTACCCACCAGTACTGTACTCCAGTGCTATACAGTGACAGACCTGTACCCACCAGTACTGTGCCCCAATGTTATACAGTGACAGACCTGTACCCATCAGTACTGTACCCCAGTGTTATACAGTGACAGACCTGTACCCACCAGTACTGTACCCCACGGTTATACAGTGACAGACCTGTACCCAACAGAACTGTACCCCAGTGTTATGCAGTGACAGACCTGTACCCAACAGAACTGTACCCCAGTGTCATACAGTGACAAACCTGTACCCACCAGTACTGTACCCCAGTGCTATACAGTGACAGAACTGAACCCACCAGTACTGTGCCCAGTGTTCGACAGTGACAGACCTGTACCCACCAGTACTGTACCCCAGGGTTATAAAGTGACAGAGCTGTGCCCACCAGTACTGTACCCCAGTGTTATACAGCAACAGACCTGTACCCAACAGCACTGTACCCCAGTGTTATACAGCGACAGACCTGTACCCACCAGTACTGTGCCTCAGTGTTATACAGTGACAGACCTATACCCACCAGTACTGTAACCGTGTTACACAGCGACAGACCTGTACGTACCAGTACTGTACCCCAGTGTTATACAGCGACAGACCTGAACCCACCAGTACTGTACCCCAGTGTTATACAGTGACAGACCTGCACCCACCAGTACTGCACCGGTGTTTTACAGTGACAGACCTGTACCCACCAGTACTGTACCCGTGTTATGCAGTGACAGACCTGTATCCACCAGTACTGCACCCGTGTTATACAGTGACAGGCCTGCACCCACCAGTTCTGTACCCGTGTTGTGCAGTGACAGACCTCTACCCACCAGTACTGTGCCTCAGTGTTATACAGTGACAGACCTATACCCACCAGTACTGTGCCCCAGTGTTATACACTGACAGACCTGTACCCAACAGTACTGTACCCCAGTGCTATACAGTGACAGACCTGTACCCACCAGCACTGTACCCCAGTGTTATACAGTGAGACCTGTACCCACCAGTACTGTACCCCAGGGTTATACAGTGACAGACCTGCACCCACCAGTACTGTACCCCAATGTTATACAGTGACAGACCTGTACCCACCAGTACTGTACCCCAGTGTTATTCAGTGACAGACCTGTACCCACCAGTACTGTACCCGTGTTATACAGCGACCGACCTGTACCCACCAGTACTGTACCCCAGTGTTATACAGTGTCAGACCTGTACCCATAGTACTGTACCCCAGGGTTATAAAGTGACAGACCTGTACCCACCAGTACTGTACCCCAGTGTTATTCAGTGACAGACCTGTGCCCACCAGTACTGTACCCCAGTGTTATACAGCAACAGACCTGTACCCAACAGCACTGTACCCCAGTGTTATACAGCGACAGACCTGTACCCACCAGTACTGTACCCCAGTGTTATACAGTGACAGACCTATACCCACCAGTACTGTAACCGTGTTATACAGCGACAGACCTGTACGTACCAGTACTGTACCCCAGTGTGATACAGTGACAGACCTGTACCCAACAGTACTGTACCCCAGTGTTACACAGTGACAGACCTGTACCCACCAATACTGTACCCCAGTGTTCTACAGTGACAGACCTGTACCCCAGTGTTGTACAGTGACAGACCTGTACCCACCAGTACTGTACCCCAGTGTTATACAGACAGACCTGTACCCACCAGTACTGTACCCCAGTGTTATACAGTGACAGACCTGTACCCACCAGTACTGTACCCCAGTGTTATCCAGTGACAGACCTGTACTCACCAGTACTGTACACCAGTGTTATACAGCGACAGACCTGTGCCCACCAGTACTGTACCCGTGTTATACAGCGACCGAACTGTACCCAACAGTACTGTACCCCAGTGCTATACAGTGACAGAACTGTACCCGCCAGTACTGTACCCAGTGTTCTACAGTGACAGACCTGTACCCACCAGTACTGTACCCCAGGGTTTTAAAGTGACAGACCTGTACCCACCAGTACTGTACACCAGTTATACAGTGACAGACCTGTCCCCACCAGTACTGTACCCCAGTGTTATACAGTGACAGACCTGTACCCACCAGTACTGTACCCGTGTTATACAGTGACAGACCTGTGCCCACCAATACTGTACCCGTGTTATACAGCGACAGACCTGTACCCACCAGTACTGTACCCCAGTGTTATACAGTGACAGACCTATACCCGCCAGTACTGTAACCGTGTTATACAGCGACAGATCTGTACGTACCAGTACTGTACACCAGTATTATACAGCGACAGAGCTGTACCCACCAGTACTGTACCCCAGTGTTATACAGTCACAGAACTGTACCCACCAGTACTGTACCCCAGTGTTATACAGTGACAGACCTGCACCCACCAGTACTGTACCACAGTGTTAGACAGCGACAGACCTGTACCCAACAGTACTGTACCCGTGTTATGCAGTGACAGACCTGTATCCACCAGTACTGCACCCGTGTTATACAGTGACAGGCATGTACCCACCAGTACTGTACCCGTGTTATACAGTGACAGACCTGTACCCACCAGTACTGTGCCCCAGTGTTATACAGTGACAGACCTGTACCCAACAGTACTGTACCCCAGTGTTCTACAGTGACAGACCTGTACCCACCAGCACTGTACCCCAGGGTTATACAGTGACAGACCTGCACCCGCCAGTGCTGTACCCCAATGTTATACAGTAACAGACCTGTACCCAACAGTACTGTACCCCAGTGTTATTCAGTGACAGACCTGTGCCCACCAGTACTGTACCCGTGTTATACAGCGACCGACCTGTACCCACCAGTACTGTACCCCAGTGCTATACACTGACAGAACTGTACCCACCAGTACTGTACCCAGTGTTCTACAGTGACAGACCTGTGCCCACCAGTACTGTACCCCAGTGTTATACAGTGACAGACCTGTACCCACCAGTGCTGTACCCGTGTTACACAGTGACAGACCTGTACCCACCAGTACTGTACCCCAGTGTTACACAGAGACAGAACTGTTCCCACCAGTACTGTACCCCAGTGTTATTCAGTGACAGACCTGTACCCACCAGTACTGTACCCATGTTATACAGTGACAGACCTGAACCGACCAGTACTGTACCCCAGTGTTATACAGTGACAGACCTGTACCCATCAGTACTGTACCCCAGTTATACAGCGACAGACATGTACCCATCAGTACTGTACCCCAGTGCTATACAGTGACAGACCTATACCCACCAGTACTGTAACCGTGTTATACAGCGACAGACCTCTACGTACCAGTACTGTACCCCAGTGTTAAACAGCGACAGACCTGTACCCACCAGTACTGTACCCCAGTGTTACACAGTGACAGACCTGCGCCCACCAGTACTGTACCCGTGTTATACAGCGGCAGACCTGTACCCACCAGTACTGTACCCCAGTGTTATACACTGACAGAACTGTATCCACCAGTACTGCACCCGTGTTTACAGTGACAAACCTGTACCCACCAGAACTGTACCCGTGTTATGCAGTGACGTACCTGTATCCACCAGTACTGCACCCGTGTTATACACTGACAGGCCTGTACCCACCAGTACTGTACCCGTGTTATACAGTGACAGACTTGTACCCACCAGTACTGTGCCCCAGTGTTATACAGTGACAGACCTGCACCCAACAGTACTGTACCCCAGTGTTATACAGTGACAGACCTGTACCCACCAGTACTGTACCCCAGTGTTCTACAGTGACACACCTGTACCCACCAGCACTGTACCCCAGTGTTCTGCAGTGACATACCTGTACCCACCAGCATTGCACCCCAGTGTTATACACTGAGACCTGTACCCACCAGTACTGTACCACAGGGTTATACAGTCACAGACCTGTACCCACCAGTACTGTACCCCAATGTTATACAATGACAGACCTGTACCCACCAGTACGGTACCCGTGTTATATAGGGAGAGACCTGTAACCACCAGTACTGTAGCGCGGTGTTATACAGTGACAGACCTGTACCCAACAGTACGGTACCCAAGTGTCATACAGCGACAGACCTGTACCCAACAGTACTTTACCCCACTGTTATACAGCGACAGACCTGTACCCACCAGTACTGTACCCCAGTGTTATACAGTGTCAGACCTGTCCCACCAGTACTGTACCCCAGTGTTATACAGTGACAGACCTGCGCCCACCAGTACTGTACCCGTGTTATACAGTGACAGACCTGTACCCACCAGAACTGCACCAGTGTTATACAGTGACAGACCTGTACCCACCAGTACTGTACCCCAGTGCTATACAGTGACAGACCCATACCCACAGTACTGTACCCCAGTTATACAGCGACAGACCTGTACTTACCAGTATTGTACCCCAGTGTTATACAGTGACAGTCGTGTACCCACCAGTACTGTACCCCAGTGTTGTACAGTGAGACCTGTAGCCACCAGTACTGTACCCGTGTTATACAGTGACAGACCTGTACCCACCAGTATTGTACCCCAGTGTTATACAGTAACAGACCTGTGCCGACCAGTACTGTACCCGTGTTATACAGTGACAGACCTGTACCCACCAGTGCTGTACCCCAGAGTTATACAGTGACAGACCTGTACCCACTAGTACTGTACCCGTGTTATACAGCAACAGACCTGTACGTACCAGTACTGTAACCCAGTCTTATACAGCGACAGACCTGTACACACCAGTACTGTACCCCAATGTTATACAGTGACAGACCTGTACCCATCAGCAGTGTACCGCAGTGTTATTCAGTGACAGACCTGCACCCACCAGTACTGTACCCGTGTCATACAGTGACAGACCTGTACCCACCAGTACTGTACCCGTGTTATACAGTGACAGACCTGTACCCACCAGTACTGTACCCCAGTGTTATACAGTGACAGGCCTGTACCCACCAATACTGTACCCCAGTGTTATACAGTGACAGACCTGTACCCACCAGTACTGTACCCCAGTGTTATACACTGACAGACCTGTACCCAACAGTACTGTACCCCAGTGTTATACAGTGACAGACCTGTACCCACCAGTACTGTACCCCAGTGTTCTACAGTGACAGACCTGTACCCACCAGCACTGTACCTCAGTGTTATACAGTGAGACCTGTACCCACCAGTACTGTACCCCAGGGTTATACAGTGACAGACCTGCACCCATCAGTACTGTACCCCAATGTTATACAATGACAGACCTGTACCCACCAATACTGTACCCCAGTGTTATACAGTGACAGACCTGTACCCACCAGTGCTGTACCCGTGTTATACAGCGACAGACCTGTCCCCACCAGTACTGCACCCATTATACAGTGACAGAGCTGTACCCACCAGTGCTGTACCCGTGTTACACAATGACAGACCTGTACCCACCAGTACTGTACCCCAGTATTATACAGTGACAGACCTGTACCCACCAGAACTGCACCAGTGTTATACAGTGACAGACCTGTACCCACCAGTACTGTACCCCAGTGCTATACAGTGACAGACCCATACCCACAGTACTGTACCACAGTTATACAGTGACAGACCTGTACCCACCAGTACTGTACCCGTGTTATACAGTGACAGACCTGTCCCCACCAGTACTGTACCCCAGTGTTATACAGTGACAGAACTGTACCCACCAGTACTGTACCCCAGTGTTACACAGTGACAGACCTGTACCCACCAGTCCTGTACCCCAGTGCTATACAGTGACAGAACTGAACCCACCAGTACTGTACCCAGTGTTCGACAGTGGCAGACCTGTACCCACCAGTACTGTACCCCAGGGTTATAAAGTGACAGAGCTGTGCCCACCAGTACTGTACCCCAGTGTTATACAGCAACAGACCTGTACCCAACAGCACTGTACCCCAGTGTTGTACAGCGACAGACCTGTACCCACCAGTACTGTGCCTCAGTGTTATACAGTGACAGACCTATACCCACCAGTACTGTAACCGTGTTACACAGCGACAGACCTGTACGTACCAGTACTGTACCCCAGTGTTATACAGCGACAGACCTGAACCCACCAGTACTGTACCCCAGTGTTATACAGCGACAGACCTGTACCCACCAGTACTGTACCCCAGTGTTATGCAGTGACAGACCTGTACCCACCAGTACTGTACTCCAGTGCTATACAGTGACAGACCTGTACCCACCAGTACTGTGCCCCAATGTTATACAGTGACAGACCTGTACCCATCAGTACTGTACCCCAGTGTTATACAGTGACAGACCTGTACCCACCAGTACTGTACCCCACGGTTATACAGTGACAGACCTGTACCCAACAGAACTGTACCCCAGTGTTATGCAGTGACAGACCTGTACCCAACAGAACTGTACCCCAGTGTCATACAGTGACAAACCTGTACCCACCAGTACTGTACCCCAGTGCTATACAGTGACAGAACTGAACCCACCAGTACTGTGCCCAGTGTTCGACAGTGACAGACCTGTACCCACCAGTACTGTACCCCAGGGTTATAAAGTGACAGAGCTGTGCCCACCAGTACTGTACCCCAGTGTTATACAGCAACAGACCTGTACCCAACAGCACTGTACCCCAGTGTTATACAGCGACAGACCTGTACCCACCAGTACTGTGCCTCAGTGTTATACAGTGACAGACCTATACCCACCAGTACTGTAACCGTGTTACACAGCGACAGACCTGTACGTACCAGTACTGTACCCCAGTGTTATACAGCGACAGACCTGAACCCACCAGTACTGTACCCCAGTGTTATACAGTGACAGACCTGCACCCACCAGTACTGCACCGGTGTTTTACAGTGACAGACCTGTACCCACCAGTACTGTACCCGTGTTATGCAGTGACAGACCTGTATCCACCAGTACTGCACCCGTGTTATACAGTGACAGGCCTGCACCCACCAGTTCTGTACCCGTGTTGTGCAGTGACAGACCTCTACCCACCAGTACTGTGCCTCAGTGTTATACAGTGACAGACCTATACCCACCAGTACTGTGCCCCAGTGTTATACACTGACAGACCTGTACCCAACAGTACTGTACCCCAGTGCTATACAGTGACAGACCTGTACCCACCAGCACTGTACCCCAGTGTTATACAGTGAGACCTGTACCCACCAGTACTGTACCCCAGGGTTATACAGTGACAGACCTGCACCCACCAGTACTGTACCCCAATGTTATACAGTGACAGACCTGTACCCACCAGTACTGTACCCCAGTGTTATTCAGTGACAGACCTGTACCCACCAGTACTGTACCCGTGTTATACAGCGACCGACCTGTACCCACCAGTACTGTACCCCAGTGTTATACAGTGTCAGACCTGTACCCATAGTACTGTACCCCAGGGTTATAAAGTGACAGACCTGTACCCACCAGTACTGTACCCCAGTGTTATTCAGTGACAGACCTGTGCCCACCAGTACTGTACCCCAGTGTTATACAGCAACAGACCTGTACCCAACAGCACTGTACCCCAGTGTTATACAGCGACAGACCTGTACCCACCAGTACTGTACCCCAGTGTTATACAGTGACAGACCTATACCCACCAGTACTGTAACCGTGTTATACAGCGACAGACCTGTACGTACCAGTACTGTACCCCAGTGTGATACAGTGACAGACCTGTACCCAACAGTACTGTACCCCAGTGTTACACAGTGACAGACCTGTACCCACCAATACTGTACCCCAGTGTTCTACAGTGACAGACCTGTACCCCAGTGTTGTACAGTGACAGACCTGTACCCACCAGTACTGTACCCCAGTGTTATACAGACAGACCTGTACCCACCAGTACTGTACCCCAGTGTTATACAGTGACAGACCTGTACCCACCAGTACTGTACCCCAGTGTTATCCAGTGACAGACCTGTACTCACCAGTACTGTACCCCAGTGTTATACAGCGACAGACCTGTGCCCACCAGTACTGTACCCGTGTTATACAGCGACCGAACTGTACCCAACAGTACTGTACCCCAGTGCTATACAGTGACAGAACTGTACCCGCCAGTACTGTACCCAGTGTTCTACAGTGACAGACCTGTACCCACCAGTACTGTACCCCAGGGTTTTAAAGTGACAGACCTGTACCCACCAGTACTGTACACCAGTTATACAGTGACAGACCTGTCCCCACCAGTACTGTACCCCAGTGTTATACAGTGACAGACCTGTACCCACCAGTACTGTACCCGTGTTATACAGTGACAGACCTGTGCCCACCAATACTGTACCCGTGTTATACAGCGACAGACCTGTACCCACCAGTACTGTACCCCAGTGTTATACAGTGACAGACCTATACCCGCCAGTACTGTAACCGTGTTATACAGCGACAGATCTGTACGTACCAGTACTGTACACCAGTATTATACAGCGACAGAGCTGTACCCACCAGTACTGTACCCCAGTGTTATACAGTCACAGAACTGTACCCACCAGTACTGTACCCCAGTGTTATACAGTGACAGACCTGCACCCACCAGTACTGTACCACAGTGTTAGACAGCGACAGACCTGTACCCAACAGTACTGTACCCGTGTTATGCAGTGACAGACCTGTATCCACCAGTACTGCACCCGTGTTATACAGTGACAGGCATGTACCCACCAGTACTGTACCCGTGTTATACAGTGACAGACCTGTACCCACCAGTACTGTGCCCCAGTGTTATACAGTGACAGACCTGTACCCAACAGTACTGTACCCCAGTGTTCTACAGTGACAGACCTGTACCCACCAGCACTGTACCCCAGGGTTATACAGTGACAGACCTGCACCCGCCAGTGCTGTACCCCAATGTTATACAGTAACAGACCTGTACCCAACAGTACTGTACCCCAGTGTTATTCAGTGACAGACCTGTGCCCACCAGTACTGTACCCGTGTTATACAGCGACCGACCTGTACCCACCAGTACTGTACCCCAGTGCTATACACTGACAGAACTGTACCCACCAGTACTGTACCCAGTGTTCTACAGTGACAGACCTGTGCCCACCAGTACTGTACCCCAGTGTTATACAGTGACAGACCTGTACCCACCAGTGCTGTACCCGTGTTACACAGTGACAGACCTGTACCCACCAGTACTGTACCCCAGTGTTACACAGAGACAGAACTGTTCCCACCAGTACTGTACCCCAGTGTTATTCAGTGACAGACCTGTACCCACCAGTACTGTACCCATGTTATACAGTGACAGACCTGAACCGACCAGTACTGTACCCCAGTGTTATACAGTGACAGACCTGTACCCATCAGTACTGTACCCCAGTTATACAGCGACAGACATGTACCCATCAGTACTGTACCCCAGTGCTATACAGTGACAGACCTATACCCACCAGTACTGTAACCGTGTTATACAGCGACAGACCTCTACGTACCAGTACTGTACCCCAGTGTTAAACAGCGACAGACCTGTACCCACCAGTACTGTACCCCAGTGTTACACAGTGACAGACCTGCGCCCACCAGTACTGTACCCGTGTTATACAGCGGCAGACCTGTACCCACCAGTACTGTACCCCAGTGTTATACACTGACAGAACTGTATCCACCAGTACTGCACCCGTGTTTACAGTGACAAACCTGTACCCACCAGAACTGTACCCGTGTTATGCAGTGACGTACCTGTATCCACCAGTACTGCACCCGTGTTATACACTGACAGGCCTGTACCCACCAGTACTGTACCCGTGTTATACAGTGACAGACTTGTACCCACCAGTACTGTGCCCCAGTGTTATACAGTGACAGACCTGCACCCAACAGTACTGTACCCCAGTGTTATACAGTGACAGACCTGTACCCACCAGTACTGTACCCCAGTGTTCTACAGTGACACACCTGTACCCACCAGCACTGTACCCCAGTGTTCTGCAGTGACATACCTGTACCCACCAGCATTGCACCCCAGTGTTATACACTGAGACCTGTACCCACCAGTACTGTACCACAGGGTTATACAGTCACAGACCTGTACCCACCAGTACTGTACCCCAATGTTATACAATGACAGACCTGTACCCACCAGTACGGTACCCGTGTTATATAGCGAGAGACCTGTAACCACCAGTACTGTAGCGCGGTGTTATACAGTGACAGACCTGTACCCAACAGTACGGTACCCAAGTGTCATACAGCGACAGACCTGTACCCAACAGTACTTTACCCCACTGTTATACAGCGACAGACCTGTACCCACCAGTACTGTACCCCAGTGTTATACAGTGTCAGACCTGTCCCACCAGTACTGTACCCCAGTGTTATACAGTGACAGACCTGCGCCCACCAGTACTGTACCCGTGTTATACAGTGACAGACCTGTACCCACCAGAACTGCACCAGTGTTATACAGTGACAGACCTGTACCCACCAGTACTGTACCCCAGTGCTATACAGTGACAGACCCATACCCACAGTACTGTACCCCAGTTATACAGCGACAGACCTGTACTTACCAGTATTGTACCCCAGTGTTATACAGTGACAGTCGTGTACCCACCAGTACTGTACCCCAGTGTTGTACAGTGAGACCTGTAGCCACCAGTACTGTACCCGTGTTATACAGTGACAGACCTGTACCCACCAGTATTGTACCCCAGTGTTATACAGTAACAGACCTGTGCCGACCAGTACTGTACCCGTGTTATACAGTGACAGACCTGTACCCACCAGTGCTGTACCCCAGAGTTATACAGTGACAGACCTGTACCCACTAGTACTGTACCCGTGTTATACAGCAACAGACCTGTACGTACCAGTACTGTAACCCAGTCTTATACAGCGACAGACCTGTACACACCAGTACTGTACCCCAATGTTATACAGTGACAGACCTGTACCCATCAGCACTGTACCGCAGTGTTATTCAGTGACAGACCTGCACCCACCAGTACTGTACCCGTGTCATACAGTGACAGACCTGTACCCACCAGTACTGTACCCGTGTTATACAGTGACAGACCTGTACCCACCAGTACTGTACCCCAGTGTTATACAGTGACAGGCCTGTACCCACCAATACTGTACCCCAGTGTTATACAGTGACAGACCTGTACCCACCAGTACTGTACCCCAGTGTTATACACTGACAGACCTGTACCCAACAGTACTGTACCCCAGTGTTATACAGTGACAGACCTGTACCCACCAGTACTGTACCCCAGTGTTCTACAGTGACAGACCTGTACCCACCAGCACTGTACCTCAGTGTTATACAGTGAGACCTGTACCCACCAGTACTGTACCCCAGGGTTATACAGTGACAGACCTGCACCCATCAGTACTGTACCCCAATGTTATACAATGACAGACCTGTACCCACCAATACTGTACCCCAGTGTTATACAGTGACAGACCTGTACCCACCAGTGCTGTACCCGTGTTATACAGCGACAGACCTGTCCCCACCAGTACTGCACCCATTATACAGTGACAGAGCTGTACCCACCAGTGCTGTACCCGTGTTACACAATGACAGACCTGTACCCACCAGTACTGTACCCCAGTATTATACAGTGACAGACCTGTACCCACCAGAACTGCACCAGTGTTATACAGTGACAGACCTGTACCCACCAGTACTGTACCCCAGTGCTATACAGTGACAGACCCATACCCACAGTACTGTACCACAGTTATACAGTGACAGACCTGTACCCACCAGTACTGTACCCGTGTTATACAGTGACAGACCTGTCCCCACCAGTACTGTACCCCAGTGTTATACAGTGACAGAACTGTACCCACCAGTACTGTACCCCAGTGTTACACAGTGACAGACCTGTACCCACCAGTCCTGTACCCCAGTGCTATACAGTGACAGAACTGAACCCACCAGTACTGTACCCAGTGTTCGACAGTGGCAGACCTGTACCCACCAGTACTGTACCCCAGGGTTATAAAGTGACAGAGCTGTGCCCACCAGTACTGTACCCCAGTGTTATACAGCAACAGACCTGTACCCAACAGCACTGTACCCCAGTGTTGTACAGCGACAGACCTGTACCCACCAGTACTGTGCCTCAGTGTTATACAGTGACAGACCTATACCCACCAGTACTGTAACCGTGTTACACAGCGACAGACCTGTACGTACCAGTACTGTACCCCAGTGTTATACAGCGACAGACCTGAACCCACCAGTACTGTACCCCAGTGTTATACAGTGACAGACCTGCACCCACCAGTACTGCACCGGTGTTTTACAGTGACAGGCCTGTACCCACCAGTTCTGTACCCGTGTTGTGGAGTGACAGACCTCTACCCACCAGTACTGTGCCCCAGTGTTATACAGTGACAGACCTATACCCAACAGTACTGTACCCCAGTGTTATACAGTGACAGACCTGTACCCACCAGCACTGTACCCCAGTGTTATACAGTGAGACCTGTACCCACCAGTACTGTACCCCAGGGTTATACAGTGACAGACCTGCACCCACCAGTACTGTACCCCAATGTTATACAGTGACAGACCTGTACCCACCAGTACTGTACCCCAGTGTTATTCAGTGACAGACCTGTACCCACCAGTACTGTACCCGTGTTATACAGCAACCGACCTGTACCCACCAGTACTGTACCCCAGTGTTATACAGTGTCAGACCTGTACCCATAGTACTGTACCCCAGGGTTATAAAGTGACAGACCTGTACCCACCAGTACTGTACCCCAGTGTTATTCAGTGACAGACCTGTGCCCACCAGTACTGTACCCCAGTGTTATACAGCAACAGACCTGTACCCAACAGCACTGTACCCCAGTGTTATACAGCGACAGACCTGTACCCACCAGTACTGTAACCGTGTTATACAGCGACAGACCTGTACGTACCAGTACTGTACCCCAGTGTGATACAGTGACAGACCTGTACCCAACAGTACTGTACCCCAGTGTTATACAGTGACAGACCTGTACCCACCAATACTGTACCCCAGTGTTCTACAGTGACAGACCTGTACCCCAGTGTTGTACAGTGACAGACCTGTACCCACCAGTACTGTACCCGTGTTATACAGACAGACCTGTACCCACCAGTACTGTACCCCAGTGTTATACAGTGACAGACCTGTACCCACCAGTACTGTACCCCAGTGTTATCCAGTAACAGACCTGTACTCACCAGTACTGTACCCCAGTGTTATGCAGCGACAGACCTGTGCCCACCAGTACTGTACCCGTGTTATACAGCGACCGAACTGTACCCACCAGTACTGTACCCCAGTGCTATACAGTGACAGAACTGTACCCGCCAGTACTGTACCCAGTGTTCTACAGTGACAGACCTGTACCCACCAGTACTGTACCCCAGGGTTTTAAAGTGACAGACCTGTGCCCACCAATACTGTACCCGTGTTATACAGCGACAGACCTGTACCCACCAGTACTGTACCCCAGTGTTATACAGTGACAGACCTATACCCGCCAGTACTGTAACCGTGTTATACAGCGACAGATCTGTACGTACCAGTACTGTACACCAGTATTATACAGCGACAGACCTGTACCCACCAGTACTGTACCCCAGTGTTATACAGTCACAGAACTGTACCCACCAGTACTGTACCCCAGTGTTATACAGTGACAGACCTGCACCCACCAGTACTGTAGCACAGTGTTAGACAGCGACAGACCTGTACCCAACAGTACTGTACCCGTGTTATGCAGTGACAGACCTGTATCCACCAGTACTGCACCCGTGTTATACAGTGACAGGCATGTACCCACCAGTACTGTGCCCCAGTGTTATACAGTGACAGACCTGTACCCAACAGTACTGTACCCCAGTGTTCTACAGTGACAGACCTGTACCCACCAGCACTGTACCCCAGGGTTATACAGTGACAGACCTGCACCCGCCAGTGCTGTACCCCAATGTTATACAGTAACAGACCTGTACCCAACAGTACTGTACCCCAGTGTTATTCAGTGACAGACCTGTGCCCACCAGTACTGTACCCGTGTTATACAGCGACCGACCTGTACCCACCAGTACTGTACCCCAGTGCTATACACTGACAGAACTGTACCCACCAGTACTGTACCCAGTGTTCTACAGTGACAGACCTGTGCCCACCAGTACTGTACCCCAGTGTTATACAGTGACAGACCTGTACCCACCAGTACTGTACCCGTGTTACACAGTGACAGACCTGTACCCACCAGTACTGTACCCCAGTGTTACACAGAGACAGAACTGTTCCCACCAGTACTGTACCCCAGTGTTATTCAGTGACAGACCTGTACCCACCAGTACTGTACCCATGTTATACAGTGACAGACCTGAACCGACCAGTACTGTACCCCAGTGTTATACAGTGACAGACCTGTACCCATCAGTACTGTACCCCAGTTATACAGCGACAGACATGTACCCATCAGTACTGTACCCCAGTGCTATACAGTGACAGACCTATACCCACCAGTACTGTAACCGTGTTATACAGCGACAGACCTCTACGTACCAGTACTGTACCCCAGTGTTAAACAGCGACAGACCTGTACCCACCACTACTGTACCCCAGTGTTACACAGTGACAGACCTGCGCCCACCAGTACTGTACCCGTGTTATACAGCGGCAGACCTGTACCCACCAGTACTGTACCCCAGTGTTATACACTGACAGAACTGTATCCACCAGTACTGCACCCGTGTTTACAGTGACAAACCTGTACCCACCAGAACTGTACCCGTGTTATGCAGTGACGTACCTGTATCCACCAGTACTGCACCCGTGTTATACACTGACAGGCCTGTACCCACCAGTACTGTACCCGTGTTATACAGTGACAGACTTGTACCCACCAGTACTGTGCCCCAGTGTTATACAGTGACAGACCTGCACCCAACAGTACTGTACCCCAGTGTTATACAGTGACAGACCTGTACCCACCAGTACTGTACCCCAGTGTTCTACAGTGACACACCTGTACCCACCAGCACTGTACCCCAGTGTTCTGCAGTGACATACCTGTACCCACCAGCATTGCACCCCAGTGTTATACACTGAGACCTGTACCCACCAGTACTGTACCACAGGGTTATACAGTCACAGACCTGTACCCACCAGTACTGTACCCCAATGTTATACAATGACAGACCTGTACCCACCAGTACGGTACCCGTGTTATATAGCGAGAGACCTGTAACCACCAGTACTGTAGCGCGGTGTTATACAGTGACAGACCTGTACCCAACAGTACGGTACC
Source organism: Somniosus microcephalus (assembly GCF_052327205.1). Classification (NCBI taxonomy): domain Eukaryota; kingdom Metazoa; phylum Chordata; class Chondrichthyes; order Squaliformes; family Somniosidae; genus Somniosus; species Somniosus microcephalus. The sequence goes on along the minus strand of NW_028225182.1, from coordinate 54,920,573 downwards.
CAAGTGTCATACAGCGACAGACCTGTACCCAACAGTACTTTACCCCACTGTTATACAGCGACAGACCTGTACCCACCAGTACTGTACCCCAGTGTTATACAGTGTCAGACCTGTCCCACCAGTACTGTACCCCAGTGTTATACAGTGACAGACCTGTACCCACCAGTACTGTACCCCAGTGTTATACAGTGACAGACCTGTACCCACCAGTACTGTACCCAGTGTTATACAGTGACAGACCTGTACCCACTAGTACTGTACCCCAGTGTTATACAGTGACAGACCTGTACCCACCAGTACTGTAACCCAGTGTTATACAGTGACAGACCTGTACCCACCAGTACTGTACCCCAGTGTTATACAGTGACAGGCCTGTACCCACCAATACTGTACCCGTGTTATACAGTGACAGACCTGTACCCACCAGTACTGTACCCCAGTGTTATACACTGACAGACCTGTACCCAACAGTACTGTACCCCAGTGTTCTACAGTGACAGACCTGTACCCACCAGCACTGTACCCCAGTGTTATACAGTGAGACCTGTACCCACCAGTACTGTACCCCAGGGTTATACAGTGACAGACCTGCACCCATCAGTACTGTACCCCAATGTTATACAATGACAGACCTGTACCCACCAGTACTGTACCCCAGTGTTATACAGTGACAGACCTGTACCCACCAGTGCTGTACCCGTGTTATACAGCGACAGACCTGTCCCCACCAGTACTGCACCCATTATACAGTGACAGAGCTGTACCCACCAGTGCTGTACCCGTGTTATACAATGACAGACCTGTACCCACCAGTACTGTACCCCAGTGTTACACAGTGACAGACCTGCGCCCACCAGTACTGTACCCGTGTTATACAGTGACAGACCTGTACCCACCAGAACTGCACCAGTGTTATACAGTGACAGACCTGTACCCACCAGTACTGTACCCCAGTGCTATACAGTGACAGACCCATACCCACAGTACTGTACCCCAGTTATACAGCGACAGACCTGTACTTACCAGTATTGTACCCCAGTGTTATACAGTGACAGTCGTGTACCCACCAGTACTGTACCCCAGTGTTGTACAGTGAGACCTGTAGCCACCAGTACTGTACCCGTGTTATACAGTGACAGACCTGTACCCACTAGTACTGTACCCCAGAGTTATACAGTGACAGACCTGTACCCACTAGTACTGTACCCGTGTTATACAGCAACAGACCTGTACGTACCAGTACTGTAACCCAGTCTTATACAGCGACAGACCTGTACACACCAGTACTGTACCCCAATGTTATACAGTGACAGACCTGTACCCATCAGCACTGTACCGCAGTGTTATTCAGTGACAGACCCGCACCCACCAGTACTGTACCCGTGTCATACAGTGACAGACCTGTACCCACCAGTACTGTACCCGTGTTATACAGTGACAGACCTGTACCCACCAGTACTGTACCCCAGTGTTATACAGTGACAGGCCTGTACCCACCAATACTGTACCCCAGTGTTATACAGTGACAGACCTGTACCCACCAGTACTGTACCCCAGTGTTATACACTGACAGACCTGTACCCAACAGTACTGTACCCCAGTGTTATACAGTGACAGACCTGTACCCACCAGTACTGTACCCCAGTGTTCTACAGTGACAGACCTGTACCCACCAGCACTGTACCTCAGTGTTATACAGTGAGACCTGTACCCACCAGTACTGTACCCCAGGGTTATACAGTGACAGACCTGCACCCATCAGTACTGTACCCCAATGTTATACAATGACAGACCTGTACCCACCAATACTGTACCCCAGTGTTATACAGTGACAGACCTGTACCCACCAGTGCTGTACCCGTGTTATACAGCGACAGACCTGTCCCCACCAGTACTGCACCCATTATACAGTGACAGAGCTGTACCCACCAGTGCTGTACCCGTGTTACACAATGACAGACCTGTACCCACCAGTACTGTACCCCAGTATTATACAGTGACAGACCTGTACCCACCAGAACTGCACCAGTGTTATACAGTGACAGACCTGTACCCACCAGTACTGTACCCCAGTGCTATACAGTGACAGACCCATACCCACAGTACTGTACCACAGTTATACAGTGACAGACCTGTACCCACCAGTACTGTACCTGTGTTATACAGTGACAGACCTGTCCCCACCAGTACTGTACCCCAGTGTTATACAGTGACAGAACTGTACCCACCAGTACTGTACCCCAGTGTTACACAGTGACAGACCTGTACCCACCAGTCCTGTACCCCAGTGCTATACAGTGACAGAACTGAACCCACCAGTACTGTACCCAGTGTTCGACAGTGGCAGACCTGTACCCACCAGTACTGTACCCCAGGGTTATAAAGTGACAGAGCTGTGCCCACCAGTACTGTACCCCAGTGTTATACAGCAACAGACCTGTACCCAACAGCACTGTACCCCAGTGTTGTACAGCGACAGACCTGTACCCACCAGTACTGTGCCTCAGTGTTATACAGTGACAGACCTATACCCACCAGTACTGTAACCGTGTTACACAGCGACAGACCTGTACGTACCAGTACTGTACCCCAGTGTTATACAGCGACAGACCTGAACCCACCAGTACTGTACCCCAGTGTTATACAGTGACAGACCTGCACCCACCAGTACTGCACCGGTGTTTTACAGTGACAGGCCTGTACCCACCAGTTCTGTACCCGTGTTGTGGAGTGACAGACCTCTACCCACCAGTACTGTGCCCCAGTGTTATACAGTGACAGACCTATACCCAACAGTACTGTACCCCAGTGTTATACAGTGACAGACCTGTACCCACCAGCACTGTACCCCAGTGTTATACAGTGAGACCTGTACCCACCAGTACTGTACCCCAGGGTTATACAGTGACAGACCTGCACCCACCAGTACTGTACCCCAATGTTATACAGTGACAGACCTGTACCCACCAGTACTGTACCCCAGTGTTATTCAGTGACAGACCTGTACCCACCAGTACTGTACCCGTGTTATACAGCAACCGACCTGTACCCACCAGTACTGTACCCCAGTGTTATACAGTGTCAGACCTGTACCCATAGTACTGTACCCCAGGGTTATAAAGTGACAGACCTGTACCCACCAGTACTGTACCCCAGTGTTATTCAGTGACAGACCTGTGCCCACCAGTACTGTACCCCAGTGTTATACAGCAACAGACCTGTACCCAACAGCACTGTACCCCAGTGTTATACAGCGACAGACCTGTACCCACCAGTACTGTAACCGTGTTATACAGCGACAGACCTGTACGTACCAGTACTGTACCCCAGTGTGATACAGTGACAGACCTGTACCCAACAGTACTGTACCCCAGTGTTATACAGTGACAGACCTGTACCCACCAATACTGTACCCCAGTGTTCTACAGTGACAGACCTGTACCCCAGTGTTGTACAATGACAGACCTGTACCCACCAGTACTGTACCCGTGTTATACAGACAGACCTGTACCCACCAGTACTGTACACCAGTTATACAGTGACAGACCTGTACCCACCAGTACTGTACCCCAGTGTTATACAGTGACAGACCTGTACCCACCAGTACTGTACCCGTGTTATACAGCGACAGACCTGTGCCCACCAATACTGTACCCGTGTTATACAGCGACAGACCTGTACCCACCAGTACTGTACCCCAGTGTTATACAGTGACAGACCTATACCCGCCAGTACTGTAACCGTGTTGTACAGCGACAGATCTGTACGTACCAGAACTGTACACCAGTATTATACAGCGACAGACCTGTACTCACCAGTACTGTACCCCAGTGTTATACAGTGACAGACCTGCACCCACCAGTACTGTACCCGTGTTATGCAGTGACAGACCTGTATCCACCAGTACTGCACCCGTGTTATACAGTGACAGGCATGTACCCACCAGTACTGTACCCGTGTTATACAGTGACAGACCTGTACCCACCAGTACTGTAACCGTGTTATACAGCGACAGACCTGTACGTACCAGTACTGTACCCCAGTGTGATACAGTGACAGACCTGTACCCACCAGTACTGTACCCCAGTGTTATACACTGACAGACCTGTACCCAACAGTACTGTACCCCAGTGTTATACAGTGACAGACCTGTACCCACCAGTACTGTACCCCAGTGTTCTAAAGTGACAGACCTGTACCCACCAGCACTGTACCTCAGTGTTATACAGTGAGACCTGTACCCACCAGTACTGTACCCCAGGGTTATACAGTGACAGACCTGCACCCATCAGTACTGTACCCCAATGTTATACAATGACAGACCTGTACCCACCAATACTGTACCCCAGTGTTATAAAGTGACAGACCTGTACCCACCAGTGCTGTACCCGTGTTATACAGCGACAGACCTGTCCCCACCAGTACTGCACCCATTATACAGTGACAGAGCTGTACCCACCAGTGCTGTACCCGTGTTACACAATGACAGACCTGTACCCACCAGTACTGTACCCCAGTATTATACAGTGACAGACCTGTACCCACCAGAACTGCACCAGTGTTATACAGTGACAGACCTGTACCCACCAGTACTATACCCCAGTGCTATACAGTGACAGACCCATACCCACAGTACTGTACCACAGTTATACAGTGACAGGCCTGTACCCACCAGTTCTGTACCCGTGTTGTGGAGTGACAGACCTCTACCCACCAGTACTGTGCCCCAGTGTTATACAGTGACAGACCTATACCCAACAGTACTGTACCCCAGTGTTATACAGTGACAGACCTGTACCCACCAGCACTGTACCCCAGTGTTATACAGTGAGACCTGTACCCACCAGTACTGTACCCCAGGGTTATACAGTGACAGACCTGCACCCACCAGTACTGTACCCCAGTGTTATTCAGTGACAGACCTGTACCCAACAGCACTGTACCCCAGTGTTATACAGCGACAGACCTGTACCCACCAGTACTGTAACCGTGTTATACAGCGACAGACCTGTACGTACCAGTACTGTACCCCAGTGTGATACAGTGACAGACCTGTACCCAACAGTACTGTACCCCAGTGTTATACAGTGACAGACCTGTACCCACCAATACTGTACCCCAGTGTTCTACAGTGACAGACCTGTACCCCAGTGTTGTACAATGACAGACCTGTACCCACCAGTACTGTACCCGTGTTATACAGACAGACCTGTACCCACCAGTACTGTACCCCAGTGTTATACAGTGACAGACCTGTACCCACCAGTACTGTACCCCAGTGTTATCCAGTGACAGACCTGTACTCACCAGTACTGTACCCCAGTGTTATGCAGCGACAGACCTGTGCCCACCAGTACTGTACCCGTGTTATACAGCGACCGAACTGTACCCACCAGTACTGTACCCCAGTGCTATACAGTGACAGAACTGTACCCGCCAGTACTGTACCCAGTGTTCAACAGTGACAGACCTGTACCCACCAGTACTGTACCCCAGGGTTTTAAAGTGACAGACCTGTACCCACCAGTACTGTACACCAGTTATACAGTGACAGACCTGTACCCACCAGTACTGTACCCCAGTGTTATACAGTGACAGACCTGTACCCACCAGTACTGTACCCGTGTTATACAGTGACAGACCTGTGCCCACCAATACTGTACCCGTGTTATACAGCGACAGACCTGTACCCACCAGTACTGTACCCCAGTGTTATACAGTGACAGACCTATACCCGCCAGTACTGTAACCGTGTTGTACAGCGACAGATCTGTACGTACCAGAACTGTACACCAGTATTATACAGCGACAGACCTGTACTCACCAGTACTGTACCCCAGTGTTATACAGTGACAGACCTGCACCCACCAGTACTGTACCCGTGTTATGCAGTGACAGACCTGTATCCACCAGTACTGCACCCGTGTTATACAGTGACAGGCATGTACCCACCAGTACTGTACCCGTGTTATACAGTGACAGACCTGTACCCACCAGTACTGTAACCGTGTTATACAGCGACAGACCTGTACGTACCAGTACTGTACCCCAGTGTGATACAGTGACAGACCTGTACCCACCAGTACTGTACCCCAGTGTTATACACTGACAGACCTGTACCCAACAGTACTGTACCCCAGTGTTATACAGTGACAGACCTGTACCCACCAGTACTGTACCCCAGTGTTCTACAGTGACAGACCTGTACCCACCAGCACTGTACCTCAGTGTTATACAGTGAGACCTGTACCCACCAGTACTGTACCCCAGGGTTATACAGTGACAGACCTGCACCCATCAGTACTGTACCCCAATGTTATACAATGACAGACCTGTACCCACCAATACTGTACCCCAGTGTTATACAGTGACAGACCTGTACCCACCAGTGCTGTACCCGTGTTATACAGCGACAGACCTGTCCCCACCAGTACTGCACCCATTATACAGTGACAGACCTGTACCCACCAGAACTGCACCAGTGTTATACAGTGACAGACCTGTACCCACCAGTACTGTACCCCAGTGCTATACAGTGACAGACCCATACCCACAGTATTGTACCACAGTTATACAGTGACAGACCTGTACCCACCAGTACTGTACCCGTGTTATACAGTGACAGACCTGTCCCCACCAGTACTGTACCCCAGTGTTATACAGTGACAGAACTGTACCCACCAGTACTGTACCCCAGTGTTACACAGTGACAGACCTGTACCCACCAGTCCTGTACCCCAGTGCTATACAGTGACAGAACTGAACCCACCAGTACTGTACCCAGTGTTCGACAGTGGCAGACCTGTACCCACCAGTACTGTACCCCAGGGTTATAAAGTGACAGAGCTGTGCCCACCAGTACTGTACCCCAGTGTTATACAGCAACAGACCTGTACCCAACAGCACTGTACCCCAGTGTTATACAGCGACAGACCTGTACCCACCAGTACTGTGCCTCAGTGTTATACAGTGACAGACCTATACCCACCAGTACTGTAACCGTGTTACACAGCGACAGACCTGTACGTACCAGTACTGTACCCCAGTGTTATACAGCGACAGACCTGAACCCACCAGTACTGTACCCCAGTGTTATACAGTGACAGACCTGCACCCACCAGTACTGCACCGGTGTTTTACAGTGACAGGCCTGTACCCACCAGTTCTGTACCCGTGTTGTGGAGTGACAGACCTCTACCCACCAGTACTGTGCCCCAGTGTTATACAGTGACAGACCTATACCCAACAGTACTGTACCCCAGTGTTATACAGTGACAGACCTGTACCCACCAGCACTGTACCCCAGTGTTATACAGTGAGACCTGTACCCACCAGTACTGTACCCCAGGGTTATACAGTGACAGACCTGCACCCACCAGTACTGTACCCCAATGTTATACAGTGACAGACCTGTACCCACCAGTACTGTACCCCAGTGTTATTCAGTGACAGACCTGTACCCACCAGTACTGTACCCGTGTTATACAGCAACCGACCTGTACCCACCAGTACTGTACCCCAGTGTTATACAGTGTCAGACCTGTACCCATAGTACTGTACCCCAGGGTTATAAAGTGACAGACCTGTACCCACCAGTACTGTACCCCAGTGTTATTCAGTGACAGACCTGTGCCCACCAGTACTGTACCCCAGTGTTATACAGCAACAGACCTGTACCCAACAGCACTGTACCCCAGTGTTATACAGCGACAGACCTGTACCCACCAGTACTGTACCCCAGTGTTATACAGTGACAGACCTATACCCACCAGTACTGTAACCGTGTTATACAGCGACAGACCTGTACGTACCAGTACTGTACCCCAGTGTGATACAGTGACAGACCTGTACCCAACAGTACTGTACCCCAGTGTTATACAGTGACAGACCTGTACCCACCAATACTGTACCCCAGTGTTCTACAGTGACAGACCTGTACCCCAGTGTTGTACAGTGACAGACCTGTACCCACCAGTACTGTACCCGTGTTATACAGACAGACCTGTACCCACCAGTACTGTACCCGTGTTATACAGTGACAGACCTGTACCCACCAGTACTGTACCCCAGTGTTATCCAGTGACAGACCTGTACTCACCAGTACTGTACCCCAGTGTTATACAGCGACAGACCTGTGCCCACCAGTACTGTACCCGTGTTCTACAGCGACCGAACTGTACCCACCAGTACTGTACCCCAGTGCTATACAGTGACAGAACTGTACCCGCCAGTACTGTACCCAGTGTTCTACAGTGACAGACCTGTACCCACCAGTACTGTACCCCAGGGTTTTAAAGTGACAGACCTGTACCCACCAGTACTGTACCCGTGTTATACAGTGACAGACCTGTACCCACCAGTACTGTACCCCAGTGTTATACAGTGACAGACCTGTACCCACCAGTACTGTACCCGTGTTATACAGTGACAGACCTGTGCCCACCAATACTGTACCCGTGTTATACAGCGACAGACCTGTACCCACCAGTACTGTACCCCAGTGTTATACAGTGACAGACCTATACCCGCCAGTACTGTAACCGTGTTATACAGCGACAGATCTGTACGTACCAGAACTGTACACCAGTATTATACAGCGACAGACCTGTACCCACCAGTACTGTACCCCAGTGTTATACAGTGACAGACCTGCACCCACCAGTACTGTACCCGTGTTATGCAGTGACAGACCTGTATCCACCAGTACTGCACCCGTGTTATACAGTGACAGGCATGTACCCACCAGTACTGTACCCGTGTTATACAGTGACAGACCTGTACCCACCAGTACTGTGCCCCAGTGTTATACAGTGACAGACCTGTACCCAACAGTACTGTACCCCAGTGTTATACAGTGACAGACCTGTACCCACCAGTACTGTACCCCAGTGTTCTACAGTGACAGACCTGTACCCACCAGCACTGTACCCCAGGGTTATACAGTGACAGACCTGCACCCGCCAGTACTGTACCCCAATGTTATACAGTAACAGACCTGTACCCAACAGTACTGTACCCCAGTGTTATTCAGTGACAGACCTGTGCCCACCAGTACTGTACCCCAGTGCTATACACTGACAGAACTGTACCCACCAGTACTGTACCCAGTGTTCTACAGTGACAGACCTGTGCCCACCAGTACTGTACCCCAGTGTTATTCAGTGACAGACCTGTACCCACCAGTACTGTACCCATGTTATACAGTGAGAGACCTGAACCCACCAGTACTGTACCCCAGTGTTATTCAGTGACAGACCTGTACCCATCAGTACTGTACCCCAGTTATACAGCGACAGACATGTACCCATCAGTACTGTACCCCAGTGCTATACAGTGACAGACCTATACCCACCAGTACTGTAACCGTGTTATACAGCGACAGACCTCTACGTACCAGTACTGTACCCCAGTGTTAAACAGCGACAGACCTGTACCCACCAGTACTGTACCCCAGTGTTACACAGTGACAGACCTGCGCCCACCAGTACTGTACCCGTGTTATACAGCGGCAGACCTGTACCCACCAGTACTGTACCCCAGTGTTATACAGCGACAGACCTGTACCCACCAGTACTGCACCCCAGTGTTATACACTGACAGAACTGTATCCACCAGTACTGCACCCGTGTTTACAGTGACAAACCTGTACCCACCAGAACTGTACCCGTGTTATGCAGTGACGTACCTGTATCCACCAGTACTGCACCCGTGTTATACACTGACAGGCCTGTACCCACCAGTACTGTACCCGTGTTAAACAGTGACAGACCTGTACCCACCAGTACTGTGCCCCAGTGTTATACAGTGACAGACCTGCACCCAACAGTACTGTACCCCAGTGTTACACAGTGACAGACCTGTACCCACCAGTACTGTACCCCAGTGTTCTACAGTGACACACCTGTACCCACCAGCACTGTACCCCAGTGTTCTACAGTGACATACCTGTACCCACCAGCATTGCACCCCAGTGTTATACACTGAGACCTGTACCCACCAGTACTGTACCACAGGGTTATACAGTCACAGACCTGTACCCACCAGTACTGTACCCCAATGTTATACAATGACAGACCTGTACCCACCAGTACTGTACCCGTGTTATATAGCGAGAGACCTGTAACCACCAGTACTGTAGCGCGGTGTTATACAGTGACAGACCTGTACCCAACAGTACGGTACCCAAGTGTCATACAGCGACAGACCTGTACCCAACAGTACTTTTCCCCACTGTTATACAGTGACAGACCTGTACCCACCAGTACTGTACCCCAGTGTTATACAGTGACAGGCCTGTACCCACCAATACTGTACCCCAGTGTTATACAGTGACAGACCTGTACCCACCAGTACTGTACCCCAGTGTTATACACTGACAGACCTGTACCCAACAGTACTGTACCCCAGTGTTCTACAGTGACAGACCTGTACCCACCAGCACTGTACCCCAGTGTTATACAGTGAGACCTGTACCCACCAGTACTGTACCCCAGGGTTATACACTGACAGACCTGTACCCAACAGTACTGTACCCCAGTGTTCTACAGTGACAGACCTGTACCCACCAGCACTGTACCCCAGTGTTATACAGTGAGACCTGTAACCACCAGTACTGTAACGCGGTGTTATACAGTGACAGACCTGTACCCAACAGTACTGTACCCCAGTGTTCTACAGTGACAGACCTGTACCCACCAGCACTGTACCCCAGTGTTATACAGTGAGACCTGTACCCACCAGTACTGTACCCCAGGGTTATACACTGACAGACCTGTACCCAACAGTACTGTACCCCAGTGTTCTACAGTGACAGACCTGTACCCACCAGCACTGTACCCCAGTGTTATACAGTGAGACCTGTAACCACCAGTACTGTAGCGCGGTGTTATACAGTGACAGACCTGTACCCAACAGTACGGTACCCAAGTGTCATACAGCGACAGACCTGTACCCAACAGTACTTTTCCCCACTGTTATACAGTGACAGACCTGTACCCACCAGTACTGTACCCCAGTGTTATACAGTGACAGGCCTGTACCCACCAATACTGTACCCCAGTGTTATACAGTGACAGACCTGTACCCACCAGTACTGTACCCCAGTGTTATACACTGACAGACCTGTACCCAACAGTACTGTACCCCAGTGTTCTACAGTGACAGACCTGCACCCATCAGTACTGTACCCCAATGTTATACAATGACAGACCTGTACCCACCAGTGCTGTACCCGTGTTATACAGCGACAGACCTGTCCCCACCAGTACTGCACCCATTATACAGTGACAGAGCTGTACCCACCAGTGCTGTACCCGTGTTATACAATGACAGACCTGTACCCACCAGTACTGTACCCCAGTGTTACACAGTGACAGACCTGCGCCCACCAGTACTGTACCCGTGTTATACAGTGACAGACCTGTACCCACCAGAACTGCACCAGTGTTATACAGTGACAGACCTGTACCCACCAGTACTGTACCCCAGTGCTATACAGTGACAGACCCATACCCACAGTACTGTACCCCAGTTATACAGCGACAGACCTGTACTTACCAGTATTGTACCCCAGTGTTATACAGTGACAGACGTGTACCCACCAGTACTGTACCCCAGTGTTCTACAGTGACAGACCTGTACCCACCAGCACTGTACCCCAGTGTTATACAGTGAGACCTGTACCCACCAGTACTGTACCCCAGGGTTATACACTGACAGACCTGTACCCAACAGTACTGTACCCCAGTGTTCTACAGTGACAGACCTGTACCCACCAGCACTGTACCCCAGTGTTATACAGTGAGACCTGTAACCACCAGTACTGTAACGCGGTGTTATACAGTGACAGACCTGTACCCAACAGTACTGTACCCCAGTGTTCTACAGTGACAGACCTGTACCCACCAGCACTGTACCCCAGTGTTATACAGTGAGACCTGCACCCACCAGTACTGTACCCCAGGGTTATACACTGACAGACCTGTACCCAACAGTACTGTACCCCAGTGTTCTACAGTGACAGACCTGTACCCACCAGCACTGTACCCCAGTGTTATACAGTGAGACCTGTAACCACCAGTACTGTAGCGCGGTGTTATACAGTGACAGACCTGTACCCAACAGTACGGTACCCAAGTGTCATACAGCGACAGACCTGTACCCAACAGTACTTTTCCCCACTGTTATACAGTGACAGACCTGTACCCACCAGTACTGTACCCCAGTGTTATACAGTGACAGGCCTGTACCCACCAATACTGTACCCCAGTGTTATACAGTGACAGACCTGTACCCACCAGTACTGTACCCCAGTGTTATACACTGACAGACCTGTACCCAACAGTACTGTACCCCAGTGTTCTACAGTGACAGACCTGCACCCATCAGTACTGTACCCCAATGTTATACAATGACAGACCTGTACCCACCAGTGCTGTACCCGTGTTATACAGCGACAGACCTGTCCCCACCAGTACTGCACCCATTATACAGTGACAGAGCTGTACCCACCAGTGCTGTACCCGTGTTATACAATGACAGACCTGTACCCACCAGTACTGTACCCCAGTGTTACACAGTGACAGACCTGCGCCCACCAGTACTGTACCCGTGTTATACAGTGACAGACCTGTACCCACCAGAACTGCACCAGTGTTATACAGTGACAGACCTGTACCCACCAGTACTGTACCCCAGTGCTATACAGTGACAGACCCATACCCACAGTACTGTACCCCAGTTATACAGCGACAGACCTGTACTTACCAGTATTGTACCCCAGTGTTATACAGTGACAGACGTGTACCCACCAGTACTGTACCCCAGTGTTGTACAGTGAGACCTGTAGCCACCAGTACTGTACCCGTGTTATACAGTGACAGACCTGTACCCACCAGTACTGTACCCCAGTGTTATACAGTAACAGACCTGTGCCGACCAGTACTGTACCCCAGTGTTATACAGTGACAGACCTGTACCCACCAGTGCTGTACCCCAGAGTTATACAGTGACAGACCTGTACCCACCAGTACTGTACCCCAGTGTTATACACTGACAGACCTGTACCCAACAGTACTGTACCCCAGTGTTATACAGTGACAGACCTGTACCCACCAGTACTGTACCCGTGTTATACAGCGGCAGACCTGTACCCACCAGTACTGTACCCCAGTGTTATACAGCGACAGACCTGTACCCACCAGTACTGCACCCCAGTGTTATACACTGACAGAACTGTATCCACCAGTACTGCACCCGTGTTTACAGTGACAAACCTGTACCCACCAGAACTGTACCCGTGTTATGCAGTGACGTACCTGTATCCACCAGTACTGTACCCGTGTTATACAGTGACAGACCTGTACCCACCAGTACTGTGCCCCAGTGTTATACAGTGACAGACCTGCACCCAACAGTACTGTACCCCAGTGTTACACAGTGACAGACCTGTACCCACCAGTACTGTACCCCAGTGTTCTACAGTGACACACCTGTACCCACCAGCACTGTACCCCAGTGTTCTACAGTGACATACCTGTACCCACCAGCATTGCACCCCAGTGTTATACACTGAGACCTGTACCCACCAGTACTGTACCACAGGGTTATACAGTCACAGACCTGTACCCACCAGTACTGTACCCCAATGTTATACAATGACAGACCTGTACCCACCAGTACTGTACCCGTGTTATATAGCGAGAGACCTGTAACCACCAGTACTGTAGCGCGGTGTTATACAGTGACAGACCTGTACCCAACAGTACGGTACCCAAGTGTCATACAGCGACAGACCTGTACCCAACAGTACTTTACCCCACTGTTATACAGCGACAGACCTGTACCCACCAGTACTGTACCCCAGTGTTATACAGTGTCAGACCTGTCCCACCAGTACTGTACCCCAGTGTTATACAGTGACAGACCTGTACCCACCAGTACTGTACCCCAGTGTTATACAGTGACAGACCTGTACCCACCAGTACTGTACCCAGTGTTATACAGTGACAGACCTGTACCCACCAGTACTGTACCCCAGTGTTATACAGTGACAGACCTGTACCCACCAGTACTGTACCCCAGTGTTATACAGTGACAGACCTGTACCCACCAGTACTGTACCCCAGTGTTATACAGTGACAGGCCTGTACCCACCAATACTGTACCCCAGTGTTATACAGTGACAGACCTGTACCCACCAGTACTGTACCCCAGTGTTATACACTGACAGACCTGTACCCAACAGTACTGTACCCCAGTGTTCTACAGTGACAGACCTGTACCCACCAGCACTGTACCCCAGTGTTATACAGTGACAGACCTGTCCCCACCAGTACTGTACCCCAGTGTTATACAGTGACAGAACTGTACCCACCAGTACTGTACCCCAGTGTTACACAGTGACAGACCTGTACCCACCAGTCCTGTACCCCAGTGTTATGCAGTGACAGACCTGACCAGACCAGTACTTTACCCCAGTGTTATACAGTGACAGACCTGCACCCACCAGTACTGTACAACAGTGTTATACAGCGACAGACCTGTACCCACCAGTTCTGCACCCCAGTGTTATACACTGACAGACCTGTATCCACCAGTACTGCACCCGTGTTATACAGTGACAGACCTGTACCCACCAGTACGGTACCCCAGTGTTATACAGTGACAGACCTGTACCCACCAGTACTGTGCCCCAGTGTTATACAGTGACGGACCTGTACCCACCCGTACAGTACCCCAGTGTTATACAGTGACAGACCTGTACCCACCAGTACTGTACCCCAGTGTTCTACAGTGACAGACCTGTACCCACCAGCACTGTACCCCAGTGTTCTACAGTGACAGACCTGTACCCACCAGTACAGTACCCCAGTGTTATACAGTGAGACCTGTACCCACCAGTACTGTACCACAGGGTTATACAGTGACAGACCTGCACCCACCAGTACTGTACCCCAATGTTATGCAGTGACAGACCTGTACCCACCAGTACTGTACCCCAGTATTATATAGCGAGAGACCTGTAACCACCAGTACTGTAGCGCGGTGTTATACAGTGACAGACCTGTACCCAACAGTACTGTACCCAAGTGTCATACAGCGACAGACCTGTACCCACCAGTACTGTACTCCAGGGTTATACAGTGACAGACCTGTACCCACTAGTGCTGTCCCCCACTGTTATACAGTGACAGACTGGTAACCCCCTGTACTGTACCCGCGTTATACAGTGACGGATCTGTACCCACCAGTAGTGTACCCCAGTGTTATACAGTGACAGATCTGTGCCCACTGGTACTGTACCCGTGTTATACAGCAACCGACTTGTACCCACCAGTAATGTACCCCAGTGTTATACAGTGACAGACCTGTACCCACCAGTACTGTACCCCAGTGTTCGACAGTGACAGACCTGTACCCACCAGCACTGTACCCCAGTGTTATACAGTGACAGACCTGTACCCACCAGTACTGTACCCCAATGTTATACAGTGACAGACCTGTACCCACCAGTACTGTACCCCAGTGTTATACAGTGACAGACCTGTACCCACCAGTACTGTACCCCAATGTTATACAGTGACAGACCTGTACCCACCAGTACAGCAAATCAGTGTTATACAGTGACAGGCCTGTACCCACCAGTACTGTACCACAGGGTTATACAGTGACAGACCTGCACCCACCAGTACTGTACCCCAATGTTATACAGTGACAGACCTGTGCCCACCAGTACTGTACCCCAGTGTTATACAGCGACAGACCTGTGCCCACTAGTACTGTACCCGTGTTATACAGCAACCGACCTGTACCCACCAGTAATGTACCCCAGTGCGATACAGTGACAGACCTGCACCCAACAGTACTGTACCCGTGTTATGCAGTGACAGACCTGTGTCCACCAGTACTGCACCCGTGTTATACAGTGACAGGCCTGTACCCACCAGTTCTGTACCCGTGTTGTGCAGTGACAGACCTCTACCCACCAGTACTGTACCCCAGTGTTATACACTGACAGACCTGTACCCAACAGTACTGTACCCCAGTGTTATACAGTGACAGACCTGTACCCACCAGCACTGTACCCCAGTGTTATACAGTGAGACCTGTACCCACCAGTACTTTACCCCAGGGTTATACAGTGACAGACCTGCACCCACCAGTACTGTACCCCAATGTTATACAGTGACAGACCTGTACCCACCAGTACTGTACCCCAGTGTTATTCAGTGACAGACCTGTACCCACCAGTACTGTACCCGTGTTATACAGCAACCGACCTGTACCCACCAGTACTGTACCCCAGTGTTATACAGTGTCAGACCTGTACCCATAGTACTGTACCCCAGGGTTATAAAGTGACAGACCTGTACCCACCAGTACTGTACCCCAGTGTTATTCAGTGACAGACCTGTGCCCACCAGTACTGTACCCCAGTGTTATACAGCAACAGACCTGTACCCAACAGCACTGTACCCCAGTGTTATACAGCGACAGACCTGTACCCACCAGTACTGTACCCCAGTGTTATACAGTGACAGACCTATACCCACCAGTACTGTAACCGTGTTATACAGCGATAGACCTGTACGTACCAGTACTGTACCCCAGTGTGATACAGTGACAGACCTGTACCCAACAGTACTGTACCCCAGTGTTATACAGTGACAGACCTGTACCCACCAATACTGTACCCCAGTGTTCTACAGTGACAGACCTGTACCCCAGTGTTGTACAGTGACAGACCTGTACCCACCAGTACTGTACCCCAGTGTTATACAGTGACAGACCTGTACCCACCAGTACTGTACCCCAGTGTTATCCAGTGACAGACCTGTACTCACCAGTACTGTACCCCAGTGTTATACAGCGACAGACCTGTGCCCACCAGTACTGTACCCGTGTTATACAGCGACCGAACTGTACCCACCAGTACTGTACCCCAGTGCTATACAGTGACAGAACTGTACCCGCCAGTACTGTACCCAGTGTTCTACAGTGACAGACCTGTACCCACCAGTACTGTACCCCAGGGTTTTAAAGTGACAGACCTGTACCCACCAGTACTGTACACCAGTTATACAGTGACAGACCTGTACCCACCAGTACTGTACCCCAGTGTTATACAGTGACAGACCTGTACCCACCAGTACTGTACCCGTGTTATACAGTGACAGACCTGTGCCCACCAATACTGTACCCGTGTTATACAGCGACAGACCTGTACCCACCAGTACTGTACCCCAGTGTTATACAGTGACAGACCTATACCCGCCAGTACTGTAACCGTGTTATACAGCGACAGATCTGTACGTACCAGAACTGTACACCAGTATTATACAGCGACAGACCTGTACCCACCAGTACTGTACCCCAGTGTTATACAGTGACAGACCTGCACCCACCAGTACTGTACCACAGTGTTAGACAGCGACAAACCTGTATCCACCAGTACTGTGCCCCAGTGTTATACAGTGACAGACCTGTACCCAACAGTACTGTACCCCAGTGTTATACAGTGACAGGCATGCACCCACCAGTACTGTACCCGTGTTATACAGTGACAGACCTGTACCCACCAGTACTGTGCCCCAGTGTTATACAGTGACAGACCTGTACCCAACAGTACTGTACCCCAGTGTTATACAGTGACAGACCTGTACCCACCAGTACTGTACCCCAGTGTTCTACAGTGACAGACCTGTACCCACCAGCACTGTACCCCAGGGTTATACAGTGACAGACCTGCACCCGCCAGTACTGTACCCCAATGTTATACAGTAACAGACCTGTACCCAACAGTACTGTACCCCAGTGTTATTCAGTGACAGACCTGTGCCCACCAGTACTGTACCCGTGTTATACAGCGACCGACCTGTACCCACCAGTACTGTACCCCAGTGCTATACACTGACAGAACTGTACCCACCAGTACTGTACCCAGTGTTGTACAGTGACAGACCTGTGCCCACCAGTACTGTACCCGTGTTACACAGTGACAGACCTGTACCCACCAGTACTGTACCCCAGTGTTATACAGAGACAGAACTGTTCTCACCAGTACTGTACCCCAGTGTTATTCAGTGACAGACCTGTACCCACCAGTACTGTACCCATGTTATACAGTGACAGACCTGAACCCACCAGTACTGTACCCCAGTGTTATACAGTGACAGACCTGTACCCATCAGTACTGTACCCCAGTTATACAGCGACAGACATGTACCCATCAGTACTGTACCCCAGTGCTATACAGTGACAGACCTATACCCACCAGTACTGTAACCGTGTTATACAGCGACAGACCTCTACGTACCAGTAGTGTACCCCAGTGTTAAACAGCGACAGACCTGTACCCACCAGTACTGTACCCGTGTTATACAGCGGCAGACCTGTACCCACCAGTACTGTACCCCAGTGTTATACAGCGACAGACCTGTACCCACCAGTACTGCACCCCAGTGTTATACACTGACAGAACTGTATCCACCAGTACTGCACCCGTGTTTACAGTGACAAACCTGTACCCACCAGAACTGTACCCGTGTTATGCAGTGACGTACCTGTATCCACCAGTACTGCACCCGTGTTATACACTGACAGGCCTGTACCCACCAGTACTGTACCCGTGTTATACAGTGACAGACCTGCACCCACCAGTACTGTGCCCCAGTGTTATACAGTGACAGACCTGCACCCAACAGTACTGTACCCCAGTGTTATACAGTGACAGACCTGTACCCACCAGTACTGTACCCCAGTGTTCTACAGTGACACACCTGTACCCACCAGCACTGCACCCCAGTGTTCTACAGTGACATACCTGTACCCACCAGCATTGCACCCCAGTGTTATACACTGAGACCTGTACCCACCAGTACTGTACCACAGGGTTATACAGTCACAGACCTGTGCCCACCAGTACTGTACCCCTATGTTATACAATGACAGACCTGTACCCACCAGTACTGTACCCGTGTTATATAGCGAGAGACCTGTAACCACCAGTACTGTAGCGCGGTGTTATACAGTGACAGACCTGTACCCAACAGTACGGTACCCAAGTGTCATACAGCGACAGACCTGTACCCAACAGTACTTTACCCCACTGTTATACAGCGACAGACCTGTACCCACCAGTACTGTACCCCAGTGTTATACAGTGTCAGACCTGTCCCACCAGTACTGTACCCCAGTGTTATACAGTGACAGACCTGTACCCACCAGTACTGTACCCCAGTGTTATACAGTGACAGGCCTGTACCCACCAATACTGTACCCCAGTGTTATACAGTGACAGACCTGTACCCACCAGTACTGTACCCCAGTGTTATACACTGACAGACCTGTACCCAACAGTACTGTACCCCAGTGTTCTACAGTGACAGACCTGTACCCACCAGCACTGTACCCCAGTGTTATACAGTGAGACCTGTACCCACCAGTACTGTACCCCAGGGTTATACAGTGACAGACCTGCACCCATCAGTGCTGTACCCGTGTTATACAGCGACAGACCTGTCCCCACCAGTACTGCACCCATTATACAGTGACAGAGCTGTACCCACCAGTGCTGTACCCGTGTTATACAATGACAGACCTGTACCCACCAGTACTGTACCCCAGTGTTACACAGTGACAGACCTGCGCCCACCAGTACTGTACCCGTGTTATACAGTGACAGACCTGTACCCACCAGAACTGCACCAGTGTTATACAGTGACAGACCTGTGCCCACCAGTACTGTACCCCAGTGCTATACAGTGACAGACCCATACCCACAGTACTGTACCCCAGTTATACAGCGACAGACCTGTACTTACCAGTATTGTACCCCAGTGTTATCCAGTGACAGACGTGTACCCACCAGTACTGTACCCCAGTGTTGTACAGTGAGACCTGTAGCCACCAGTACTGTACCCGTGTTATTCAGTGACAGACCTGTACCCACCAGTACTGTACCCCAGTGTTATACAGTAACAGACCTGTGCCGACCAGTACTGTACCCCAGTGTTATACAGTGACAGACCTGTACCCACCAGTGCTGTACCCCAGAGTTATACAGTGACAGACCTGTACCCACTAGTACTGTACCCGTGTTATACAGCAACAGACCTGTACGTACCAGTACTGTAACCCAGTCTTATACAGCGACAGACCTGTACACACCAGTACTGTACCCCAATGTTATACAGTGACAGACCTGTACCCATCAGTACTGTACCGCAGTGTTATTCAGTGACAGACCCGCACCCACCAGTACTGTACCCGTGTCATACAGTGACAGACCTGTACCCACCAGTACTGTACCCGTGTTATACAGTGACAGACCTGTACCCACCAGTACTGTAACCCAGTGTTATACAGTGACAGACCTGTACCCACCAGTACTGTACCCAGTGTTATACAGTGACAGACCTGTACCCACCAGTACTGTCCCCCAGTGTTATACAGTTGCAGACCTGTACCCACCAGTACTGTACCCCAGTGTTATACAGTGACAGGCCTGTACCCACCAATACTGTACCCGTGTTATACAGTGACAGACCTGTACCCACCAGTACTGTACCCCAGTGTTATACACTGACAGACCTGTACCCAACAGTACTGTACCCCAGTGTTATACAGTGACAGACCTGTACCCACCAGTACTGTACCCCAGTGTTCTACAGTGACAGACCTGTACCCACCAGCACTGTACCTCAGTGTTATACAGTGAGACCTGTACCCACCAGTACTGTACCCCAGGGTTATACAGTGACAGACCTGCACCCATCAGTACTGTACCCCAATGTTATACAATGACAGACCTGTACCCACCAATACTGTACCCCAGTGTTATACAGTGACAGACCTGTACCCACCAGTGCTGTACCCGTGTTATACAGCGACAGACCTGTCCCCACCAATACTGCACCCATTATACAGTGACAGAGCTGTACCCACCAGTGCTGTACCCCAGTATTATACAGTGACAGACCTGTACCCACCAGAACTGCACCAGTGTTATACAGTGACAGACCTGTACCCACCAGTACTGTACCCCAGTGCTACACAGTGACAGACCCATACCCACAGTACTGTACCACAGTTATACAGTGACAGACCTGTACCCACCAGTACTGTACCCGTGTTATACAGTGACAGACCTGTCCCCACCAGTACTGTACCCCAGTGTTATACAGTGACAGAACTGTACCCACCAGTACTGTACCCCAGTGTTACACAGTGACAGACTGTACCCACCAGTCCTGTACCCCAGTGTTATGCAGTGACAGACCTGACCAGACCAGTACTGTACCCCAGTGTTATATAGCGAGAGACCTGTAACCACCAGTACTGTAGCGCGGTGTTATACAGTGACAGACCTGTACCCAACAGTACTGTACCCAAGTGTCATACAGCGACAGACCTGTACCCACCAGTACTGCACTCCAGGGTTATACAGTGACAGACCTGTACCCACTAGTGCTGTCCCCCACTGTTATACAGTGACAGACTGGTAACCCCCTGTACTGTACCCGCGTTATACAGTGACGGATCTGTACCCACCAGTAGTGTACCCCAGTGTTATACAGCAACCGACCTGTACCCACCAGTAATGTACCCCAGTGCTATACAGTGACAGAACTGTCCCCACCAGTACTGTACCCAGTGTTCTACAGTGACAGACCTGTACCCACCAGTACTGTACCCCAGGGTTATAAAGTGACAGACCTGTACCCACCAGTACTGTACCCCAGTGTTATACAGCAACAGACCTGTGCCCACCAGTACTGTACCCGTGTTATACAGCGACCGAACTGTACCCACCAGTACTGTACCCCAGTGCTATACAGTGACAGAACTGTACCCGCCAGTACTGTACCCAGTGTTCTACAGTGACAGACCTGTACCCACCAGTACTGTACCCCAGGGTTTTAAAGTGACAGACCTGTACCCACCAGTACTGTACACCAGTTATACAGTGACAGACCTGTACCCACCAGTACTGTACCCCAGTGTTATACAGTGACAGACCTGTACCCACCAGTACTGTACCCGTGTTATACAGTGACAGACCTGTGCCCACCAATACTGTACCCGTGTTATACAGCGACAGACCTGTACCCACCAGTACTGTACCCCAGTGTTATACAGTGACAGACCTATACCCGCCAGTACTGTAACCGTGTTATACAGCGACAGATCTGTACGTACCAGAACTGTACACCAGTATTATACAGCGACAGACCTGTACCCACCAGTACTGTACCCCAGTGTTATACAGTGACAGACCTGCACCCACCAGTACTGTACCACAGTGTTAGACAGCGACAAACCTGTATCCACCAGTACTGTGCCCCAGTGTTATACAGTGACAGACCTGTACCCAACAGTACTGTACCCCAGTGTTATACAGTGACAGGCATGCACCCACCAGTACTGTACCCGTGTTATACAGTGACAGACCTGTACCCACCAGTACTGTGCCCCAGTGTTATACAGTGACAGACCTGTACCCAACAGTACTGTACCCCAGTGTTATACAGTGACAGACCTGTACCCACCAGTACTGTACCCCAGTGTTCTACAGTGACAGACCTGTACCCACCAGCACTGTACCCCAGGGTTATACAGTGACAGACCTGCACCCGCCAGTACTGTACCCCAATGTTATACAGTAACAGACCTGTACCCAACAGTACTGTACCCCAGTGTTATTCAGTGACAGACCTGTGCCCACCAGTACTGTACCCGTGTTATACAGCGACCGACCTGTACCCACCAGTACTGTACCCCAGTGCTATACACTGACAGAACTGTACCCACCAGTACTGTACCCAGTGTTGTACAGTGACAGACCTGTGCCCACCAGTACTGTACCCGTGTTACACAGTGACAGACCTGTACCCACCAGTACTGTACCCCAGTGTTATACAGAGACAGAACTGTTCTCACCAGTACTGTACCCCAGTGTTATTCAGTGACAGACCTGTACCCACCAGTACTGTACCCATGTTATACAGTGACAGACCTGAACCCACCAGTACTGTACCCCAGTGTTATACAGTGACAGACCTGTACCCATCAGTACTGTACCCCAGTTATACAGCGACAGACATGTACCCATCAGTACTGTACCCCAGTGCTATACAGTGACAGACCTATACCCACCAGTACTGTAACCGTGTTATACAGCGACAGACCTCTACGTACCAGTAGTGTACCCCAGTGTTAAACAGCGACAGACCTGTACCCACCAGTACTGTACCCGTGTTATACAGCGGCAGACCTGTACCCACCAGTACTGTACCCCAGTGTTATACAGCGACAGACCTGTACCCACCAGTACTGCACCCCAGTGTTATACACTGACAGAACTGTATCCACCAGTACTGCACCCGTGTTTACAGTGACAAACCTGTACCCACCAGAACTGTACCCGTGTTATGCAGTGACGTACCTGTATCCACCAGTACTGCACCCGTGTTATACACTGACAGGCCTGTACCCACCAGTACTGTACCCGTGTTATACAGTGACAGACCTGCACCCACCAGTACTGTGCCCCAGTGTTATACAGTGACAGACCTGCACCCAACAGTACTGTACCCCAGTGTTATACAGTGACAGACCTGTACCCACCAGTACTGTACCCCAGTGTTCTACAGTGACACACCTGTACCCACCAGCACTGCACCCCAGTGTTCTACAGTGACATACCTGTACCCACCAGCATTGCACCCCAGTGTTATACACTGAGACCTGTACCCACCAGTACTGTACCACAGGGTTATACAGTCACAGACCTGTGCCCACCAGTACTGTACCCCTATGTTATACAATGACAGACCTGTACCCACCAGTACTGTACCCGTGTTATATAGCGAGAGACCTGTAACCACCAGTACTGTAGCGCGGTGTTATACAGTGACAGACCTGTACCCAACAGTACGGTACCCAAGTGTCATACAGCGACAGACCTGTACCCAACAGTACTTTACCCCACTGTTATACAGCGACAGACCTGTACCCACCAGTACTGTACCCCAGTGTTATACAGTGTCAGACCTGTCCCACCAGTACTGTACCCCAGTGTTATACAGTGACAGACCTGTACCCACCAGTACTGTACCCCAGTGTTATACAGTGACAGGCCTGTACCCACCAATACTGTACCCCAGTGTTATACAGTGACAGACCTGTACCCACCAGTACTGTACCCCAGTGTTATACACTGACAGACCTGTACCCAACAGTACTGTACCCCAGTGTTCTACAGTGACAGACCTGTACCCACCAGCACTGTACCCCAGTGTTATACAGTGAGACCTGTACCCACCAGTACTGTACCCCAGGGTTATACAGTGACAGACCTGCACCCATCAGTACTGTACCCCAGTGTTATACAGTGACAGACCTGTACCCACCAGTGCTGTACCCGTGTTATACAGCGACAGACCTGTCCCCACCAGTACTGCACCCATTATACAGTGACAGAGCTGTACCCACCAGTGCTGTACCCGTGTTATACAATGACAGACCTGTACCCACCAGTACTGTACCCCAGTGTTACACAGTGACAGACCTGCGCCCACCAGTACTGTACCCGTGTTATACAGTGACAGACCTGTACCCACCAGAACTGCACCAGTGTTATACAGTGACAGACCTGTGCCCACCAGTACTGTACCCCAGTGCTATACAGTGACAGACCCATACCCACAGTACTGTACCCCAGTTATACAGCGACAGACCTGTACTTACCAGTATTGTACCCCAGTGTTATCCAGTGACAGACGTGTACCCACCAGTACTGTACCCCAGTGTTGTACAGTGAGACCTGTAGCCACCAGTACTGTACCCGTGTTATTCAGTGACAGACCTGTACCCACCAGTACTGTACCCCAGTGTTATACAGTAACAGACCTGTGCCGACCAGTACTGTACCCCAGTGTTATACAGTGACAGACCTGTACCCACCAGTGCTGTACCCCAGAGTTATACAGTGACAGACCTGTACCCACTAGTACTGTACCCGTGTTATACAGCAACAGACCTGTACGTACCAGTACTGTAACCCAGTCTTATACAGCGACAGACCTGTACACACCAGTACTGTACCCCAATGTTATACAGTGACAGACCTGTACCCATCAGTACTGTACCGCAGTGTTATTCAGTGACAGACCCGCACCCACCAGTACTGTACCCGTGTCATACAGTGACAGACCTGTACCCACCAGTACTGTACCCGTGTTATACAGTGACAGACCTGTACCCACCAGTACTGTAACCCAGTGTTATACAGTGACAGACCTGTACCCACCAGTACTGTACCCAGTGTTATACAGTGACAGACCTGTACCCACCAGTACTGTCCCCCAGTGTTATACAGTTGCAGACCTGTACCCACCAGTACTGTACCCCAGTGTTATACAGTGACAGGCCTGTACCCACCAATACTGTACCCGTGTTATACAGTGACAGACCTGTACCCACCAGTACTGTACCCCAGTGTTATACACTGACAGACCTGTACCCAACAGTACTGTACCCCAGTGTTATACAGTGACAGACCTGTACCCACCAGTACTGTACCCCAGTGTTCTACAGTGACAGACCTGTACCCACCAGCACTGTACCTCAGTGTTATACAGTGAGACCTGTACCCACCAGTACTGTACCCCAGGGTTATACAGTGACAGACCTGCACCCATCAGTACTGTACCCCAATGTTATACAATGACAGACCTGTACCCACCAATACTGTACCCCAGTGTTATACAGTGACAGACCTGTACCCACCAGTGCTGTACCCGTGTTATACAGCGACAGACCTGTCCCCACCAATACTGCACCCATTATACAGTGACAGAGCTGTACCCACCAGTGCTGTACCCCAGTATTATACAGTGACAGACCTGTACCCACCAGAACTGCACCAGTGTTATACAGTGACAGACCTGTACCCACCAGTACTGTACCCCAGTGCTACACAGTGACAGACCCATACCCACAGTACTGTACCACAGTTATACAGTGACAGACCTGTACCCACCAGTACTGTACCCGTGTTATACAGTGACAGACCTGTCCCCACCAGTACTGTACCCCAGTGTTATACAGTGACAGAACTGTACCCACCAGTACTGTACCCCAGTGTTACACAGTGACAGACTGTACCCACCAGTCCTGTACCCCAGTGTTATGCAGTGACAGACCTGACCAGACCAGTACTGTACCCCAGTGTTATATAGCGAGAGACCTGTAACCACCAGTACTGTAGCGCGGTGTTATACAGTGACAGACCTGTACCCAACAGTACTGTACCCAAGTGTCATACAGCGACAGACCTGTACCCACCAGTACTGCACTCCAGGGTTATACAGTGACAGACCTGTACCCACTAGTGCTGTCCCCCACTGTTATACAGTGACAGACTGGTAACCCCCTGTACTGTACCCGCGTTATACAGTGACGGATCTGTACCCACCAGTAGTGTACCCCAGTGTTATACAGCAACCGACCTGTACCCACCAGTAATGTACCCCAGTGCTATACAGTGACAGAACTGTCCCCACCAGTACTGTACCCAGTGTTCTACAGTGACAGACCTGTACCCACCAGTACTGTACCCCAGGGTTATAAAGTGACAGACCTGTACCCACCAGTACTGTACCCCAGTGTTATTCAGTGACAGACCTGTGCCCACCAGTACTGTACCCCAGTGTTATACAGGAACAGACCTGTACCCAACAGCACTGTACCCCAGTGTTATACAGCGACAGACCTGTACGTACCAGTGCTGTACCCCAGTGTTATACAGCGACAGACCTGTACCCACCAGTACTGTACCCCAGTGTTCTACAGTGACAGACCTGTACCCACCAGCATTGTACCCCAGTGTTATACAGTGAGACCTGTACCCACCAGTACTGTACCCCAGTTTTATACAGTGACAGACCTGTACCCACCAGTACTGTACCCCAGTGTTATTCAGTAACAGACCTGTTCCCACCAGTACTGTACCCGTGTTATACAGTGACAGACCTGTACCCACCGGTACTGTACCCCAGTGTTATACAGTGACAGACCTGTACCCACCAGTACTGTACCCCAGTGTTATACAGTGACAGGCCTGTACCCACCAATACTGTACCCCAGTGTTATACAGTGACAGACCTGTACCCACCAGTACTGTACCCCGGTGTTATACCGTGACAGACCTGTACCCACCAGTACTGTACCCCAGTGTTATACAGCGACAGACCTATGCCCACCACTACTGTACTCGTGTTATACAGCGACCGACCTCTACCCACCAGTACTGTACCCCAGTGCTATAGAGTGACAGAACTGTACCCACCAGTACTGTACCCGTGTTATACAGTGACAGACCTATACCCACCAGTACTGTACCCCAGTGTTATACAGCGACAGACCTGTACCCACCAGTACTGTACCCCAATGTTATACAGTGACACACCTGTACCCATCAGTACTGTACCCCAGTGTTATACAGTGACAGACCTGTACCCAACAGAACTGTACCCCAGTGTTATGCAGTGACAGACCTGTACCCACCAGTACTGTACCCCAGTGTCATACAGTGACAGACCTGTACCCACCAGTACTGTACCCCAGTGCTATACAGTGACAGAACTGTACCCACCAGTACTGTACCCAGTGTTCTACAGTGACAGACCTGAACCCACCAGTACTGTACCCCAGGGTTATAAAGTGACAGACCTGTGCCCACCAGTACTGTACCCCAGTGTTATACAGCAACAGACCTGTACCCAACAGCACTGTACCTCAGTGTTATACAGCGACAGACCTGTACCCACCAGTACTGTGCCCCAGTGTTATACAGTGACAGACCTATACCCACCAGTACTGTAACTGTGTTACACAGCGACAGACCTGTACCCAACAGTACTGTACCCCAGTGTTATACAGTGACAGACCTGCACCCACCAGTACTGTACCACAGTGTTATACAGCGACAGACCTGTACCCACCAGAACTGCACCCCAGTGTTATACAGTGACAGAACTGTATCCACCAGTACTGCACCGGTGTTTTACAGTGACAAACCTGTACCCACCAGTACTGTACCCGTATTATGCAGTGACAGACCTGTATCCACCAGTACTGCACCCGTGTTATACAGTGACAGGCCTGTACCCACCAGTTCTGTACCTGTGTTATACAGTGACAGACCTCTACCCACCAGTACTGTGCCCCAGTGTTATACAGTGACAGACCTATACCCAACAGTACTGTACCCCAGTGTTATACAGTGACAGAGCTGTACCCACCAGTACTGTCCCCCAGTGTTCTACAGTGACAGACCTGTACCCACCAGCACTGTACCCCAGTGTTATACAGTGAGACCTGTACCCACCAGTACTGTACCCCAGGGTTATACAGTGACAGACCTGCACCCACCAGTACTGTACCCCAATGTTATACAGTGACAGACCTGTACCCACCAGTACTGTACCCCAGTGTTATTCAGTGACAGACCTGTACCCACCAGTACTGTACCCGTGTTATACAGCGACCGACCTGTGCCCACCAGTACTGTACCCCAGGGTTATAAAGTGACAGACCTGTACCCACCAGTACTGTACCCCAGTGTTATTCAGTGACAGACCTGTGCCCACCAGTACAGTACCCCAGTGTTATACAGCAACAGACCTGTACCCAACAGCACTGTACCCCAGTGTTATACAGCGACAGACCTGTACCCACCAGTACTGTACCCCAGTGTTATACAGTGACAGACCTATACCCACCAGTACTGTAACCGTGTTATACAGTGACAGACCTGTACCCACCAGTACTGTACCCCAGTGTTATACAGTGACAGACCTGTACCCACCAGTACTGTACCCCAATGTTATACAGTGACAGACCTGCACCCGCCAGACCTGTCCCACAGTGTTATACATGTGCCAGGCATGTACCCATCAGTACTGTACCCCAGTGTTATACAGTGACAGACCTGTACCCAACAGAACTGTACCCCAGAGTTATGCAGTGACACACCTGTACCCACCAGTACTATACCCCAGTGTCATACAGTGACAGACCTGTACCCACCAGACCTGTAGGCCAGTGTTATACAGTGACAGACCTGTCCCCACCTGTGCTGTACCCCAGTGTTAAACATTGACAGACCTGTACCCACCAGTACTGTACCCCAGTGTTATACAGTAACAGACCTGTATCCACCAGTACTGTACCCCAGTGTTATACATTGACAGACCTGTACCCACCAGTACGGTACCCCAGTGTTATGCAGCGACAGACCTGTACCCAACAGTGCTGTACCACAGTGTTATACAGTGACAGACCTGTACCCAACAGTACTGTACCCCAGCGTTATACAAAGACAGACCTGTACCCACCAGACCTGTACCCCAGTGTTATACAGTGACAGACCTGTACCCCAGTGTTATACAGTGACAGACCAGTACCCACCAGTACTGTACCCCTGTGTTATACTGTGACAGACCTGTACCCACCAGTACTGTACCCCAGTGTTATACAGTGACAGACCTTTACCCACCAGTACTGTACCCATGTTTTACAGTGACAGACCTGTACCCACCAGTACTGTACCCCAGTGTTATACAGTGACAGACCTGCACCCGCTAGACCTGTCCCACAGTGTTATACATGTGCCAGGCATGTACCCATCAGTACTGTACCCCAGTGTTATACAGTGACAGACCTGTACCCAACAGAACTGTACCCCAGAGTTATGCAGTGACAGACCTGTACCCACCAGTACTATACCGCAGTGTCATACAGTGACAGACCTGTACCCACCAGACCTGTAGGCCAATGTTATACAGTGACAGACCTGTCCCCACCTGCACTGTACCCCAGTGTTATGCAGCGACAGGCCTGTACCCACCAGTACTGTACCCCAGTGTTATACAGCGATAGACCTGTACTCACCAGACGTGTACCCCAGTGTCATACAGTGACAGACCTGTACCCACCAGTACTGTACCCCAATGTTATACAGTGACAGACCTGTACCCACCAGTACTGTACTCCAGTGTTATACAGTGACAGACCTGTACCCAACAGTACTGTACCCGTGTCATACAGTGACAGACCTGTACCCACCAGACCTGTACCACAGTGTTATACAGTGACAGACCTTAACCCACCAGTACTGTACTCGTGTCATACAGTGACAGACCTGTACCCACCAGACCTGTACCACAGTGTTATACAGTGACAGACCTGTACCCACCAGTACTGTACCCCAGTGTTATACAGTGACAGACCTGCACCCACCAGTACTGTACCACAGTGTTATACAGCGACAGACCTGTACCCACCAGAACTGCACCCCAGTGTTATACAGTGACAGAACTGTATCCACCAGTACTGCACCGGTGTTTTACAGTGACAAACCTGTACCCACCAGTACTGTACCCGTATTATGCAGTGACAGACCTGTATCCACCAGTACTGCACCCGTGTTATACAGTGACAGGCCTGTACCCACCAGTTCTGTACCTGTGTTATACAGTGACAGACCTCTACCCACCAGTACTGTGCCCCAGTGTTATACAGTGACAGACCTATACCCAACAGTACTGTACCCCAGTGTTATACAGTGACAGAGCTGTACCCACCAGTACTGTCCCCCAGTGTTCTACAGTGACAGACCTGTACCCACCAGCACTGTACCCCAGTGTTATACAGTGAGACCTGTACCCACCAGTACTGTACCCCAGGGTTATACAGTGACAGACCTGCACCCACCAGTACTGTACCCCAATGTTATACAGTGACAGACCTGTACCCACCAGTACTGTACCCCAGTGTTATTCAGTGACAGACCTGTACCCACCAGTACTGTACCCGTGTTATACAGCGACCGACCTGTGCCCACCAGTACTGTACCCCAGGGTTATAAAGTGACAGACCTGTACCCACCAGTACTGTACCCCAGTGTTATTCAGTGACAGACCTGTGCCCACCAGTACAGTACCCCAGTGTTATACAGCAACAGACCTGTACCCAACAGCACTGTACCCCAGTGTTATACAGCGACAGACCTGTACCCACCAGTACTGTACCCCAGTGTTATACAGTGACAGACCTATACCCACCAGTACTGTAACCGTGTTATACAGTGACAGACCTGTACCCACCAGTACTGTACCCCAGTGTTATACAGTGACAGACCTGTACCCACCAGTACTGTACCCCAATGTTATACAGTGACAGACCTGCACCCGCCAGACCTGTCCCACAGTGTTATACATGTGCCAGGCATGTACCCATCAGTACTGTACCCCAGTGTTATACAGTGACAGACCTGTACCCAACAGAACTGTACCCCAGAGTTATGCAGTGACACACCTGTACCCACCAGTACTATACCCCAGTGTCATACAGTGACAGACCTGTACCCACCAGACCTGTAGGCCAGTGTTATACAGTGACAGACCTGTCCCCACCTGTGCTGTACCCCAGTGTTAAACATTGACAGACCTGTACCCACCAGTACTGTACCCCAGTGTTATACAGTAACAGACCTGTATCCACCAGTACTGTACCCCAGTGTTATACATTGACAGACCTGTACCCACCAGTACGGTACCCCAGTGTTATGCAGCGACAGACCTGTACCCAACAGTGCTGTACCACAGTGTTATACAGTGACAGACCTGTACCCAACAGTACTGTACCCCAGCGTTATACAAAGACAGACCTGTACCCACCAGACCTGTACCCCAGTGTTATACAGTGACAGACCTGTACCCCAGTGTTATACAGTGACAGACCAGTACCCACCAGTACTGTACCCCTGTGTTATACTGTGACAGACCTGTACCCACCAGTACTGTACCCCAGTGTTATACAGTGACAGACCTTTACCCACCAGTACTGTACCCATGTTTTACAGTGACAGACCTGTACCCACCAGTACTGTACCCCAGTGTTATACAGTGACAGACCTGCACCCGCTAGACCTGTCCCACAGTGTTATACATGTGCCAGGCATGTACCCATCAGTACTGTACCCCAGTGTTATACAGTGACAGACCTGTACCCAACAGAACTGTACCCCAGAGTTATGCAGTGACAGACCTGTACCCACCAGTACTATACCGCAGTGTCATACAGTGACAGACCTGTACCCACCAGACCTGTAGGCCAATGTTATACAGTGACAGACCTGTCCCCACCTGCACTGTACCCCAGTGTTATGCAGCGACAGGCCTGTACCCACCAGTACTGTACCCCAGTGTTATACAGCGATAGACCTGTACTCACCAGACGTGTACCCCAGTGTCATACAGTGACAGACCTGTACCCACCAGTACTGTACCCCAATGTTATACAGTGACAGACCTGTACCCACCAGTACTGTACTCCAGTGTTATACAGTGACAGACCTGTACCCAACAGTACTGTACCCGTGTCATACAGTGACAGACCTGTACCCACCAGACCTGTACCACAGTGTTATACAGTGACAGACCTTAACCCACCAGTACTGTACTCGTGTCATACAGTGACAGACCTGTACCCACCAGACCTGTACCACAGTGTTATACAGTGACAGACCTGTACCCACCAGTACTGTACCCCAGTGTTATACAGCGACAGACCTGTACCCAACAGAACTGTACCCCAGTGTTATACAGCAACAGACCTGTACCCAACAGCACTGTACCCCAGTGTTATACAGCGACAGACCTGTACGTACCAGTGCTGTACCCCAGTGTTATTCAGCGAGAGACCTGTACCCAGCAGTACTGTACCCCAGGGTTATAAAGTGACAGACCTGTACCCACCAGTACTGTACCCCAGTGTTATTCAGTGACAGACCTGTGCCCACCAGTACTGTACCCGTGTTATACAGGAACAGACCTGTACGCAACAGCACTGTACCCCAGTGTTATACAGCGACAGACCTGTACCCACCAGTCATGTGCCCCAGTGTTATACAGCGACAGACCTGTACCCACCAGTACTGTACCCCAGTGTCATACAGTGACAGACCTGTACCCACCAGACCTGTAGGCCAGTGTTATACAGTGACAGACCTGTCCCCACCTGTACTGTACCCCAGTGTTATACATTGACAGACCTGTACCCACCAGTACTGTACCCCAGTGTTATACAGTGACAGACCTGTCCCCACCTGTACTGTACCCGTGTTATACAGTGACAGACCTGTACCCACCAGTGCTGTACCCCAGTGTTATACGGTGACAGACCTGTACCCACCAGTACTGTACCCCAATGTTATACAGTGACAGACCTGCACCCACCAGACCTGTCCCACAGTGTTATATATGTGCCAGACATGTACCCACCAATATTGTACCCCATGTGATACAGTGACAGACTGGTAACCCCCAGTACTGTACCCCATGTTATACAGTGACAGACTGGTAACCCCCTGTACTGTACCCGTGTTATACAGTGACGGATCTGTACCCACCAGTAGTGTACCCCAGTGTTATACAGTGCCAGACCTGTGCCCACCAGTAATATACCTGTGTTAAACAGCGACAGACCTGTACCCACCAGTACTGTACCCCAGTGTTATACAGCGACAGACCTGTGCCCACTAGTACTGTACCCGTGTTATACAGCGACCGACCTGTACCCACCAGTACTGTACCCCAGTGCTATACAGTGAGAGAACTGTACCAACCAGTACTGTACCCAGTGTTCTACAGTGACAGACCTGTACCCACCAGTATTGTACCCCAGGGTTATAAAGTGACAGACCTGTACCCACCAGTACTGTACCCCAGTGTTATTCAGTGACAGACCTGTGCCCACCAGTACTGTACCCGTGCTATACAGGAACAGACCTGTACCCAACAGCACTGTACCCCAGTGTTATACAGCGACAGACCTGTACGTACCAGTGCTGTACCCCAGTGTTGTACAACGACAGACCTGTACCCACCAGTACTGTACCCCAGTGTTACACAGTGACAGACCTGTACCCACCAGTATTGTACCCCAGGGTTATAAAGTGACAGACCTGTACCCACCAATACTGTACCCCAGTGCTATACAGTGACAGAACTGTACCCACCAGTACTGTACCCAGTGTTCTACAGTGACAGACCTGTGCCCACCAGTACTGTACCCCAAGGTTATACAGCAACAGACCTATACCCAACAGAACTGTACCCCACTGTTATGCAGTGACAGACCTGTACCCATCAGTACTGTACCCCAGTGTTATACAGTGACAGACCTATACCCAACAGAACTGTACCCCAGTGTTATGCAGTGACAGACCTGTACCCACCAGACCTGTAGGCCAGTGTTATACAGTGACAGACCTGTACCCACCAGTTCTGTACCGCAGTGTTATACAGTGACAGACCTGTACCCACCAGTACTGTACACCAGTGTTACACAGTGACAGACCTGTACCCACCAGTACTGTACCCCAGTGTTCTACAGTGACAGACCTGTACCCACCAGTACTGTACCCCAATGTTATACAGTGACAGACCTGTACCCACCAGTACTGTACCCCAGTGTTATACAGTGACAGACCTGTACCCACCAGACCTGTACCCCAGTGTAATACAGTGACAGACCTGTACTCACCAGTACTGTACCCCAGTGTTATACAGCGACAGACCTGTACCCAACAGCACTGTACCCCAGTGTTATACAGTGACAGACCTGTACCCACCAGTACTATACCCCAGTGTCATACAGTGACAGACCTGTACCCACCAGACCTGTACCCCAGTGTTATACAGTGACAGACCTGTACCCACCAGTACTGTACCACAGTGTTATACAGCGACAGACCTGTACCCAACAGAACTGTACACCGGTGTTATACAGTGACAGACCTGTACCCACCAGTACTGTACACCAGTGTTATACAGTGACAGACCTGTACCCACCAGTACTGTATGCCAGTGTTATACAGTGACAGACCTGTACCCACCAGTACTGTACCCGTGTTATATAGCGACAGACCTGTACGTACCAGGACTGTATCCCAGTGTTATACAGTGACAGACCTGTACCCACCAGTACTGTACCACAGTGTTATACAGCAACAGACCTGTACCCACCAGTACTGTACCCGTGTTATACAGTGACAGACCTGTACCCACCAGTACTGCACCCATGTTATACAGTGACAGACCTGTACCCACCAGTACTGTACCCCAGCGTTATATAGCGACAGAGTTGTAACCACCAGTACTGTACCGCGGTGTTATACAGTGACAGACCTGTACCCAACAGTACTGTACCCCAGCGTTATACAAAGACAGACCTGTACCCACCAGTACTGTACCCCAGGGTTATAATGCAACAGACCTGTACCCACCAGTACTGTACCCCAGTGTTATACAGCGACAGACCTGCACCCAGCAGTACTGCACCCCAGTGTTATACATTGACAGACCTGTACCCACCATTACTGTACCCCAGTGTAATACAATTACAGACCTATACCCACCATTACTGTGCCCGTGTTATACAGCGACAGACCTGTACCCACCAGTACTGTACCCCAGTGTTATACAGCGACAGCCCTGTACCTACCAGTACTGTACCCCAGTGTTATACAGTGACAGACCTGTACCCACCAGTACTGTACCCCAGTGTTATACAGTGACAGACCTGTACCCAACAGTACTGTACCACAGTGTTATACAGCGATAGACCTGTACCCACCAGACCTGTACCCCAGTGTTATACAGTGACAGACCTGTACCCATCAGTACTGTACCCCAGTGTAATACAGTGACAGACCAATACCCACCGGTACTGTACCCCAGTGTTGTTCAGTAACAGACCTGTACCCACCAGTACTGTACCCCAGTGTTATACAGCGACTGACCTGTACCCACCAGTACTGTACCCCAGTGTTATACAGTGAGACCAGTACTCACCAGTACTGTCCCCCAGGGTTATGCAGTGACAGACCTGTGCCCACCAGTACTGTACCAGTGTTACACAGTGACAGACCTGTACCCACCAGTACTGTACCCCAGTGTTATTCAGTGACAGACCTGTACCCAACAGTACTGTACCCCAATGTTATACAGTGACAGACCTGTACCCATCAGTACTGTGCCCCAGTGTTATACAGTGACAGACCTGTACCCAACAGAACTGTACCCCAGTGTTATGCAGTGACAGACCTGTACCCACCAGTACTGTACCCCAGTGTCATACAGTCACAGACCTGTCCCCACCTGTACTGTACCCCAGTGTTAAACATTGACAGACCTGCACCCACCAGTACTGTACCCCAGTGTAAAACAGTAACAGACCTGTTTCTACCGGTATTGTACCCCAGTGTTATACAGTGACAGACCTGTACCCACCAGTACGGTACCCCAGTGTTATGCAGCGACAGACCTGTACCCACCAGTACTGTAACCCAGTGTTATACAGTGACACACCTCTACCCAACAGTACTGTACCCCAGTGTTATACAGCGATAGACCTGTACTCACCAGATGTGTACCCCAGTGTCATACAGTGACAGACCTGTACCCATCAGTACTGTACCGCAGTGTTATACATTGACAGACCTGTACCCAACAGTACTGTATCCCAGCGTTATACAAAGACAGACCTGTACCCACCAGTACTGTACCCCAGTGTTCTACAGTGACAGACCTGTACCCACCAGTACTGTACCCCAGTGTTCTACAGTGACAGACCTGTACCCACCAGTACTGTACCCCAGTGTTAGACAGTGACAGACCTGTACCGACCAGTACTGTACCCCAATGTTATACAGTGACAGACCTGTACCCACCAGTACTGTACCCCAGTGTTATACAGTGACAGACCTGTACCCACCAGTACTGTACTCCAGTGTTATACAATGACAGACCTGTACCCACCAGACCTGTACCCCAGTGTTATACAGTGACAGACCTGTACCCACCAGTATTGTACCCCAGTGTTATACAGCGACAGACCTGTACCCAACAGAACTGTACCCCAGTGTTATACAGTGACAGACCTGTACCCACCAGTACTGTGCCCCAGTGTTATGCAGCGACAGACCTGTACCCAACAGAACTGTACCCCGGTGTTATACAGTGACAGACCTGTACCCACCAGTACTGTACCCCAGTGTTATACAGTGACAGACCTGTACCCACCAGTACTGTACCCGTGTTATACAGTGACAGACCTGTACCCACCAGTACTGCACCCCAGTGTTCTACAGTGACAGACCTGTACCCACCAGTACTGTACCCCAGTGTTATACAGTGACAGACCTGTGCCCACCAGTACTGTACCCGTGTTATACAGTGACAGACCTGTACCCACCAGTACTGTACCCCAGTGTTATTCAGTGACAGACCTGTACCCAACAGTACTGTACCCCAATGTTATACAGTGACAGACCTGTACCCATCAGTACTGTGCCCCAGTGTTATACAGTGACAGACCTGTACCCAACAGAACTGTACCCCAGTGTTATGCAGTGACAGACCTGTACCCACCAGTACTGTACCCCAGTGTCATACAGTGACAGACCTGTACCCACCAGACCTGTAGGCCAGTGTTATAGTCACAGACCTGTCCCCACCTGTACTGTACCCCAGTGTTATACAGCGACAGACCTGTACCCAACAGAACTGTACCCCGGTGTTATACAGTGACAGACCTGTACCCACCAGTACTGTACCCCAGTGTTATACAGTGACAGACCTGTACCCACCAGTACTGTACGCCAGTGTTATACAGTGACAGACTTGTACTCACCAGTACTGTACCCGTGTTATATAGCGACAGACCTGTACGTACCAGTACTGTATCCCAGTGTTATACAGCAACAGACCTGCACCCACCAGTACTGTACCCGTGTTATACAGTGACAGACCTGTACCCACCAGTACTGCACCCATGTTGTACAGTGACAGACCTGTACCCACCAGTACTGTACCCCAGTGTTATACAGCGACAGACCTGTACCCAGCAGTACTGCACCCCAGTGTTATACATTGACAGACCTGTACCCACCATTACTGTACCCCAGTGTTATACAATGACAGACCTATACCCACCATTACTGTACCCGTGTTATACATTGACAGACCTGTACGTACCAGAACTGTACCCGTGTTATACATTGACAGACCTGTACGTGCCAGAACTGTAGCCCACTGTTATACATTGACAGACCTGTCCCCACCAGTACTGTACCCCAGTGTTATACAGTGACAGACCTGTACCCACCAGACCTGTAGGCCAGTGTTATACAGTGACAGACCTGTACCCACCAGTTCTGTACCGCAGTGTTATACAGTGACAGACCTGTACCCACCAGTACTGTACACCAGTGTTACACAGTGACAGACCTGTACCCACCAGTACTGTACCCCAGTGTTCTACAGTGACAGACCTGTACCCACCAGTACTGTACCCCAATGTTATACAGTGACAGACCTGTACCCACCAGTACTGTACCCCAGTGTTATACAGTGACAGACCTGTACCCACCAGACCTGTACCCCAGTGTAATACAGTGACAGACCTGTACTCACCAGTACTGTACCCCAGTGTTATACAGCGACAGACCTGTACCCAACAGCACTGTACCCCAGTGTTATACAGTGACAGACCTGTACCCACCAGTACTATACCCCAGTGTCATACAGTGACAGACCTGTACCCACCAGACCTGTACCCCAGTGTTATACAGTGACAGACCTGTACCCACCAGTACTGTACCACAGTGTTATACAGCGACAGACCTGTACCCAACAGAACTGTACCCCGGTGTTATACAGTGACAGACCTGTACCCACCAGTACTGTACACCAGTGTTATACAGTGACAGACCTGTACCCACCAGTACTGTATGCCAGTGTTATACAGTGACAGACCTGTACCCACCAGTACTGTACCCGTGTTATATAGCGACAGACCTGTACGTACCAGGACTGTATCCCAGTGTTATACAGTGACAGACCTGTACCCACCAGTACTGTACCACAGTGTTATACAGCAACAGACCTGTACCCACCAGTACTGTACCCGTGTTATACAGTGACAGACCTGTACCCACCAGTACTGCACCCATGTTATACAGTGACAGACCTGTACCCACCAGTACTGTACCCCAGCGTTATATAGCGACAGAGTTGTAACCACCAGTACTGTACCGCGGTGTTATACAGTGACAGACCTGTACCCAACAGTACTGTACCCCAGCGTTATACAAAGACAGACCTGTACCCACCAGTACTGTACCCCAGGGTTATAATGCAACAGACCTGTACCCACCAGTACTGTACCCCAGTGTTATACAGCGACAGACCTGCACCCAGCAGTACTGCACCCCAGTGTTATACATTGACAGACCTGTACCCACCATTACTGTACCCCAGTGTAATACAATTACAGACCTATACCCACCATTACTGTGCCCGTGTTATACAGCGACAGACCTGTACCCACCAGTACTGTACCCCAGTGTTATACAGCGACAGCCCTGTACCTACCAGTACTGTACCCCAGTGTTATACAGTGACAGACCTGTACCCACCAGTACTGTACCCCAGTGTTATACAGTGACAGACCTGTACCCAACAGTACTGTACCACAGTGTTATACAGCGATAGACCTGTACCCACCAGACCTGTACCCCAGTGTTATACAGTGACAGACCTGTACCCATCAGTACTGTACCCCAGTGTAATACAGTGACAGACCAATACCCACCGGTACTGTACCCCAGTGTTGTTCAGTAACAGACCTGTACCCACCAGTACTGTACCCCAGTGTTATACAGCGACTGACCTGTACCCACCAGTACTGTACCCCAGTGTTATACAGTGAGACCAGTACTCACCAGTACTGTCCCCCAGGGTTATGCAGTGACAGACCTGTGCCCACCAGTACTGTACCAGTGTTACACAGTGACAGACCTGTACCCACCAGTACTGTACCCCAGTGTTATTCAGTGACAGACCTGTACCCAACAGTACTGTACCCCAATGTTATACAGTGACAGACCTGTACCCATCAGTACTGTGCCCCAGTGTTATACAGTGACAGACCTGTACCCAACAGAACTGTACCCCAGTGTTATGCAGTGACAGACCTGTACCCACCAGTACTGTACCCCAGTGTCATACAGTCACAGACCTGTCCCCACCTGTACTGTACCCCAGTGTTAAACATTGACAGACCTGCACCCACCAGTACTGTACCCCAGTGTTATACAGTAACAGACCTGTTTCTACCGGTATTGTACCCCAGTGTTATACAGTGACAGACCTGTACCCACCAGTACGGTACCCCAGTGTTATGCAGCGACAGACCTGTACCCACCAGTACTGTAACCCAGTGTTATACAGTGACACACCTCTACCCAACAGTACTGTACCCCAGTGTTATACAGCGATAGACCTGTACTCACCAGACGTGTACCCCAGTGTCATACAGTGACAGACCTGTACCCATCAGTACTGTACCGCAGTGTTATACATTGACAGACCTGTACCCAACAGTACTGTATCCCAGCGTTATACAAAGACAGACCTGTACCCACCAGTACTGTACCCCAATGTTATACAGTGACAGACCTGTACCCACCAGTACTGTACCCCAGTGTTATACAGTGACAGACCTGTACCCACCAGTACTGTACTCCAGTGTTATACAATGACAGACCTGTACCCACCAGACCTGTACCCCAGTGTTATACAGTGACAGACCTGTACCCACCAGTATTGTACCCCAGTGTTATACAGCGACAGACCTGTACCCAACAGAACTGTACCCCAGTGTTATACAGTGACAGACCTGTACCCACCAGTACTGTGCCCCAGTGTTATGCAGCGACAGACCTGTACCCAACAGAACTGTACCCCGGTGTTATACAGTGACAGACCTGTACCCACCAGTACTGTACCCCAGTGTTATACAGTGACAGACCTGTACCCACCAGTACTGTACCCGTGTTATACAGTGACAGACCTGTACCCACCAGTACTGCACCCCAGTGTTCTACAGTGACAGACCTGTACCCACCAGTACTGTACCCCAGTGTTATACAGTGACAGACCTGTACCCACCAGTACTGTACCCCAGTGTTATTCAGTGACAGACCTGTACCCAACAGTACTGTACCCCAATGTTATACAGTGACAGACCTGTACCCATCAGTACTGTGCCCCAGTGTTATACAGTGACAGACCTGTACCCAACAGAACTGTACCCCAGTGTTATGCAGTGACAGACCTGTACCCACCAGTACTGTACCCCAGTGTCATACAGTGACAGACCTGTACCCACCAGACCTGTAGGCCAGTGTTATAGTCACAGACCTGTCCCCACCTGTACTGTACCCCAGTGT
Source organism: Somniosus microcephalus (assembly GCF_052327205.1). Taxonomy (NCBI): domain Eukaryota; kingdom Metazoa; phylum Chordata; class Chondrichthyes; order Squaliformes; family Somniosidae; genus Somniosus; species Somniosus microcephalus. The sequence continues at coordinate 54,879,208 of NW_028225182.1, read as the reverse complement.
TATACAGCGACAGACCTGTACCCAACAGAACTGTACCCCGGTGTTATACAGTGACAGACCTGTACCCACCAGTACTGTACCCCAGTGTTATACAGTGACAGACCTGTACCCACCAGTACTGTACGCCAGTGTTATACAGTGACAGACTTGTACTCACCAGTACTGTACCCGTGTTATATAGCGACAGACCTGTACGTACCAGTACTGTATCCCAGTGTTATACAGCAACAGACCTGCACCCACCAGTACTGTACCCGTGTTATACAGTGACAGACCTGTACCCACCAGTACTGCACCCATGTTGTACAGTGACAGACCTGTACCCACCAGTACTGTACCCCAGTGTTATACAGCGACAGACCTGTACCCAGCAGTACTGCACCCCAGTGTTATACATTGACAGACCTGTACCCACCATTACTGTACCCCAGTGTTATACAATGACAGACCTATACCCACCATTACTGTACCCGTGTTATACATTGACAGACCTGTACGTACCAGAACTGTACCCGTGTTATACATTGACAGACCTGTACGTGCCAGAACTGTAGCCCACTGTTTTACATTGACAGACCTGTACCCACCAGTACTGTACCCCAGTGTTATACAGTGACAGACCTGTACCCACCAGTACTGTACCCCAGTGTTCTACAGTGACAGACCTGTACCCACCAGTACTGTACCCCAGTGTTATACAGTGACAGACCTGTACCCACCAATACTGTACCCCAGTGTTATACAGTGACAGACCTGTACCCACCAGTACTGCACCCCAGTGTTATACAGTGAGACCAGTACTCACCAGTACTGTCCCCCAGGGTTATGCAGTGACAGACCTGTGCCCACCAGTACTTTACCCGTGTTATACAGTGACAGACCTGTACCCACCAGTACTGTACCCCAGTGTTATTCAGTGACAGACCTGTACCCAACAGTACTTTACCCCAATGTTATACAGTGACAGACCTGTACACATCAGTACTGTGCCCCAGTGTTATACATTGACAGACCTGTACCCAACAGAACTGTACCCCAGTGTTATGCAGTGACAGACCTGTTCCCACCAGTACTGTACCCCAGTGTCATACAGTGACAGGCCTGTACCCACCAGACCTGTAGGCCGGTGTTATAGTCACAGACCTGTCCCCACCTGTACTGTTCCCCAGTGTTAAACATTGACAGACCTGCACCCACCAGTACTGTACCCCAGTGTTATACAGTAACAGACCTGTACCCACCAGTACGGTTCCCCAGTGTTATGCAGCGACAGACCTGTACCCACCAGTACTGTAACCCAGTGTTATACAGTGACACACCTCTACCCAACAGTACTGTACCCCAGTGTTATACAGCGATAGACCTGTACTCACCAGACGTGTACCCCAGTGTCATACAGTGACAAACCTGTACCCATCAGTACTGTACCGCAGTGTTATACAGTGACAGACCTGTACCCAACAGTACTGTATCCCAGCGTTATACAAAGACAGACCTGTACCCACCAGACCTGTATGCCAGTGTTATACAGTGACAGACCTGTACGCACCAGTTCTGTACCCCAGTGTTATAGTGACAGACCTGTACCCACCAGTACTGTACACCAGTGTTACACAGTGACAGACCTGTACCCACCAGTGCTGTACCCCAGTGTTATACAGTGACAGACCTGTACCGACCAGTACTGTACCCCAATGTTATACAGTGACAGACCTGTACCAACCAGTACTGTACCCCAGTGTTATACAGTGACAGACCTGTACCCACCAGTACTGTACTCCAGTGTTATACAATGACAGACCTGTACCCGCCAGACCTGTACCCCAGTGTTATACAGTGACAGATCTGTACCCACCACTACTGTACCCCAGTGTTATACAGCGACAGACCTGTACCCACCAGTACTGTACCCCAGTGTTATACAGTGACAGACCTGTACCCACCAGTACTGTATCCCAGTGTTATACAGCGACAGACCTGTACCCACCAGTACTGTACCCGTGTTATACAGTGACAGACCTGTACCCACCAGTACTGCACCCATGTTATACAGTGACAGGCCTGTACCACCAGTACTGTACCCGTGTTATACAGCGAAAGACCTGTCCCCACCAGTACTGTACCCCAGTTTTATACAGTGACAGACCTGTACCCACCAGTACTGTACCCCAGTGTTCTACAGTAACAGACCTGTATCCACCAGACCTGTACCCCAGTGTTACACAGTGACAGATCTGTACCCACCAGTACTGTACCCCAGTGTTATACAGCGACAGACCTGTACCCAACAGAACTGTACCCCGGTGTTATACAGTGACAGACCTGTACCCACCAGTTCTGTACCCCAGTGTTATACAGTGACAGACCTGTACCCACCAGTACTGTACACCAGTGTTATACAGTGACAGACCTGTACCCACCAGTACTGTACCCGTGTTATATAGCGACAGAGCTGTACGTACCAGTACTGTATCCCAGTGTTGTACAGCAACAGACCTGTACCCACCAGTACTGTACCCGTGTTATACAGTGACAGACCTGTACCCACCAGTACTGCACCCATGTTATACAGTGACAGACCTGTACCCACCAGTACTGTACCCGTGTTATATAGCGACAGACCTGTACGTACCAGGACTGTATCCCAGTGTTATACAGTGACAGACCTGTACCCACCAGTACTGTACCACAGTGTTATACAGCAACAGACCTGTACCCACCAGTACTGTACCCATGTTATACAGTGACAGACCTGTACCCACCAGTACTGCACCCATGTTATACAGTGACAGACCTGTACCCACCAGTACTGTACCCCAGCGTTATATAGCGACAGAGTTATAACCACCAGTACTGTACCGCGGTGTTATACAGTGACAGACCTGTACCCAACAGTACTGTACCCCAGCGTTATACAAAGACAGACCTGTACCCACCAGTACTGTACACCAATTTTATACAGTGACAGACCTATACCCACCAGTACTGTACCCCAGGGTTATAAAGCAACAGACCTGTACCCACCAGTACTGTACCCCAGTGTTATACAGTGACAGACCTGTAACCACCAGACCTGTACCCCAGTGTTATACAATGACAGATCTATACGTACCAGTACTGTACCCCAGTGTTATACAGTGACAGACCTGTACCCACCAGTACTGTACCCCAGTGTTATACAGTGACAGACCTGTACCCACCAGTACTGTACACCAATGTTATACAGTGACAGACCTGTCCCCACCAGTACTGAACCCCAGGGTTATAAAGCAACAGACCTGTACCCACCAGCACTGTACCCCAGTGTTATCCAGCGACAGACCTGTACCCAACAGTACTGCACCCCAGTGTTATACATTGACAGACCTGTACCCACCAGTACTATACCCAAGTGTTATACAATGACAGACCTATACCCACCATTACTGTACCCGTGTTATACAGTGACAGACCTGTACCCACCAGTACTGTGCCCCAGTGTTATACAGTGACAGACCTGTCCCCACCAGTACTGTACCCGAGTGTTATACAGCGACATACCTGTACCCACCAGTACTGTACCCCAGTGTTATAGTGACAGACCTGTACCCACCAGTACTGTACCCGTGTTATACAGTGACAGACCTGTACCCACCAGTACTGTACCCCAGTGTTATACAGCGACAGACCTGTACCCAACAGTAATGCACCCCAGTGTTTTACAGTGACAGACCTGTACCCAACAGTACTGCACCCCACTGTTTTACAGTGACAGACCTGTACCCACCAGTACTGTACCCTAGTGTTATACAGTGACAGACCTGTACCCACCAGTACTGTACCCCAGTGTTATACAGTGACAGACCTGTACCCACCAGTACTGTACCCCAGTGTTATACAGCGACAGACCTGTACCCACCAGTACTGTACCCCAGTGTTATACAGCGACAGACCTGTACCCAACAGTACTGCAACCCAGTGTTTTACAGTGACAGACCTGTACCCACCAGTACTGTACCCCAGTGTTATACAGTGACAGACCTGTACCCACCAGACCTGTACCCCAGTGTTATACAGGGACAGACCGATACGTACCAGTACTGTACCCCAGTGTTATACAGTGACAGACCTGTACCCACCAGCACTGTACCCCAGTGTTATACAGTGACAGACCTGTACCCACCAGTACTGTAGCCCAGTGTTATACAGTGACAGACCTGTACCCACCAGTACTGTACACCAAGGTTATACAGTGACAGACCTCTCCCCACCAGTACTGTACCCCAGGGTTATAAAGCAACAGACCTGTACCTACCAGTACTGTACCCCAGTGTTATACAGCGACAGACCTGTACCCAACAGTACTGCACCCCAGTGTTATACATTGACAGACCTGTACCCACCAGTACTATACCCCAGTGTTATACAATGACAGACCTATACCCACCATTACTGTACCCGTTATACAGCGACAGACCTGTACCCACCAATACTGTACCCCAGTGTTATACAGCGACAGACCTGTACCCACCAGTACTGTACCCCAGTGTTATACATTGACAGACCTGTACGTACCAGAACTGTATCCGTGTTATACATTGACAGACCTGTACCCACCAGTACTGTACCCAAGTGTTATACAGTGACAGACCTATACCCACCAGTACTGTACCCCAGTGTTATACAGTGACAGACCCACACCCACAGTACTGAACCCCAGTGTTATACAGTGACAGACGTGTACCCACCAGTACGGTACCCCAGTGTTATACAGCGACAGACCTGTACCCAACAGTACTGCACCCCAGTGTTATACAGTGACAGACCTGTACCCACCAGTGCTGTACCCCAGTGTCATAGTGACAGACCTGTACGCAACAGTACTGTACCCCAGTGTCACACAGTGACAGACCTGTACCCACCAGTACTGTACCCCAGTGTCACACAGTGACAGACCTGTACCCATCAGTACTGTACCCGTGTTATACAGTGACAGACCTGTACCCAACAGAACTGTACCCCAGTGATATACAGTGACAGACCTGTACCCACCAGTCCTGTACCCCAGTGTCATACAGTGACATACCTGTACCCACCAGACCTGTCGGCCAGTGTTGTACAGTGACAGAGCTGTGCCCACCAGTACTGTACCCCAGTGCTGTTCAGTGACAGACCTGTACCCACCAGCACTGTACCCCAGTGTTATACAGCGACAGACCTGTGCCCACCAGTACTGTACCCCAGCATTATATAGCGACAGAGTTATAACCACCAGTACTGTACCGCGGTGTTATACAGTGACAGACCTGTACCCAACAGTACTGTACCCCAGCCTTATACAAAGACAGACCTGTCCCCACCAGTACTGTATCCCCGTGTTATACAGTGACAGACCTGTACCCACCAGTGCTGTACCCCAGTGTTATACAGTGACAGACCTGTACCCACCAGTACTGTACCCGTGTTATATAGCGACAGACCTGTACGTACCAGTACTGTATCCCAGTGTTATACAGTGACAGACCTGTACCCACCAGTACTGTACCCCATTGTTATACAGGGACAGACCTATACGTACCAGTACTGTACCCCAGTGTTATACAGTGACAGACCTGTACCCACCAGACCTGTACCCCCGTGTTATACAGGGACAGACCTATACGTACCAGTACTGTACCCCAGTGTTATACAGTGACAGACCTGTACCCACCAGTACTGTACCCCAGTGTTATACAGTGACAGACCTGTACCCACCAGTACTGTACCCGTGTTATACAGTGACAGACCTGTACCCACCAGTACTGTACACCAATGTTATACAGTGACAGACCTGTCCCCACCAGTACTGTACCCCAGGGTTATAAAGCAACAGACCTGTACCCACCAGCACTGTACCCCAGTGTTATACAGCGACAGACCTGTACCCAACAGTACTGCACCCCAGTGTTATACATTGACAGACCTGTACCCACCAGTACTATACCCAAGTGTTATACAATGACAGACCTGTACCCACCAGTACTGTACCCCAGTGTTATACAGCGACAACCCTGTACCCACCAGTACTGTACCCCAGTGTTATAGTGACAGACCTGTACCCACCAGTACTGTGCCCCAGTGTTATACAGTGACAGTACTGTACCCCAGTGTTATACAGCGACAGACCTGTACCCAACAGTACTGCACCCCACTGTTTTACAGTGACAGACCTGTACCCACCAGTACTGTACCCGAGTGTTATACAGCGACAGACCTGTACCCACCAGTACTGTACCCCAGTGTTATAGTGACAGACCTGTACCCACCAGTACTGTACCCGTGTTATACAGTGACAGACCTGTACCCACCAGTACTGTACCCCAGTGTTATACAGCGACAGACCTGTACCCAACAGTAATGCACCCCAGTGTTTTACAGTGACAGACCTGTACCCAACAGTACTGCACCCCACTGTTTTACAGTGACAGACCTGTAGCCACCAGTACTGTACCCTAGTGTTATACAGTGACAGACCTGTACCCACCAGTACTGTACCCCAGTGTTATACAGAGACAGACCTGTACCCACCAGTACTGTACCCCAGTGTTATACAGCAACAGACCTGTACCCACCAGTACTGTACCCCAGTGTTATACAGCGACAGACCTGTACCCCCAGTACTGTACCCCAGTGTTATACAGTGACAGACCTGTACCCACCAGTACTGTACCCCAGTGTTATACAGCGACAGACCTGTACCCAACAGTACTGCAACCCAGTGTTTTACAGTGACAGACCTGTACCCACCAGTACTGTACCCCAGTGTTATACAGTGACAGACCTGTACCCACCAGACCTGTACCCCACTGTTATACAGGGACAGACCTATACGTACCAGTACTGTACCCCAGTGTTATACAGTGACAGACCTGTACCCACCAGTACTGTACCCCAGTGTTATACAGTGACAGACCTGTACCCACCAGTACTGTAGCCCAGTGTTATACAGTGACAGACCTGTACCCACCAGTACTGTACACCAATGTTATACAGTGACAGACCTCTCCCCACCAGTACTGTACCCCAGGGTTATAAAGCAACAGACCTGTACCCACCAGTACTGTACCCCAGTGTTATACAGCGACAGACCTGTACCCAACAGTACTGCACCCCAGTGTTACACATTGACAGACCTGTACCCACCAGTACTATACCCCAGTGTTATACAATGACAGACCTATACCCACCATTACTGTACCCGTTACACAGCGACAGACCTGTACCCACCAGTACTGTACCCCAGTGTTATACATTGACAGACCTGTACGTACCAGAACTGTATCCGTGTTATACATTGACAGACCTGTACCCACCAGTACTGTACCCAAGTGTTATACAGTGACAGACCTATACCCACCAGTACTGTACCCCAGTGTTATACAGCGACAGACCTGTACCCAACAGTACTGCAACCCAGTGTTTTACAGTGACAGACCTGTACCCACCAGTACTGTACCCCAGTGTTATACAGTGACAGACCTGTACCCACCAGACCTCTACCCCAGTGTTATACAGTGACAGACCTGTACCCACCAGTGCTGTACCCCAGTGTCATACAGTGACAGACCTGTACCCACCAGTACTGTACCCCAGTGTCACACAGTGACAGACCTGTACCCATCAGTACTGTACCCCAGTGTTATACAGTGACAGATCTGTACCCAACAGAACTGTACCCCAGTGATATACAGTGACAGACCTGTACTCACCAGTCCTGTACCCCAGTGTCATACAGTGACATACCTGTACCCACCAGACCTGTAGGCCAGTGTTGTACAGTGACAGAGCTGTGCCCACCAGTACTGTACCCCAGTGCTGTTCAGTGACAGACCTGAACCCACCAGCACTGTACCCCAGTGTTATACAGCGACAGACCTGTACCCACCAGTACTGTACCCCAGCATTATATAGCGACAGAGTTATAACCACCAGTACTGTACCGCGGTGTTATACAGTGACAGACCTGCACCTAACAGTACTGTACCCCAGCCTTATACAAAGACAGACCTGTACCCACCAGTACTGTATCCCCGTGTTATACAGTGACAGACCTGTACCCACCAGTACTGTACCCCAGTGTTATACAGTGACAGACCTGTACCCACCAGTACTGTACCCGTGTTATATAGCGACAGACCTGTACGTACCAGTACTGTATCCCAGTGTTATACAGTGACAGACCTGTACCCACCAGTACTGTACCCGTGTTATACAGTGACAGACCTGTACCCACCAGTACTGCACCCATGTTACACAGCGACAGACCTGTACCCACCAGTACTGTACCCCAGTGTTATACAGCGACAGACCTGTACCCACCAGTACTGTACCCCAGTGTTATACATTGACAGACCTGTACGTACCAGAACTGTATCCGTGTTATACATTGACAGACCTGTACCCACCAGTACTGTACCCAAGCGTTATACAGTGACAGACCTATACCCACCAGTACTGTACCCGTGTTATACAGCGACAGACCTGTACCCACCAGTACTGTACCCCAGTGTTATACAGTGACAGACCCACACCCACAGTACTGAACCCCAGTGTTATACAGTGACAGACGTGTACCCACCAGTACTGTACCCCAGTGTTATACAGCGACAGACCTGTACCCAACAGTACTGCACCCCAGTGTTATACAGTGACAGACCTGTACCCACCAGACCTGTACCCCAGTGTTATACAGTGACAGACCTGTACCCACCAGTGCTATACCCCAGTGTCATACAGTGACAGACCTGTACCCACCAGTACTGTACCCCAGTGTCACACAGTGACAGACCTGTACCCATCAGTACTGTACACCAGTGATATACAGTGACAGACCTGTACCCACCAGTCCTGTACCCCAGTGTCATACAGTGACATACCTGTACCCACCAGACCTGTAGGCCAGTGTTGTACAGTGACAGAGCTGTGCCCACCAGTACTGTACCCCAGTGCTGTTCAGTGACAGACCTGTACCCACCAGCACTGTACCCCAGTGTTATACAGCGACAGACCTGTACCCACCAGTACTGTACCCCAGCATTATATAGCGACAGAGTTATAACCACCAGTACTGTACCGCGGTGTTATACAGTGACAGACCTGTACCCAACAGTACTGTACCCCCGCCTTATACAAAGACAGACCTGTACCCACCAGTACTGTATCCCCGTGTTATACTGTGACAGACCTGTACCCACCAGTACTGTACCCCAGTGTTATACAGTGACAGACCTGTACCCACCAGTACTGTACCCGTGTTATATAGCGACAGACCTGTACGTACCAGTACTGTATCCCAGTGTTATACAGTGACAGACCTGTACCCACCAGTACTGTACCCGTGTTATACAGTGACAGGCCTGTACCACCAGTACTGTACCCGTGTTATACAGTGAAAGACCTGTACCCACCAGTACTGTACCCCAGTTTTATACAGTGACAGACCTGTACCCACCAGTACTGTACCCCAGTGTTCTACAGTGACAGACCGGTACCCATCCATTACTGTACCCCAGTGTTATACAGTGAGACCTGTACCCACCAGTACTGTACCCCAGGGTTATACAGTGACAGACCTGTACCCACCAGTACTGTACCCCAGTGTTATATAGTGACAGACCCGTACCCACAGTACTGTACCGCAGTGTTATACAGTGACAGACCCATACCCACATTACTGAACCTCAGTGTTATACAGTGACAGACCTGTACCCACCAGTACTGTACCAGTGTTATACAGTGACAGACCTATACCCACCAGTACTGTACCCCAGGGTTATACAATGACAGACCTGTACCCACCGGTACTGTACCCCAATGTTATACAGTGTCAGACCTGCACCCACCAGTACAGTACCCCAGTGTTATACAGTGACAGACCTGTACCCACCAGTACTATACCCCAGTGTTATACAGGGACAGACCTATACATACCAGTACTGTACCCCAGTGTTTTCCAGTGACAGACCTGTACCAACCTGTACTGTACACCAATGTTATACAGTGACAGACCTATACCCACCAGTACTGTACCCCAGGGTTATAAAGCAACAGACCTGTACCCACCAGTACTGTACCCCAGTGTTATACAGCGACAGACCTGCACACAACATTACTGCACCCCAGTGTTATACATTGACAGACCTGTACCCACCAGTACTATACCCCAGTGTTATACAGTGACAGATCTGTACCCACCAGACCTGTACCCCAGTGTTATACAGGGACAGACCTATACGTACCAGTACTGTACCCCAGTGTTATACAGTGACAGACCTGTACCCACCAGTACTGTACCCCAGTGTTATACAGTGACAGACCTGTAACCACCAGACCTGTACACCAATGTTATACAGTGACAGACCTGTCCCCACCAGTACTGTACCCCAGGGTTATAAAGCAACAGACCTGTACCCACCAGCACTGTACCCCAGTGTTATACAGCGACAGACCTGTACCCAACAGTACTGCACCCCAGTGTTATACATTGACAGACCTGTACCCACCAGTACTATACCAGGGAGAGAGAATTGCAGACGGAGTGAATACACATGCTGAAGATGGGCTGCTGAGATTTTAGTGTTTTTAGTGTCTGAAGTGGGGAAAAAAAAGTTTCATTTCATTTCAATTTTTAAAAAGGTTTTATAATTAAATTTAGTTCTAGTTAAGTTAGTTTAGTTTAGGTTAGTTTAAGTTTAGATTTGTCTAGACAAAGTAGAGAAGGAAAAGACCGCCAGAAAGACTACCAAAGAAAAAAAAAAACCCAGAGGAAAATAGAGGGAAAAAAAAGAAACAAGAGAAGAACTACACAAACCAGTGAACGGCAGCCACACGGGGCTTCAGCAGCGGTGGTTGAGTCGGCGGCATCGGGACCGAGTTCGAGGAGGCGAGGTGACTCGGGCCGCAGCCCAGCGGTCCAGCAACCGGCACAGCCGAGGGGACTCGGGCCGCATCCCAGAAATCGGCACAGCCGAGGAGATCCGGAACGCAGCCCGGCAATCGGCACAGCGGAGAGGACTCGGGCCGCATCGCAGAAATCGGCACAGCCGAGGAGATTCGGAACGCAGCCCGGAAATCCAGCAATCAGCACAGCCGAGGGGACTCGGGCCACAGCCCAACAATCCAGCACGGGAAAGGCCCGAGGAGCCAGGCCAGCATGCACAGAGACCTCTGAGGAGAAGGAGAGCAACCAGAAGGCTCGCAACCAAGACCGTGAGTACAGGGCCCAGGGAGGGAGGCCCAGGGAAAGGCCCGAGGAGCCAGGCCGAAACAGAGGCCCAGAGACCTCTGAGGGGGAGGGGAACAGCCCGAAGGCACCGGGAAACAGTGGCTCACAGACTCAGACCTGAGAAGGGTGAACCCAGGAGCCGAGGCCCAGGGACCACGGGGTCGGAGAGGGGGACCGGGAAAGTTCGCGAACAGGGAGAGGGTAACACCAAACCCGGGGCCCCAGAAAAGCTTATTCTAAGATCAACAATACTTTACCAAAAATGAGCGAATCAGAAGATCCACAACAGCCCCGCTTCCAGATTCCCCCCAACACCACAAAAAAAGCTATAAAAACGATCAAGCATGCTCAGATGAGAGAAAAACCAGAAACTCTCTTTACTGACTGTTACAACAATGGGACAAAAAGTAACCTCATATTCTACTCAGATCAGCCAGCGGCTTGGATCAGAGCAATAAAATCACACTATACCAGTGTTAAGCTAAAAAATACCGCAAATGGGTCCATAATGAAAATTAACACACCAGGAGACAGTTCAATCACGACTGTCAACGCGTACAATACCGGAACAATATTAGTGCAAGGCAACCTCGACAAATTTGCAACGGCCTTCAGGACACTGAAAAGATCAACTACGAGGGGAATGAACAGCCCCAGAGTGGCCCGCACTCCCCCCAACATTGACAACTTACCAGGAGAAAATCTGCATGGTCAAGGGATGAACGAGCCACACAGTTCAAACCAGACACTAACCCCGGGGAACCACAGCCACACGATACAACTGACAAACCCCAGCATAACTACCACGGAGAAAGCCACACATAGTTCCCCTACCATTCCCAGCCCACCAAGAGAAGAGCAGCATAGCCAGGAAGTGAGTGAGCCTTCCAGGGCCGACCAGCTTAGCCAGGAAGTGAGTGAGCCTTCCAGGGCCGACCAGACACATACCCCGGGATCACACAGCCAGATACAACCAAAAGATAAATTTTATCAATTAGAGATAGAGATGGTTAAACTTAGAGAGGAGGTCCTCAAATCGAATGACAAACAAAAGCAGGAGAGGGAGAGACACAAGAGAGAGCTGAATAGACTTGATAACCAGGTGAATCTACTTAAGAATCAGGTGAAAGAGCTGCAGGAAAAAGAAGAGAGCCATAGAGGAGAGAAAACACCATTAGACCAGCAACCAGAGACTAGAGATAAGACAAGACAGAGCCGGACGGAACGGCTGCACTCCCACACGGAACAAAAGCAACAGACACACAATACAAGGGGTGCCACACAGACCGACCAGCATGCTGACTCGCAATCTTCCCCCACCACCATGGAACCACAAGCGAGCCGCTCACAAGAGGTACGCACACACCAGACACCCCAGCCCAGCACACACACTATGAGTCCAGGCGAAAGCCACCAGACAGTAAACACAAACAAGGCTGACGTCGTAATACTCATAGACTCAAATGGGAAATTTCTATGGGAGAAAAAGCTCTTCCCTAGAAGTAAAGTAGAAAAGATTTGGTGCCCAACAACAGACAGAGCCATGGGATGGCTGACCAAAGCCAGATTAGGCTCCCCCCAACACATAATAATACACACGGGCACAAATGACCTAAAGGCCAAACAGAAAGAGGTAGCAACATCGCTCAGAGCAATGATTAGGAAGGCAAGCAGTACATTTCCAAACACTAGAATCACTGTTTCCACAATATTGCCGAGAACAGACTTCAACAACAACACAATTCATGAGATAAATGCCAGCATAGCAACAGAATGCGAATCAAACCACAACGTACACCTGGCCCAACACCCCACCCTCGATGAAGAATGTCTTTACGACCACGTCCACATCCAAAGGCAAAAAATATCGATCTTTGCTAAAGCCCTGAAGGACGTCGCTTTTAACCGGGTCCATACCCAGACTCCAAGAGGACCCCCCCCCGACCACCAGAGATCAGCGGGGTACATATCAGGAACACTACAAAGACCACCACCACACCAACCGAGACCGGAGAGGATCCCCATGCAAAACAACATTATCAGACCTGCACCACTCCTGTCCCACAGGGGAATAGGACCGCTACCAGCCAGACAGAGGGAGAGATGCACAGGACGTACGCAATACCTCAGACAGAAACAATCCATTAAGAGACAATAAGCAGATGTGCAGCAGCATCTACTTCCGCCTTATGGATCAAGGACTAATTAATAGAAAGAACTGTAACCAAATTGTATTAACTTTTGTAGACAACTGGGGTGATCTTTTTTTTCCCCACACTTAGACACGACAAACACGTACCACTCTTTAACCTATCATAGAAAAAGATAAAACTTAACATGAAATCCTTATATATTTCGACCTGGAATATCCAAGGTCTACGCTCTTCACTGCGAGAAGTGAAGAGTAGGACCCCAGAGTTCATAGAGGAAACTAAAGATCTAGATATTATCATTTTACAGGAAACTTGGTATAAAGGAAAAGGACACACCGGCTGTCCCCAAGGGTACACTGAGCTAGTGGTCCCCTCCAATAAATTACCAAGTGTAACCCAAGGCAGAGACTCCGGAGGCATACTGATCTGGTTTAAAACAGAACTTAAGAATTACATCAAATTTATAAAAAAGGGCGAAAACCATATGTGGCTCAAACTTGAGAGGGAGATTATCTCAAACACCCAAGATGTTTACATTTGCGCACTTTATATCCCTCCAATCGATTCCCCGTACTACAAAGAGGACACCTTCTCCAACATGGAGGGGGAAATTATCCAATACCAGGCCCAGGGGAACGTGTTGATCTGTGGGGACCTCAATTCAAGAACGGGCGAAGAACCAGACTTCACCAATAATCAGGGAAACAATTACGTATTCGGGAATAACCACTTTGACATCCCTTCCCTTCCATACAGGCATAACTGCGACAAGCAGTCAAATACCAACGGTAAACAGCTACGACAGCTCTGTCGAAACCTGGGTCTGTACATTGTCAATGGTAGGTTCATAGGAGACCTCCTAGGAAGATCGACCTACTGCTCACCTCTTGGCTGCAGCACAGTAGACTATATGATTACAGACTTGGACCCATCCTCTTTCAGAGCATTCACAGTCAAACCACAAACAACACTGTCAGATCACAGTCAAATTACTATGTTTCTCAAAAAGACAGAAACAAACAACATAGAAACACAACCCAGTAAACTGTACAACACCAAAAAATCGTACAGATGGGCCAAAAACGACACGGAAAAATACCAGAAAACAATTAGCAATGCATCAACTCAAGCTCTCTTAGACACCTTTCTGGATAACATATACACTCACAATAAAGAAGGCGTAAACCGGGCAGTTAGTAAACTAAACAATATTTTTGATAATTTGGCAACAAATGCAAACTTGAAAGCTCGCAAGAACAAACCCAAAACAAAAAACTATGAAAAATGGTTTGACCATGATTGCCATAACATGAGGAAAAAACTTAGAAAACTATCAAACCAAAAACACAGACATCCAGAAAACGAGGAATTACGCCTTACTTATTGTCAGACGCTAACACAATACAGAAACACACTCAGGACCAAAAAAGAGCAATTTATTAAGAATACACTCAGCTCCATGGAGGAATCCATTGAGTCGAATTGTTTCTGGGACAACTTGAAAACACTACACAAAAAACAACACGACGATTTGTCCATTCAAAATGGGGACACATGGGTAAACTACTTTGAAAAATTATACCAGAAAAACACACTAGGACCAGAGCAACACCAAATACGCAAAAAACTTGAAAAGCTTGAAATGGCCATAAAAGATAACCAAAACCCGCTAGACGCCATAATAACAGAAAAAGAACTTCTTGAAAAACTCAAGGACCTGCGACCAGGAAAAGCTTGCGGGACAGACGGCATACTAAACGAGATGATTAAACACGCAGACGACAAACTGAAACTGGCTATCCTAAAACTCTTCAACTTGGTTCTGAGTGTCGGTTATTTCCCTGACATCTGGAACAAAGGACTCATAACACCCATATACAAAAGTGGGGACAAAATCGACCCAAACAACTATCGAGGCATCTGTGTAAACAGTAACCTGGGGAAGGTATTCTGTAGCATCATAAACAAAAGACTTATAAACTTCCTTGAAGAGCACAATGTCTTGAGTAAAAGCCAAATTGGATTCCTGCCAAACTATAGAACATCCGATCATATCTTCACCCTACAGACCCTAATTGACAAACACGTTCACCATAACAAAAGCAAAATCTACGCATGCTTTGTAGATTTCCAGAAGGCTTTCGACTCCATCTGGCATGACGGTTTATTCCTGAAACTTATCGAAAGCGGGGTAGGAGGGAAAACATATGATGTAATTAAATCAATGTATACAAACAATAAATGTGCAGTTAAAATTGGAGACAAACAAACAAAATACTTCCCACAGGGGCGGGGGGTGACGCAGGGCTCGCCAATCTCACCGACACTCTTTAATATTTACATTAATGGATTGGCAAAACTACTTGAACAATCTACAGCACCCGGCCTCACCCTATATGAATCCAAGGTTAAATTCCTCCTCTATGCCGACGACCTGGTTCTGCTGTCACCAACTAAGGAGGGTTTACAGCAGAACCTGGACCTGCTGGAGTCGTACTGCCAGACTTGGGCCCTGACAATAAATCCAAAAAAAACCAAAGTCCTTGTGTTCCAGCAAAGATCCAAACAACATGGACCCACAATAAATTTCACAGTAGGAACAACCAAAATTGAACAAACCACTCACTACACATACTTGGGCTTAAAAATCAGTTCTACGGGAAACTTCAAACTGGCTGTGAATGAACTGAAAGAGAAAGCAAGAAGGGCTTTCTATGCCATCAAAAAATCAATCCAAATAGGAATCCCAATTAGCATTTGGCTCAAAATTTTCAAATCAGTAATTGAACCAATTGCACTCTATGGCAGTGAGGTCTGGGGACCACTAACACAACAAGATTTTGCAAAATGGGACAAACACCCAATTGAGATCCTACATGCGGAATTCTGTAAAAGTATCCTCCGGACTCAAAGGAAAACAGTAAACAACGCATGCAGGGCGGAACTAGGCCAATACCCATTAATAATCACTATCCAAAAAAGAGCCACCAAATTTTGGAATCACCTACAAATGAGCAACCCCCAATGCTATCACTACGACGCCCTGAAATGCCAAGAGCTGACCATAAAGAAGAATATCATCAGTCAACTAGTCCTGGGACTCAATAAAGTAACTAATAACAATACTAACAATAACCAGCCCCAGGACAGTGACAGGGTAACACAAAGAATTCGACCCAACACAATCGTCGCTAAGCAAAAGGAAAAATATCTGTCATATTGGGCAGAAACAACAAAAACCCAAAGCAAACTCAATTGCTACTTGGCCCTAAACAGACAATACAACATAGCTGATTACCTGACCATGGTAAAGGATAACAAACTGAGAAGAACCTTGACAAGGTACAGACTTAGCGAACATAGCCTAGCGATCGAAAAAGGCAGACACAGGCAGACCAGGCTGCCAAGAGAAGACAGGATATGCTCTCACTGCAGTCAGGGAGTAGTTGAGACAGAGATGCACTTCCTCACAGCCTGTGGAAAATATCAGGGCATCAGAGAGAATTTCTATCAAAAATTCTCACAAATATGCCCTGAATTCAGAAATCTGACTGACAACCAAAAACTCCCATTCCTACTGGGGGAGGAGAGAAGCTGTGTAACACTGGCGGCACACTATGTTACAGCTTGCCATGAACAGAGGGACAACCAGTAAACTAAGACAAGAGTATATATAAACAAGGCGAAAATATATTTATAAACTCAGGGATATACCTGTTTATACACTGTATGAATGGAACCGCGTTTATGTGTTCAACCATAAATGTATTTTGATGCTTTGGCAACATAAGATGTACCTTATCATGCCAATAAAGCGATTTGTATTGTATTGTATTGTTATACAATGACAGACCTATACCCACCATTACTGTACCCGTGTTATACAGTGACAGACCTGTACCCACCAGTACTGTACCCCAATGTTATACAGCGACAGACCTGTACCCACCAGTACTGTACCCCAGTGTTATACATTGACAGACCTGTACGTACCAGAACTGTACCCGTGTTATACATTGACAGACCTGTACCCACCAGTACTGTACCCAAGTGTTATACAGTGACAGACCTATACCCACCAGTACTGTACCCGTGTTATACAGCGACAGACCTGTACCCACCAGTACTGTACCCCAGTGTTATACAGTGACAGACCCACACCCACAGTACTGAACCCCAGTGTTATACAGTGACAGACGTGCACCCACCAGTACTGTACCCCAGTGTTATACAGCGACAGACCTGTACCCACCAGACCTGTACCCCAGTGTTATACAGTGACAGACCTGTACCCACCAGTGCTGTACCCCAGTGTCATACAGTGACATACCTGTACCCACCAGAACTGTAGGCCAGTGTTATACAGTGACAGAGCTGTGCCCACCAGTACTGTACCCCAGTGCTGTTCAGTGACAGACCTGTACCCACCAGTACTGTACCCCAGTGTTATACAGTGACAGACCTGTACCCACCAGTACTGTACCCGTGTTATATAGCGACAGACATGTACGTACCAGTACTGTATCCCAGTGTTATACAGTGACAGACCTGTACCCACCAGTACTGTACCCGTGTTATACAGTGACAGACCTGTACCCACCAGTACTGCACCCATGTTATACAGTGACAGGCCTGTACCACCAGTACTGTACCCGTGTTATACAGTGAAAGACCTGTACCCACCAGTACTGTACCCCAGTTTTATACAGTGACAGACCTGTACCCACCAGTACTGTACCCCAGTGTTCTACAGTGACAGACCGGTACCCATCCATTACTGTACCCCAGTGTTATACAGTGAGACCTGTACCCACCAGTACTGTACCCCAGGGTTATACAGTGACAGACCTGTACCCACCAGTACTGTACCCCAGTGTTATATAGTGACAGACCCGTACCCACAGTACTGTACCGCAGTGTTATACAGTGACAGACCCATACCCACATTACTGAACCTCAGTGTTATACAGTGACAGACCTGTACCCACCAGTACTGTACCAGTGTTATACAGTGACAGACCTATACCCACCAGTACTGTACCCCAGGGTTATACAATGACAGACCTGTACCCACCAGTACTGTACCCCAATGTTATACAGTGTCAGACCTGTACCCACCAGTACTGTACCCCAGTGTTATACAGGGACAGACCTATACGTACCAGTACTGTACCCCAGTGTTATACAGTGACAGACCTGTACCAACCAGTACTGTACCCCAGTGTTATACAGTGACAGACCTGTACCCACTAGTACTGTACCCCAGTGTTATACAGTGACAGACCTGTACCCACCAGTACTGTACCTCAGTGTTATACAGTGACAGACCTGTACCCACCAGTACTGTACACCAATGTTACACAATGACAGACCTATACCCACCAGTACTGTACCCCAGGGTTATAAAGCAACAGACCTGTTCCCACCAGTATTGTACCCCAGTGTTATACAGCGACAGACCTGTACGCAACAGTACTGCACCCCAGTGTTATACATTGACAGACCTGTACCCACCAGTACTATCCCCCAGTGTTATACAATGACAGACCTATACCCACCATTACTGCACCCGTGTTATACAGCGACAGACCTGTACCCACCAGTACTGTACCCCAGTGTTATAGAGCGACAGACCTGTACCTACCAGTACTGTACCCCAGTGTTATACATTGACAGACCTGTACCCACCAGTACTGTACCCCAGTGTTATACATTGACAGACCTGTACGTACCAGAACTGTACCCCAGTGTTATACATTGACAGACCTGTACCCACCAGTACTGTACCCCAGTGTTATACAGTGACAGACCAATACCCACCAGTACTGTACTCGTGTTATACAGCGACAGACCTGTACCCACCAGTACTGTACCCCA
The DNA here is from genome assembly GCF_052327205.1 of Somniosus microcephalus. NCBI lineage: Eukaryota > Metazoa > Chordata > Chondrichthyes > Squaliformes > Somniosidae > Somniosus > Somniosus microcephalus. The sequence continues at coordinate 54,859,936 of NW_028225182.1, read as the reverse complement.
GTGTTATACAGTGACAGACCTGTACCCACCAGTACTGACCCGCAGTGTTATACAGTGACAGACGTGTACCCACCAGTACTGTACCCCAGTGTTATAGAGGGACAGACCTATACGTACCAGTACTGCACCCCAGTGTTATACAGTGACAGACCTGTACCCACCAGTACTGTACCCCAGCGTTACATAGTGACAGAGCTGTACCCACCAGTACTGTACCCCAGTGTTATACATTGACAGACCCGTACTAAGAGTGCTGTACCCCAGTGTTATGCAGTGACAGACCCATACACACAGTACGGAACCACAGTGTAAAACTATGACAGACCTGTACCCACCAGTACTGTACCCCAGTGTTATTCAGTGCCAGACCTGTACCAACCAGTACTGTACCCCAGTGTTATACAGTGACAGACGTGCACCCACCAGTACTGTACCCCAGTGTTATACAGCGACAGACCTGTACCCACCAGACCTGTACCCCAGTGTTATACAGTGACAGACCTGTACCCACCAGTGCTGTACCCCAGTGTCATACAGTGACATACCTGTACCCACCAGAACTGTAGGCCAGTGTTATACAGTGACAGAGCTGTGCCCACCAGTACTGTACCCCAGTGCTGTTCACTGACAGACCTGTACCCACCAGTACTGTACCCCAGTGTTATACAGTGACAGACCTGTACCCACCAGTACTGTACCCGTGTTATATAGCGACAGACATGTACGTACCAGTACTGTATCCCAGTGTTATACAGTGACAGACCTGTACCCACCAGTACTGTACCCGTGTTATACAGTGACAGACCTGTACCCACCAGTACTGCACCCATGTTATACAGTGACAGGCCTGTACCACCAGTACTGTACCCGTGTTATACAGTGAAAGACCTGTACCCACCAGTACTGTACCCCAGTTTTATACAGTGACAGACCTGTACCCACCAGTACTGTACCCCAGTGTTCTACAGTGACAGACCGGTACCCATCCATTACTGTACCCCAGTGTTATACAGTGAGACCTGTACCCACCAGTACTGTACCCCAGGGTTATACAGTGACAGACCTGTACCCACCAGTACTGTACCCCAGTGTTATATAGTGACAGACCCGTACCCACAGTACTGTACCGCAGTGTTATACAGTGACAGACCCATACCCACATTACTGAACCTCAGTGTTATACAGTGACAGACCTGTACCCACCAGTACTGTACCAGTGTTATACAGTGACAGACCTATACCCACCAGTACTGTACCCCAGGGTTATACAATGACAGACCTGTACCCACCAGTACTGTACCCCAATGTTATACAGTGTCAGACCTGTACCCACCAGTACTGTACCCCAGTGTTATACAGGGACAGACCTATACGTACCAGTACTGTACCCCAGTGTTATACAGTGACAGACCTGTACCAACCAGTACTGTACCCCAGTGTTATACAGTGACAGACCTGTACCCACTAGTACTGTACCCCAGTGTTATACAGTGACAGACCTGTACCCACCAGTACTGTACCTCAGTGTTATACAGTGACAGACCTGTACCCACCAGTACTGTACACCAATGTTACACAATGACAGACCTATACCCACCAGTACTGTACCCCAGGGTTATAAAGCAACAGACCTGTTCCCACCAGTATTGTACCCCAGTGTTATACAGCGACAGACCTGTACGCAACAGTACTGCACCCCAGTGTTATACATTGACAGACCTGTACCCACCAGTACTATCCCCCAGTGTTATACAATGACAGACCTATACCCACCATTACTGCACCCGTGTTATACAGCGACAGACCTGTACCCACCAGTACTGTACCCCAGTGTTATAGAGCGACAGACCTGTACCTACCAGTACTGTACCCCAGTGTTATACATTGACAGACCTGTACCCACCAGTACTGTACCCCAGTGTTATACATTGACAGACCTGTACGTACCAGAACTGTACCCCAGTGTTATACATTGACAGACCTGTACCCACCAGTACTGTACCCCAGTGTTATACAGTGACAGACCAATACCCACCAGTACTGTACTCGTGTTATACAGCGACAGACCTGTACCCACCAGTACTGTACCCCAGTGTTATACAGTGACAGACCTGTACCCACCAGTACTGACCCGCAGTGTTATACAGTGACAGACGTGTACCCACCAGTACTGTACCCCAGTGTTATAGAGGGACAGACCTATACGTACCAGTACTGCACCCCAGTGTTATACAGTGACAGACCTGTACCCACCAGTACTGTACCCCAGCGTTACATAGTGACAGAGCTGTACCCACCAGTACTGTACCCCAGTGTTATACATTGACAGACCCGTACTAAGAGTGCTGTACCCCAGTGTTATGCAGTGACAGACCCATACACACAGTACGGAACCACAGTGTAAAACTATGACAGACCTGTACCCACCAGTACTGTACCCCAGTGTTATTCAGTGCCAGACCTGTACCAACCAGTACTGTACCCCAGTGTTATACAGTGACAGACCTGTACCCACCAGTACTGTACCCCAGTGTTCTGCAGTGACAGACCTGTACCCACCAGTACTGTACCCCAGTGTTATACAGTGACAGACCTGTACACACCAGTACTGTACCCCAGTGTTATACAGTGACAGACCTGTACCCACCAGTATTGTACCTGAATGTTATGCAGTGACAGACCTGTACCCACCAGTACTGTACCCGTGTTATACAGCAACAGAGCTGTACCCAACAGTACTGTACCCCAGTGTTATACAGTGACAGACCTGTACACACCAGTACTGTACCCCAGTGTTATAAAGTGACAGACCTGTACCCACCAGTATTGTACCCCAATGTTATGCAGTGACAGACCTGTACCCACCAGTACTGTACCCCAGTGTTATACAGCGACAGACCTGTACGTACCAGAACTGTACCCGTGTTATACATTGACAGACCTGTACCCACCAGTACTGTACCCAAGTGTTATACAGTGACAGACCTATACCCACCAGTACTGTACCCGTGTTATACAGCGACAGACCTGTACCCACCAGTATTGTACCCCAGTGTTATACAGTGACAGACCCACACCCACAGTACTGAACCCCAGTGTTATACAGTGACAGACGTGTACCCACCAGTACTGTACCCCAGTGTTATACAGCGACAGACCTGTACCCAACAGTACTGCACCCCAGTGTTATACAGTGACAGACCTGTACCCCAGTGTTATACAGTGACAGACCTGTACCCACCAGTCCTGTACCCCAGTGTCATACAGTGACATACCTGTACTCACCAGACCTGTAGGCCAGTGTTATACAGTGACAGAGCTGTGCCCACCAGTACTGTACCGCAGTGCTGTTCAGTGACAGACCTGTACCCACCAGACCTGTACCCACCAGTACTGTACCCCAGCATTATATAGCGACAGAGTTGTAACCACCAGTACTGTACCGCGGTGTTATACAGTGACAGACCTGTACCCAACAGTACTGTACCCCAGCGTTATTCAAAGACAGACCTGTACCCACCAGTACTGTATCCCCGTGTTATACAGTGACAGACCTGTACCCACCAGTACTGTACCCGTGTTATACAGTGACAGACCTGTACCCACCAGTCCTGCACCCATGTTATACACTGACAGGCCTGTACCACCAGTACTTTACCCGTGTTGTACAGTGAAAGACCTGTACCCACCAGTACTGTACCCCAGTTTTATACAGTGACAGACCTGTACCCACCAGTACTGTACCCCAGTGTTCTACAGTGACAGACCGGTACCCATCCATTACTGTACCCCAGTGTTATACAGTGAGACCTGTACCCACCAGTACAGTACCCCAGGGTTATACAGTGACAGACCTGTACCCACCGGTACTGTACCCCAATGTTATACAGTGATAGACCTGTACCCACCAGTACTGTACCCCAGTGTTATATAGTGACAGACCCGTACCCACAGTACTGTACCACAGTGTTATACAGTGACAGACCCATACCCACATTAGTGAACCTCAGTGTTATACAGTGACAGACCTGTACCCACCAGTACTGTACCAGTGTTATACAGTGACAGACCTATACCCACCAGTACTGTACCCCAGGGTTATACAATGACAGACCTGTACCCACCAGTACTGTACCCCAATGTTATACAGTGTCAGACCTGCACCCACCAGTACTGTACCCCAGTGTTATACAGTGACAGACTTGTACCCACCAGTACTGTACCCCAGTGTTATACAGGGACAGACCTATACGTACCAGTACTGTACCCCAGTGTTATACAGTGACAGACCGGTACCAACCAGTACTGTACCCCAGTGTTATACAGCGACAGACCTGTACCTACCAGTACTGTACCCCAGTGTTATACATTGACAGACCTGTACCCACCAGTACTGTACCCCAGTGTTATACATTGACAGACCTGTACGTACCAGAACTGTACCCCAGTGTTATACATTGACAGACCTGTACCCACCAGTACTGTACCCCAGTGTTATACAGTGACAGACCAATACCCACCAGTACTGTACCCGTGTTATACAGCGACAGACCTGTACCCACCAGTACTGTACCCCAGTGTTATACAGTGACAGACCTGTACCCACCAGTACTGACCCGCAGTGTTATACAGTGACAGACGTGTACCCACCAGTACTGTACCCCAGTGTTATAGAGGGACAGACCTATACGTACCAGTACTGCACCCCAGTGTTATACAGTGACAGACCTGTACCCACCAGTACTGTACCCCAGCGTTACATAGTGACAGAGCTGTACCCACCAGTACTGTACCCCAGTGTTATACATTGACAGACCCGTACTAAGAGTGCTGTACCCCAGTGTTATGCAGTGACAGACCCATACACACAGTACGGAACCACAGTGTTATACTATGACAGACCTGTACCCACCAGTACTGTACCCCAGTGTTATTCAGTGCCAGACCTGTACCAACCAGTACTGTACCCCAGTGTTATACAGTGACAGACCTGTACCCACCAGTACTGTACCCCAGTGTTCTGCAGTGACAGACCTGTACGCACCAGTACTGTACCCCAGTGTTATATAGTGACAGACCTGTACACACCAGTACTGTACCCCAGTGTTATACAGCGACAGACCTGTACCCAACAGTACTGCACCCCAGTGTTATACAGTGACAGACCTGTACCCCAGTGTTATACAGTGACAGACCTGAACCCACCAGTCCTGTACCCCAGTGTCATACAGTGACATACCTGTACTCACCAGACCTGTAGGCCAGTGTTATACAGTGACAGAGCTGTGCCCACCAGTACTGTACCGCAGTGCTGTTCAGTGACAGACCTGTACCCACCAGACCTGTACCCACCAGTACTGTACCCCAGCATTATATAGCGACAGAGTTGTAACCACCAGTACTGTACCGCGGTGTTATACAGTGACAGACCTGTACCCAACAGTACTGTACCCCAGCGTTATACAAAGACAGACCTGTACCCACCAGTACTGTATCCCCGTGTTATACAGTGACAGACCTGTACCCACCAGTACTGTACCCGTGTTATACAGTGACAGACTTGTACCCACCAGTGCTGCACCCATGTTATACACTGACAGGCCTGTACCACCAGTACTGTACCCGTGTTGTACAGTGAAAGACCTGCACCCACCAGTACTGTACCCCAGTTTTATACAGTGACAGACCTGTACCCACCAGTACTGTACCCCAGTGTTCTACAGTGACAGACCGGTACCCATCCATTACTGTACCCCAGTGTTATACAGTGAGACCTGTACCCACCAGTGCTGTACCCCAGGGTTATACAGTGACAGACCTGTACCCACCGGTACTGTACCCCAATGTTATACAGTGATAGACCTGTACCCACCAGTACTGTACCCCAGTGTTATATAGTGACCCGTACCCACAGTACTGTACCGCAGTGTTATACAGTGACAGACCCATACCCACATTAGTGAACCTCAGTGTTATACAGTGACAGACCTGTACCCACCAGTACTGTACCAGTGTTATACAGTGACAGACCTATACCCACCAGTACTGTACCCCAGGGTTATACAATGACAGACCTGTACCCACCAGTACTGTACCCCAATGTTATACAGTGTCAGACCTGCACCCACCAGTACTGTACCCCAGTGTTATACAGGGACAGACCTATACGTACCAGTACTGTACCCCAGTGTTATACAGTGACAGACCGGTACCAACCAGTACTGTACCCCAGTGTTATACAGTGACAGACCTGTACCCACCAGTACTGTACCCCAGTGTTATACAGTGACAGACCTGTACCCACCAGTACTGTACCTCAGTGTTATACAGTGACAGACCTGTACCCACCAGTACTGTACACCAATGTTATACAGTGACAGACCTATACCCACCAGTACTGTACCCCAGGGTTATAAAGCAACAGACCTGTACCCACCAGTACTGTACCCCAGTGTTATACAGCGACAGACCTGTACCCAACAGCACTGCACCCGTGTTTTACAGTGACAGACCTGTACCCACCAGTACTGCACCCGTGTTTTACAGTGACAGACCTGTACCCACCAGTACTGTACCCCAGTGTTATACAGTGACTGACCTGTATCCACCAGTACTGTGCCCGTGTTATACTGTGACAGACCTGTACCCACCAGTACTGTACCCCAGTGTTATACAGTGAGGCCTGTACCCACCAGTACTGTACCCCAGGGTTATACAGTGACACACCTGTACGCACCAGTACTGTGCCCCAGTGTTATACAGTGACAGACCTGTACCCACCAGTACTGTACCCCAGTGTTATACAGTGACATACCTGTACCCACCAGTACTGTACCCCAGGGTTATACAGTGACAGACCTGTACCCACCAGTACTGTACCCCAGTGTTATACAGTGACAGACCTGCACCCACCAGTACTGTACCCCAGTGCTGTACAGTGACAGACCTGTACCCACCAGTACTGCACCCGTTATATAGTGACAGACCTGTACCCATCAGTACTGTACCCGTGTTTTACAGTGACAGACCTGTACCCACCAGTACTGTACCCATGTTATACAGTGACAGACCTGTACCCACCAGTACTGTGCCCCAGTGTTATACAGTGACAGACCTGTACCCACCAGTACTGTACCCAGTGTTCTAGTGACAGACCTGTACCCACCAGTACTGTATCCCAGTGTTATACAGTGAGACCTGTACCCACCAGTACTGTACCCCAGTGTTATACAGTGACAGACCTGTACACACCAGTACTGTACCCCAGTGTTTCAGTGACAGACCTGTACCCACCAGTACTGCACCCGTGTTATACAGTGACAGACCTGTACCCACCAGTACTGTACCCCAGTGTTATACAGTGACAGACCTGTACCCACCAGTACTGTACCCCAGTGTTATACAGTGACAGACCTGTACCCACCAGTACTGTACCCATGTTATACAGTGACAGACCTGTACCCACCAGTACTGTACCCCAGTGTTATACAGTGACAGACCTGTACCCACCAGTACTGTACCCCAGTGTTATATAGCAAGAGACCTGTAACCACCAGTACTGTAGCGCGGTGTTATACAGTGACAGACCTGTACCCAACAGTACTGTACACCAGTGTTATACAGCGACAGACCAATACCCACCAGTACTGTACCCGTTATACAGCGACAGACCTGTACGTACCAGTACTGTACCCCAGTGTTATACAGCGACAGACCTGTACCCACCAGTACTTTACCCCAGTGTTCTACAGTGACAGACCTGTGCCCACCAGTACTGTACCCATGTTATACAGCGACAGTCCTGTACCCACCAGTACTGTACGCCAGTGTTATACAGTGACAGAACTGTACCCACCAGTACTGTACCCCAGTGTTATACAGTGAGACCGGTACCCACCAGTACTGTACCTCAGGGTTATACAGTGGCAGACCTGTACCCACCAGTACTGTACCCGTGTTATACAGTGACAGACCTGTACCCACCAGTACTGTACCCGTGTTATACAGTGACAGACCCGTACCCAGAGTACAGTACCCCAGTGTTATACAGTGACAGACCCATACCCACAGTACTGAACCCCAGTGTTATACAGTGACAGACCTGTACCCACCAGTACTGTACCCCATTGTTATACAGGGAAAGACCTATACGTACCAGTACTGTACCCCAGTGTTATACAGTGACAGGCCCATACCCACAGTACTGAACCCCAGTGTTATACAGTGACAGACCTGTACCCACCAGTACTGTACCCCATTGTTATACAGGGACAGACCTATACGTACCAGTACTGTACCCCAGTGTGATACAGCGACAGACCTGTACCCAAAAGTACTATACCCCGGTGTTATACCGCGACAGACCTGTGCCCACCAGACCTGTACGCCAATGTTATACAGTGACAGACCTGTACCCACCAGTACTGCACCCCAGTGTTGTACAGTGAGACCTGTACCCACCAGTACTGTACCCCAGTGTTATACGGTGACAGACCTGTACTCACAAGTACTGTACCCGTGTTATACAGCGACAGACCTGTACCCACCAGTACTGCACCCGTGTATTACAGTGACAGACCTATACCCACCAGTACTGTACCCCAGTGTTATACAGTGACAGACCTGTACCCACCAGTACTGTGCCCCAGAGTGACACAGTCACAGACCTGTACCCACCAGTACTGTACCCAGTGTTCTACAGTGACAGACCTGTACCCACCAGTGCCGTACCCCAGTGTTATACAGTGAGACCTGTACCCACCAGTACTGTGCACCAGGGTTATACAGTAACAGACTAGTACGCACCAGTACTGTACCCCAATGTCATACAGTGACAGACCTGTACCCACCAGTACTGTACCCCAGTGTTATACAGTGACAGACCTGTACCCACCAGTACTGTACCCGTGTTATACAGTGACAGACCCGTACACACAGTACTGAACCACAGTGTTATACAATGACAGACCTGTACCCACCAGCGCTGTACCGCAGTGTTATACAGTGAGAGACCTGAACCCAACAGTACTTTACCCCAGTGTTATACAGTGACAGACCGCTGCCCACCAGACCTGTACGCCAATGTTATACAGTGACAGACCTGTACCCACCAGTACTGCACCCCAGTGTTGTACAGTGAGACCTGTACCCACCAGTACTGTACCCCAGTGTTATACAATGACAGACCTGTACCCACCAGTACTGTACCCCAGTGTTATACAGTGACAGACCTGTACCCACCAGTAATATACCCCAGTGTTATACAGTGACAGACCTGTACCCACCAGTACTGTACCCCAGTGTTATACAGAGTCAGACCTGTACCCACCAGCACTGTACCCCAGTGTTATAGAGTGACAGGCCTGTACCCACCAGTACTGTACCCGTGTTATACAGCGACAGACCTGTACGTACCAGTATTGTACCCAAGTGTTATACAGCGACAGACCTTTACCCACCAGTACTGCACCCGTGTTTTACAGTGACAGACCTGTACCCACCAGTACTGTACCCAGCGTTATACAGTGACAGACCTGTACCCACCAGTACTGTACCCCAGTGTTATACAGTGACAGACCTGTACCCACCAGTACTGTACCCGTGTTATACAGTGACAGACCTGTACCCACCAGTACTGTACCCCAGTGTTATACAGTGACAGACCTGTACCCACTAGTACTGTACACCAATGTTATACAGTGACAGACCTGTACCCACTGGTACTGTACACCAATGTTATACAGTGACAGACCTGTACCCACCAGTACTGTACCCCAGGATTATACAGCAACAGACCTGTACCCACCAGACCTGTCCCACAGTCTCATACATGTGACAGACATGTACCCACCAGTACTGTACCCCATGTTATACAGTGACAGACTGGTAACCCCCAGTACTGTACCGCAGTGTGATACAGTGACAGACCTGTACCCACGAGTAGTGTACCCCAGTCTTATACAGTGACACACCTGTACCCACCAGTACTGTACCCGTGTTATACAGTGACGGATCTGTACCCACCAGCAGTGCACCCCAGTGTTGTACAGTGACAGACCTGTGCCCACCAGCACTGTACCCGTGTTATACAGTGACAAACTTGTACCCACCAGTACTGTACCCGTGTTATACAGCGACAGACCTGTACCCACCAGTACTGCACCCGTTATACAGTGACAGACCTGTACCCACTAGTACTGCACCCGTGTTTTACAGTGACAGACCTGTACCCACCAGTACTGTACCCCAGGGTTATACAGTGACAGACCTGTACCCACCAGTACTGCACCTGTGTTATACAGAGACAGACCTGTACCCACCAGTACTGTACCCCAGTGTTATACAGTGACAGACCTGTACCCACCAGTACTGTAATCCAGTGTTATATAGTGACAGACCTGTACCCACCAGTACTGTACCTGTGTTATACAGAGACAGACCTGTACCCACCAGTACTGTACCCCAGTGTTATACAGTGACAGACCTGTACCCACCAGTACTGTACCCCAGTGTTATACAGCGAGAGACCTGTAACCACCAGTACTGTAGCGCGGTGTCATACAGCGACAGACCTGTACCCACCAGTATTGTACCCCAGTGTTATACATTGACAGACCTGTACCCACCAGTACTGTACCCCAGTGTTATACACTGACAGAGCTATACCCACCAGTACTGTACCCGTGTTATACGGCGACAGACCCGTCCGTACCAGTACTGTACCCCAGTGTTATACAGTGACAGACCTGTACCCACCAGTACTGTACCCGTGTTATACAGTGACAGACCTGCACCCATCAGTACTGTACCCCAGTGTTATACAGTGACAGACCTGTACCCACCAGTACTGTACCCCAATGTTATACAGTGACAGACCTGTACCCACCAGTACTGTACCCCAGTGTTATTCAGTGACAGACCTGTACCCACCAGTACTGTACCCGTGTTATACATTGACTGACCTGTACCCACCAGGACTGTACCCCAGTGTTATACAGTGACAGACCCATACCCACAGTACTGAACCCCAGTGTTATACAGTGACAGACCTGTACCCACCAGGACTGTACCCCAGTGTTATACAGGAACAGACCTGTACCCACCAGTACTTTACCCCAGTGTTATACAGTGACAGAACTGTACCCACCAGTACTGTGCCCCAGTTTTATACAGTGACAGACCCGTACCCACAGTACTGTACCCCAGTGTTATACAGTGACAGACCCATACCCACAGTACTGAACCCCAGTGTTATACAGTGACAGACCTTTACCCACCAGTACTGTACCCGTGTTATACAGCGACAGACCTGTACCCACCAGTACTGTACCCCAGTGTTATACAGTGACAGGCCTGTACCCACCAGTACTGTACCCGTGTTATACAGCGACAGACCTGTACGTACCAGTACTGTGCCCCAGTGTTATACAGCGACAGACCTGTACCCACCAGTACTGCACCCGTGTTTTACAGTGACAGACCTGTACCCACCAGTACTGTGCCCGTGTTAAACAGTGACAGACCTGTACCCACCAGTACTGTACCCCAGTGTGAAACAGTGAGACCTGTACCCACCAGTACTGTACCCCAATGTCATACAGTGACAGACCTGTACCCACCAGTACTGTAACCCAGTGTTATACAGTGACAGACCTGTACCCACCAGTACTGTACCCGTGTTATACAGTGACCGACCTGTACCCACCAGTACTGTACCCCAGTGTTTTTCAGTTACAGACCTGTACCCACCAGTACTGAACCCATGTTATACAGTGACAGACCTGTACCCACCAGTACTGTACCCCAGTGTTATACAGTGACAGACCTGTACCCACCAGTACTGTACCCCAGTGTTATATAGCGAGAGATCTGTAACCACCAGTACTGTAGCGCGGTGTCATACAGTAACAGACCTGTACCCACCAGTACCGTACCCGTGTTATACAGTGACAGACCTATACCCACCAGTACTGTACCCCAGTGTTATACAGTGACAGACCTATACCCACCAGCACTGCACCCCAGTGTTGTACAGTGAGACCTGTACCCACCAGTGCTGTGCCCCAGTGTTATACAGTGACTGACCTGTACCCACGAGTACTGTACCCCAGTGTTATACAGTGACAGACCTGTACCCACCAGTACTGTACCCCAGTGTTATACAGGGGCAGGCCTATACCCACCAGTACTGTACCCGTGTTATACAGCGACAGACCAGTCCGTACCAGTACTGTACCCCAGTGTTATACAGCGACAGACCTGTACCCACCAGTACTGTACCCCAGTGTTATAGAGTGACAGACCTGTGCCCACCAGTATTGTCCCCGTGTTATACAGCGACAGACCTGTACCCACCAGTACTGTACCCAAGTGTTATACAGGGACAGACCTATACGTACCAGTACTGTACCCCAGTGTTATACAGTAACAGGCCTGTACCCACCAGTACTGTACACCAGTATTATACAGTGACAGACCTGTACACACCAGTACTGTACCCGTGTTATACAGCGACAGACCTGTACCCACCAGTACTATACCCCAGTGTTATACAGTGACAGACCTGTCCCCACCAGTACGGTACTCCAGTGTTATACAGAGACAGACCTGTACCCACCAGTACTGTACCCCAGTGTTATACAGTGACAGACATATACCCACCAGGACTGTACCCCAGGGTTATACAGTGACAGACCTGTACCCACCAGTACTGCACCCGTTAGACAGTGACAGACCTGCACCCACCAGTACTGTACCCGTGTTATACAGTGACAGACCTGTACCCAACAGTACTGTACCCCAGTGTTATACATTGACAGGCCTGTACCCACCAGTACTGTACCCCAGTGTTATACAGTGACAGACCTGTACCCACCAGTACTTTACCTCAGTGTTATACAGTGACAGACCCGTACCCAGAGTACTGTACCCCAGTGTTATACAGTCACAGACCCATACACACGGTACTGAACCACAGTGTTACACAATGACAGACCTGTACCCACCAGTACTGTACCCCAGTGTTATACAGTGACAGGCCTGTACCCACCAGTACTATACCCGTGTTATACAGTGACAGACCTGTACCCACCAGTACTGTACCCCAGTGTTATACAATGACGGACCTGTACCCACCAGTATTGTACCCGTGTTATACAGAGACAGACCTGTACCCACCAGTCCTGTACCCCAGTGTTATACAGTGACAGCCCTGTACCCACCAGTACTGCACCCCAATGTTATACAGTGACAGACCTGTACCCACCAGTACTGTACCCCAGTGTTATACAGCGACAGACCTGTACCCACCAGTACTGCACCCGTGTTTTACAGTGACAGACCTGTACCCACCAGTACTGTACCCGTGTTATACAGTGACAGACCTATACCCACCAGTACTGTACCCCAGTGTTATACAGTGACAGACCTGTACCCACCAGTACTGTGCCCCAGAGTTATAGTGAGACCTGTACCCACCAGTACTGTACACCAGGGTTATACAGTGACAGACTTGTACGCACCAGTACTGTACCACAATGTCATACAGTGACAGACCTGTACCCACCAGTACTGTACCCCAGTGTTATTCAGTGACAGACCTGTACCCACCAGTACTGTACCCGTGTTATACAGTGACAGACCCATACACACAGTACTGAACCACAGTGTTATACAATGACAGACCTGTACCCACCAGTGCTCTACCGCAGTGTTGTACAGCGACAGCCCTGAACCCAACAGTACTTTACCCCAGTGTTATACAGCGACAGACCTGTGCCCACCAGACCTGTACGCCAATGTATACAGTGACAGACCTGTACCCACCAGTACTGCACCCGTGTTATACAGTGACAGACCTGTACCTACCAGTACTGTACCCCAGTGTTGTACAATGAGACCTGTACCCACCAGTACTGTACCCCAGTGTTATACAGTGACAGACCTGTACACACCAGTACTGTACCCGTTATACAGCGACAGACCAGTCCGTACCAGTACTGTACCCCAGTGTTATACAGCGACAGACCTGTACCCACCAGTACTGTACCCCAGTGTTATACAGTGACAGACCTGTGCCCACCACTATTGTCCCCGTGTGAAACAGCGACAGACCTGTGCCCACCAGTACTGTACCCCAGTGTTATACAGTGACAGACCTGTACCCACCAGTACTGTACCCCAGTGTTATACAGCGACAGAACTGTACCCACCAGTACTGTACCCCAGTGTTATACAGTGACAGACCTGTACCCACCAGTACGGTACCCCAGTGTTATACAGAGACAGACCTGTACCCACCAGTACTGTACCCCAGTGTTATACAGTGACAGACATGTACCCACCAGTACTGTACCCCAGGGTTATACAGTGACAGACCTGTACCCACCAGTACTGCACCCGTTATACAGGGACAGACCTGCACCCACCAGTACTGTACCCGTGTTATACAGTGACAGACCTGTACCCAACAGTACTGTACCCCAGTGTTATACAGTGACAGACCTGTACCCACCAGTACTGTACCCGTGTTATACAGAGACAGACCTGTACCCACCAGTACTGTACCCCAGTGTTATACAGTGACGGACCTGTACCCACCAGTATTGTACCCGTGTTATACAGAGACAGACCTGTACCCACCAGTACTGTACCCCAGTGTTATACAGTGACAGCCCTGTACCCACCAGTACTGCACCCCAATGTTATACAGTGACAGACCTGTACCCACCAGTACTGTACCCCAGTGTTATACAGGGGCAGGCCTGTACCTACCAGTACTGTACCCGTGTTATACAGCGACAGACCTGTACGTACCAGTACTGTACCCCAGTGTTATACAGCGACAGATCGGTACCCACCAGTACTGCACCCGTGTTATACAGCGACAGACCTGTACGTGCCAGTACTGTACCCCAGTGTTATACAGCGACAGACCTGTACCCACCAGTACTGCACCCGTGTTTTACAGTGACAGACCTGTACCCACCAGTACTGTACCCGTGTTATACAGTGACAGACCCATACACACAGTACTGAACCACAGTGTTATACAATGACAGACCTGTACCCAACAGTGCTCTACCGCAGTGTTGTACAGCGACAGACCTGAACCCAACAGTACTTTACCCCAGTGTTATACAGCGACAGACCTGTGCCCACCAGACCTGTACGTAAATGTATACAGTGACAGACCTGTACCCAGCAGTACTGCACCCGTGTTATACAGTGACAGACCTGTATCCACCAGTACTGTACCCCAGTGTTATACAGTGACAGACCTGTCCCCACCAGTACTGTACCCCAGTGTTATACAGTGACAGACCTGTACCCACCAGTAATGTACCCCAGTGTTATACAGTGACAGACCTGTTCCCACCAGTAATGTTCCCCAGTGTTATACAGAGTCAGACCTGTACCCACCAGTAATGTACCCCAGTGTTATACAGTGACAGACCTGTACCCACCAGTACTGTACCCCTTTTATACAGTACCAGACCTGTACCCACCAGTACTGTACCCGTGTTATACAGTGACAGACCTATACCCACCAGTACTGTGCCCCAGTGTTATACGGTGAAAGACCTGTACCCACCAGTACTGTACCCAGTGCTCTACAGCGACAGACCTGTACCCACCAGTACTGTACCCCAGAGTTAAACAGTGACAGACCTGTACTCACCAGTACTGTGCCCGTGTTATACAGTGACAGACCTGCACCCACCAGTACTGTATCCCAGTGTTATACAGTGACACACCTGTACCCACCAGTACTGTATGCCAGTGTTATACAGTGACAGACCTGTACCCACTAGTACTGTACACCAATGTTATACAGTGACAGACCTGTACCAACCAGTACTGTACCCCAGGGTTATACAGCAACAGACCTGTACCCACCAGACCTGTGCCACAGTGTTCTACATGTGACAGACATGTACCCACCAGTACTGTACCCCATGTTATGCAGTGACAGACTGGTAACCCCCAGTTCTGTACCGCAGTGATATACAGTGACAGATCTGTACCCACCAGTACTGTACCCCAGGGTTATACAGTGACAGACCTGTCCGCACCAGTACTGTACCCGTGTTATACAGAGACAGACCTGTACCCACCAGTACTGTACCCCAGTGTTATATAGCGAGAGACCTGTAACCACCAGTACTGTAGCGCGGTGTTATACAGTGACAGACCTGTACCCAACAGTACTGTACCCCAGTGTTATACAGTGACAGACCTGTACCCACCAGTATTATACCCCAGTGTTATACATTGACAGACCTGTACCCACCAGTACTGTACCCCAGTGTTATACACTGCCAGAGCTATACCCACCAGTACTGTACCCGTGTTACACAGCGAAAGACCTGTCCGTACCAGTACTGTACCCCAGTGTTATACAGTGACAGACCTGTACCCACCAGTACTGTACCCGTGTTATACAGTGACAGACCTGCACCCATCAGTACTGTACCACAGTGTTATACAGCGACAGACCTGTACCCACCAGTACTGCACCCGTGTTTTACAGTGACAGACCAGTACCCACCAGTACTGTACCCGTGTTATACAGGGACAGACCTGTATCCAGCAGTACTGCACCCGTGTTATAGTGTGACAGGCCTGTACCCACCAGTATTGTACCCATCTTATACAGTGACAGACCTGTACCCACCAGTCCTGTACCCCAGTGTTCTGCAGTGACAGACCTGTACCCCCAGTACTGTACACCAGTGTTATACAGTGACAGACCTGTACCCACCAGTACTGTACCCCAGTGTTATACAGTAACAGACATGTACCCACCAGTACTATACCCCAGTGTTCTACAGTGACAGACCTGTACCCACCAGTACTGTACCCCAATGTTATACAGTCACAGACCTGTACCCACCAGTACTGTACCCCAGTGTTATTCAGTGACAGACCCATACCCACAGTACTGAACCCCAGTGTTATACAGTGACAGACCTGTACCCACCAGTACTGTACCCCAGTGTTATACAGGGACAGGCCTATACGTACCAGTACTGTACCCCAGTGTTATACAGTGACAGACCTGTACCCACCAGGACTGTACCCCAGTGTTATACAGGAATAAACCTGTACCCACCAGTACTGTACCCCAGTGTTATACAGTGACAGAACTGTACCCACCAGTACTGTGCCCCAGTGTTATACAGTGACAGACCCGTACCCACAGTACTGTACCCCAGTGTTATACAGTGACAGACCTTTACCCACCAGTACTGAACCACAGTGTTATACAATGACAGACCTGTACCCACCAGTACTGTACCCGTGTTATACAGTGACAGACCTGTACCCACCAGTGCTCTACCGCAGTGTTGTACAGCGACAGACCTGAACCCAACAGTACTTTACCCCAGTGTTATACAGCGACAGACCTGTGCCCACCAGACCTGTACGCCAATGTATACAGTGACAGACCTGTACCCACCAGTACTGCACCCGTGTTATACAGTGACAGACCTGTACCTACCAGTACTGTACCCGAGTGTTATACAATGGCAGACCTGCCACCAGTACTGTACCCCAATGTTATACAGTGACAGACCTGTGCCCACCAATACTGTACCCCAGTGTTATACAGTGACAGACCTGTACCCACCAGTACTGTACCCCAGGGTTATACAGTGACAGACCTGTACCCACCAGTACTGTACCCCAGTGTTATACAGTGACAGACCTGTACCCACCAGTACTGTACCCCAGTGTTATACAGCGACAGACCTGTACCCACCAGTACTGCACCCGTGTTTTACAGTGACAAACCTGTACCCACCAGTACTGTACCCGTGTTATACAGTGACAGACCCACACACACAGTACTGAACCACAGTGTTATACAATGACAGACCTGTACCCAACAGTGCTCTACCGCAGTGTTGTACAGTGACAGACCTGAACCCAACAGTACTTTACCCCAGTGTTATACAGCGACAGACCTGTGCCCACCAGACCTGTACGCCAATGTATACAGTGACAGACCTGTACCCACCAGTACTGCACCCGTGTTATACAGTGACAGACCTGTACCTACCAGTACTGTACCCGAGTGTTATACAATGGCAGACCTGCCACCAGTACTGTACCCCAATGTTATACAGTGACAGACCTGTGCCCACCAGTACTGTACCCCAGTGTTATACAGTGACAGACCTGTACCCACCAGTACTGTACCCCAGGGTTATACAGTGACAGACCTGTACCCACCAGTACTGTACCCCAGTGTTATACAGTGACAGACCTGTACCCACCAGTACTGTACCCCAGTGTTATACAGCGACAGACCTGTACCCACCAGTACTGCACCCGTGTTTTACAGTGACAAACCTGTACCCACCAGTACTGTACCCGTGTTATACAGTGACAGACCCATACACACAGTACTGAACCACAGTGTTATACAATGACAGACCTGTACCCAACAGTGCTCTACCGCAGTGTTGTACAGTGACAGACCTGAACCCAACAGTACTTTACCCCAGTGTTATACAGCGACAGACCTGTGCCCACCAGACCTGTACGTAAATGTATACAGTGACAGACCTGTACCCAGCAGTACTGCACCCGTGTTATACAGTGACAGACCTGTACCCACCAGTACTGTACCCCAGTGTTAAACAGTGACAGACCTGTCCCCACCAGTACTGTACCCCAGTGTTATACAGTGACAGACCTGTACCCACCAGTAATGTACCCCAGTGTTATACAGTGACAGACCTGTTCCCACCAGTACTGTACCCCAGTGTTATACAGAGTCAGACCTGTACCCACCAGTAATGTACCCCAGTGTTATACAGTGACAGACCTGTACCCACCAGTACTGTACCCGTGTTATACAGCGACAGACCTGTACCCACCAGTACTGTACCTCAGTGTTATACAGTTATACAATTTATTAAGAATACACTCAGCTCCATGGAGGAATCCATTGAGTCGAATTGTTTCTGGGACAACTTGAAAACACTACACAAAAAACAACACGACGATTTGTCCATTCAAAATGGGGACACATGGGTAAACCACTTTGAAAAATTATACCGGAAAAACACACTAAGACCAGAGCAACACCAAATACGCAAAAAACTGGAAAAGCTTGAAATGGCCATAAAAGATAACCAAAACCCGCTAGACGCCATAATAACAGAAAAAGAACTTCTTGAAAAACTCAAGGACCTGCGACCAGGAAAAGCTTGCGGGACACACGGCATACTAAACGAGATGATTAAACACGCAGACGACAAACTGAAACTGGCTATCCTAAAACTCTTCAACTTGGTTCTGAGTGTCGGTTATTTCCCTGACATCTGGAACAAAGGACTCATAACACCCATATACAAAAGTGGGGACAAAATCGACCCAAACAACTATCGAGGCATCTGTGTAAACAGTAACCTGGGGAAGGTATTCTGTAGCATCATAAACAAAAGACTTATAAACTTCCTTGAAGAGCACAATGTCTTGAGTAAAAGCCAAATTGGATTCCTGCCAAACTATAGAACATCCGATCATATCTTCACCCTACAGACCCTAATTGACAAACACGTTCACCATAACAAAAGCAAAATCTACGCATGCTTTGTAGATTTCCAGAAGGCTTTCGACTCCATCTGGCATGACGGTTTATTCCTGAAACTTATCGAAAGCGGGGTAGGAGGGAAAACATATGATGTAATTAAATCAATGTATACAAACAATAAATGTGCAGTTAAAATTGGAGACAAACAAACAAAATACTTCCCACAGGGGCGGGGGGTGACGCAGGGCTCGCCAATCTCACCGACACTCTTTAATATTTACATTAATGGATTGGCAAAACTACTTGAACAATCTACAGCACCCGGCCTCACCCTATATGAATCCAAGGTTAAATTCCTCCTCTATGCCGACGACCTGGTTCTGCTGTCACCAACTAAGGAGGGTTTACAGCAGAACCTGGACCTGCTGGAGTCGTACTGCCAGACTTGGGCCCTGACAATAAATCCAAAAAAAACCAAAGTCCTTGTGTTCCAGCAAAGATCCAAACAACATGGACCCACAATAAATTTCACAGTAGGAACAACCAAAATTGAACAAACCACTCACTACACATACTTGGGCTTAAAAATCAGTTCTACGGGAAACTTCAAACTGGCTGTGAATGAACTGAAAGAGAAAGCAAGAAGGGCTTTCTATGCCATCAAAAAATCAATCCAAATAGAAATCCCAATTAGCATTTGGCTCAAAATTTTCAAATCAGTAATTGAACCAATTGCACTCTATGGCAGTGAGGTCTGGGGACCACTAACACAACAAGATTTTGCAAAATGGGACAAACACCCAATTGAGATCCTACATGCGGAATTCTGTAAAACTATCCTCCGGACTCAAAGGAAAACAGTAAACAACGCATGCAGGGCGGAACTAGGCCAATACCCATTAATAATCACTATCCAAAAAAGAGCCACCAAATTTTGGAATCACCTACAAATGAGCAACCCCCAATGCTATCACTACGACGCCCTGAAATGCCAAGAGCTGACCATAAAGAAGAATACCCTCAGTCAACTAGTCCTGGGACTCAATAAAGTAACTAATAACAATACTAACAATAACCAGTCCCAGGACAGTGACAGGGTAACACAAAGAATTCGACCCAACACAATCGTCGCTAAGCAAAAGGAAAAATATCTGTCATATTGGGCAGAAACAACAAAAACCCAAAGCAAACTCAATTGCTACTTGGCCCTAAACAGACAATACAACATAGCTGATTACCTGACCATGGTAAAGGATAACAAACTGAGAAGAACCTTGACAAGGTACAGACTTAGCGAACATAGCCTAGCGATCGAAAAAGGCAGACACAGGCAGACCAGGCTGCCAAGAGAAGACAGGATATGCTCTCACTGCAGTCAGGGAGTAGTTGAGACAGAGATGCACTTCCTCACAGCCTGTGGAAAATATCAGGGCATCAGAGAGAATTTCTACCAAAAATTCTCACAAATATGCCCTGAATTCAGAAATCTGACTGACAACCAAAAACTCCCATTCCTACTGGGGGAGGAGAGAAGCTGTGTAACACTGGCGGCACACTATGTTACAGCTTGCCATGAACAGAGGGACAACCAGTAAACTAAGACAAGAGTATATATAAACAAGGCGAATGTATATTTATAAACTCAGGGATATACCTGTTTATACACTGTATGAATGGAACCGCGTTTATGTGTTCAACCATAAATGTATTTTGATGCTTTGGCAACATAAGATGTACCTTATCATGCCAATAAAGCAATTTGTATTGTATTATTGTATTGTATTGACAGACCCGTACCCAGAGTACTGTACCCCAGTGTTATACAGTCACAGACCCATACACACAGTACTGAACCACAGTGTTATACAATGACAGACCTGTGCCCACCAGTACTGTACCCCAGTGTTATACAGTGACAGACCTGTACCCACCAGAATTGTACCCGTGTTATACAGAGACAGACCTGTATCCATCAGTACTGTACCCCAGTGTTATACAGTGACAGGCCTGTACCCACCAGTACTATACCCGTGTTATACAGTGACAGACCTGTACCCACCAGTACTGTACCCCAGTGTTATACAGTGACGGACCTGTACCCACCAGTATTGTACCCGTGTTATACAGAGACAGACCTGTACCCACCAGTACTGCACCCCAGTGTTATACAGTGACAGACCTGTACCCACCAGTACTGTACCCCAGTGTTATACAGGGGCAGGCCTGTACCCACCAGTACTGACCCGTGTTATACAGCGACAGACCTGTACGTACCAGTACTGTACCCCAGTGTTATACAGCGACAGATCGGTACCCACCAGTACTGCACCCGTGTTATACAGCGACAGACCTGTACGTGCCAGTACTGTACCCCAGTGTTATACAGCGACAGACCTGTACCCACCAGTACTGCACCCGTGTTTTACAGTGACAGACCTGTACCCACCAGTACTGTACACCAGGGTTATACAGTGACAGACTTGTACGCACCAGTACTGTACCCCAATGTCATACAGTGACAGACCTGTACCCACCAGTACTGTACCCCAGTGTTATTCAGTGACAAACCTGTACCCACCAGTACTGTACCCGTGTTATACAGTGACAGACCTGTACCCACCAGTGCTCTACCGCAGTGTTGTACAGCGACAGACCTGAACCCAACAGTACTTTACCCCAGTGTTATACAGCGACAGACCTGTGCCCACCAGACCTGTACGCCAATGTATACAGTGACAGACCTGTACCCACCAGTACTGCACCCGTGTTATACAGTGACAGACCTGTACCTACCAGTACTGTACCCGAGTGTTATACAATGGCAGACCTGCCACCAGTACTGTACCCCAATGTTATACAGTGACAGACCTGTGCCCACCAGTACTGTACCCCAGTGTTATACAGTGACAGACCTGTACCCACCAGTACTGTACCCCAGGGTTATACAGTGACAGACCTGTACCCACCAGTACTGTACCCCAGTGTTATACAGTGACAGACCTGTACCCACCAGTACTGTACCCCAGTGTTATACAGCGACAGACCTGTACCCACCAGTACTGCACCCGTGTTTTACAGTGACAAACCTGTACCCACCAGTACTGTACCCGTGTTATACAGTGACAGACCCATACACACAGTACTGAACCACAGTGTTATACAATGACAGACCTGTACCCAACAGTGCTCTACCGCAGTGTTGTACAGTGACAGACCTGAACCCAACAGTACTTTACCCCAGTGTTATACAGCGACAGACCTGTGCCCACCAGACCTGTACGCCAATGTATACAGTGACAGACCTGTACCCACCAGTACTGCACCCGTGTTATACAGTGACAGACCTGTACCTACCAGTACTGTACCCGAGTGTTATACAATGGCAGACCTGCCACCAGTACTGTACCCCAATGTTATACAGTGACAGACCTGTGCCCACCAGTACTGTACCCCAGTGTTATACAGTGACAGACCTGTACCCACCAGTACTGTACCCCAGGGTTATACAGTGACAGACCTGTACCCACCAGTACTGTACCCCAGTGTTATACAGCGACAGACCTGTACCCACCAGTACTGCACCCGTGTTTTACAGTGACAAACCTGTACCCACCAGTACTGTACCCGTGTTATACAGTGACAGACCCATACACACAGTACTGAACCACAGTGTTATACAATGACAGACCTGTACCCAACAGTGCTCTACCGCAGTGTTGTACAGTGACAGACCTGAACCCAACAGTACTTTACCCCAGTGTTATACAGCGACAGACCTGTGCCCACCAGACCTGTACGTAAATGTATACAGTGACAGACCTGTACCCACCAGTACTGCACCCGTGTTATACAGTGACAGACCTGTACCCACCAGTACTGTACCCCAGTGTTAAACAGTGACAGACCTGTCCCCACCAGTACTGTACCCCAGTGTTATACAGTGACAGACCTGTACCCACCAGTAATGTACCCCAGTGTTATACAGTGACAGACCTGTTGTCACCAGTACTGTACCCCAGTGTTATACAGAGTCAGACCTGTACCCACCAGTAATGTACCCCAGTGTTATACAGTGACAGACCTGTACCCACCAGTACTGTACCCGTGTTATACAGCGACAGACCTGTACCCACCAGTACTGTACCCCAGTGTTATACAGTGACAGACCTGTACCCACCAGTACTGTACCCGTGTTATACAGCGACAGACCTGTACCCACCAGTACTGTACCCCAGTGTTATACAGTGACAGACCTGTCCCCACCAGTACTGTACCCCAGTGTTATACAGTGACAGACCTGTACCCACCAGTAATGTACCCCAGTGTTATACAGTGACAGACCTGTTCCCACCAGTACTGTACCCCAGTGTTATACAGTGACAGGCCTGTACCCACCAGTACTGTACCCGTGTTATACAGTGACAGACCTATACCCACCAGTACTGTCCCCAGTGTTATACGGTGAAAGACCTGTACCCACCAGTACTGTACCCAGTGCTCTACAGTGACAGACCTGTACCCACCAGTACTGTACCCCAGAGTTAAACAGTGACAGACCTGTACTCACCAGTACTGTACCCCAGTGTTATACAGTGACAGACCTGTACCCACCAGTACTGTACCCCAGTGTTATACAGTGACAGACCTGCACCCACCAGTACTGTACCCCAGTGTTATACAGTGACAGACCTGTACCAACCAGTACTGTACCCCAGGGTTATACAGCAACAGACCTGTACCCACCAGACCTGTGCCACAGTGTTCTACATGTGACAGACATGTACCCACCAGTACTGTACCCCATGTTATGCAGTGACAGACTGGTAACCCCCAGTTCTGTACCGCAGTGATATACAGTGACAGATCTGTACCCACGAGTACTGTACCCCAGGGTTATACAGTGACAGACCTGTACCCACCAGTACTGTACCCGTGTTATACAGAGACACACTTGTACCCACCAGTACTGTACCCCAGTGTTATATAGCGAGAGACCTGTAACCACCAGTACTGTAGCGCGGTGTTATACAGTGACAGACCTGTACCCAACAGTACTGTACCCCAGTGTTATACAGTGACACACCTGTACCCACCAGTATTGTACCCCAGTGTTATACATTGACAGACCTGTACCCACCAGTACTGTACCCCAGTGTTATACACTGACAGAGCTATACCCACCAGTACTGTACCCGTGTTATACAGCGAAAGACCGGTCCGTACCAGTACTGTACCCCAGTGTTATACAGTGACAGACCTGTACCCACCAGTACTGTACCCGTGTTATACAGTGACAGACCTGCACCCATCAGTACTGTACCACAGTGTTATACAGCGACAGACCTGTCCCCACCAGTACTTTACCCCAGTGTTATACAGTGACAGACCTGTACCCACCAGTACTGCACCCGTGTTTTACAGTGACAGACCAGTACCCACCAGTACTGTACCCGTGTTATACAGGGACAGACCTGTATCCAGCAGTCCTGCACCCGTGTTATAGAGTGACAGGCCTGTACCCACCAGTTATGTACCCATCTTATACAGTGACAGACCTGTACCCACCAGTCTTGTACCCCAGTGTTCTGCAGTGACAGACCTGTACCCCCAGTACTGTACACCAGTGTTATACAGTGACATGCCTGTACCCACCAGTACTGTACCCCAGTGTTATACAGTAACAGACTTGTACCCACCAGTACTATACCCCAGTGTTCTGCAGTGACAGACCTGTAGTCACCAGTACTGTACCCCAATGTTATACAGTCACAGACCTGTACCCACCAGTACTGTACCCCAGTGTTATTCAGTGACAGACCTGTACCCACCAGTACTGTACCCCAGTGTTATACAGTGACAGACCCATACCCACAGTACTGAACCCCAGTGTTATACAGTGACGGACCTGTACCCACCAGTACTGTACCCCAGTGTTATACAGGGACAGGCCTATACGTACCAGTACTGTACCCCAGTGTTATACAGTGACAGACCTGTACCCACCAGGACTGTACCCCAGTGTTATACAGGAATAGACCTGTACCCACCAGTACTGTACCCCAGTGTTATACAGTGACAGAACTTTACCCACCAGTACTGTGCCCCAGTGTTATACAGTGACAGACCCGTACCCACAGTACTGTACCCCAGTGTTAAACAGTGACAGACCCATACCCACAGTACTGAACCCCAGTGTTATACAGTGACAGACCTTTACCCACCAGTACTGTACCCCAGTGTTATATAGCGAGAGACCTGTAACCACCAGTACTGTAGCGCGGTGTCATACAGTGACAGACCTGTACCCATCAGTACTGTACCCCAGTGTTATACAGTGACAGGCCTGTACCCACCAGTACTGTACCCGTGTTATACAGCGACAGACCTGTACGTACCAGTACTGTGCCCCAGTGTTATACAGCGACAGACCTGTACCCACCAGTACTGCACCCGTGTTTTACATTGACAGACCTGTACCCACCAGTACTGTACTCCGTGTAATACAGTGACAGACCTATAACCACCAGTACTGTACCCCAGTGTTATACAGTGACTGACCTGTACCCACCAGTACTGTGCCCGTGTTATACAGTGACAGACCTGTACCCACCAGTACTGTACCCCAATGTCATACAGTGACAGACCTGTACCCACCAGTACTGTACCCCAGTGTTATACAGCGACAGACCTGTACCCAACAGTACTTTACCCCAGTGTTATACAGCGACAGACCTGTGCCCACCAGACCTGTAACCGTGTTGTACAGCAACAGACCTGTACCCACCAGTACTGTACCCCAGTGCTGTACAGTGACAGACCTGAACCCACCAGTACTGTCCCCGTCTTATACAGCGCACACCTGTACCCACCAGTACTGCACCTGTGTTATACAGTGACAGACCTGTACCCACCAGAACTGCACCCGTGTTATACAGTGACAGACCTATACCCACCAGTACTGTACCCCAGTGTTATACACTGACAGACCTGTTCCTACCAGCACTGTGACCCAGTGTTATACAGTGACAGACCTGTACCCACCAGTACTATACCCCAGTGTTATACAGTGAGACCTGTACCCACCAGTACTGTACCCCAGTGTTATACAGTGACAGACCTGTACCCACCAGTACTGTACCCCAGTGTTATACAGTGACAGACCTGTACCCACCGGTACTGTACCCCAGGGTTATACAGTGACAGACCTGTACCCACCAGTACTGTACCCCAGTGTTATACAGTGACAGACCTGTACCCATCAGTACTGTACCCCAGTGTTATACAGCGACAGACCTGTACCCAACAGTACTGTACACCAGTGTTATACAGTGACAGACCTGTAGTCACCAGTACTGTACCCCAATGTTATACAGTCACAGACCTGTACCCACCAGTACTGTACCCCAGTGTTATTCAGTGACAGACCTGTACCCACCAGTACTGTACCCCAGTGTTATACAGTGAAAGACCCATACCCACAGTACTGAACCCCAGTGTTATACAGTGACGGACCTGTACCCACCAGTACTGTACCCCAGTGTTATACAGGGACAGGCCTATACGTACCAGTACTGTACCCCAGTGTTATACAGTGACAGACCTGTACCCACCAGGACTGTACCCCAGTGTTATACAGGAATAGACCTGTACCCACCAGTACTGTACCCCAGTGTTATACAGTGACAGAACTTTACCCACCAGTACTGTGCCCCAGTGTTATACAGTGACAGACCCGTACCCACAGTACTGTACCCCAGTGTTAAACAGTGACAGACCCATACCCACAGTACTGAACCCCAGTGTTATACAGTGACAGACCTTTACCCACCAGTACTGTACCCCAGTGTTATATAGCGAGAGACCTGTAACCACCAGTACTGTAGCGCGGTGTCATACAGTGACAGACCTGTACCCATCAGTACTGTACCCCAGTGTTATACAGTGACAGGCCTGTACCCACCAGTACTGTACCCGTGTTATACAGCGACAGACCTGTACGTACCAGTACTGTGCCCCAGTGTTATACAGCGACAGACCTGTACCCACCAGTACTGCACCCGTGTTTTACATTGACAGACCTGTACCCACCAGTACTGTACTCCGTGTAATACAGTGACAGACCTATAACCACCAGTACTGTACCCCAGTGTTATACAGTGACTGACCTGTACCCACCAGTACTGTGCCCGTGTTATACAGTGACAGACCTGTACCCACCAGTACTGTACCCCAATGTCATACAGTGACAGACCTGTACCCACCAGTACTGTACCCCAGTGTTATACAGCGACAGACCTGTACCCAACAGTACTTTACCCCAGTGTTATACAGCGACAGACCTGTGCCCACCAGACCTGTAACCGTGTTGTACAGCAACAGACCTGTACCCACCAGTACTGTACCCCAGTGCTGTACAGTGACAGACCTGAACCCACCAGTACTGTCCCCGTCTTATACAGCGCACACCTGTACCCACCAGTACTGCACCTGTGTTATACAGTGACAGACCTGTACCCACCAGAACTGCACCCGTGTTATACAGTGACAGACCTATACCCACCAGTACTGTACCCCAGTGTTATACACTGACAGACCTGTTCCTACCAGCACTGTGACCCAGTGTTATACAGTGACAGACCTGTACCCACCAGTACTATACCCCAGTGTTATACAGTGAGACCTGTACCCACCAGTACTGTACCCCAGTGTTATACAGTGACAGACCTGTACCCACCAGTACTGTACCCCAGTGTTATACAGTGACAGACCTGTACCCACCGGTACTGTACCCCAGGGTTATACAGTGACAGACCTGTACCCACCAGTACTGTACCCCAGTGTTATACAGTGACAGACCTGTACCCATCAGTACTGTACCCCAGTGTTATACAGCGACAGACCTGTACCCAACAGTACTGTACACCAGTGTTATACAGTGACAGGCCTCAACCCAACAGTACTGTACACCAGTGTTATACAGCGACAGGCCTGTACCCATCAGTGCCGTACCCCAGTGTTATACAGTAACAGAACTATACCCACCAGTACTGTACCCGTGTTATACAGCGACAGACCTGTACGTACCAGTACTGTACCCCAGTGTTATACAGCGACAGACCTGTACCCACCAGTACTGTACCCCAGTGCTATACAGTGATAGACCTGCACCCACCAGTACTGTACCCCAGTGTTATACAGTGACAGACCTGTACCCACCAGTACTGTACCCCAGTGTTATACAGTGACAGACCTGTACCCACCAGTACTGTACACCAGTGTTATACAGTGACAGACCTGTACCCACCAGTACTGTGCCCCAGTGTTATAGAGACAGACCTGTACCCACCAGTACTGTACCCCAGTGTTATACAGTGACAGACCTGTACCCACCAGTACTGTACCCCAGTGTTTTTCAGTGACAGACCTGTACCCACCAGTACTGTACCCCAGTGTTATAGAGTGACAGGCCTGTACCCACCAGTACTGTACCCGTGTTGTACAGCGACAGACCTGTACGTACCAGTATTGTACCCAAGTGTTATACAGCGACAGACCTTTACCCACCAGGACTGCACCCGTGTTTTACAGTGACAGACCTGTACCCACCAGTACTGTACCCGTGTTATACAGTGACAGACCTATACCCACCAGTACTGTGCCCCAGTGTTATACAGTGAATGGCCTGTACCCACCAGTACTGTACCCAGTGTTATACAGTGACAGACCTGTACCCACCAGTACTGTACCCCAGTGTTATAGTGACAGACCTGTACCCACCAGTACTGTACCCCAGTGTTATACAGTGACAGACCTGTCCCCACCAGTACTGTACCCCAGTGTTATACAGTGACAGACCTGTACCCACCAGTACTGTACCCCAGTGTTATACAGAGACAGACCTGTACCCACCAGTACTGTACCCCAGTGTTATACAGTGACAGACATGTACCCACCAGTACTGTACCCCAGGGTTATACAGTGACAGACCTGTACCCACCAGTACTGCACCCGTTATACAGTGACAGACCTGTACCCACCAGTACTGTACCTCAGTGTTATACAGTGACAGACCCGTACCCAGAGTACTGTACCCCAGTGTTATACAGTCACAGACCCATACACACAGTACTGAACCACAGTGTTATACAATGACAGACCTGTACCCACCAGTACTGTACCCCAGTGTTATACAGTGACAGACCTGTACCCACCAGAATTGTACCCGTGTTATACAGAGACAGACCTGTACCCACCAGTACAGTACCCCAGTGTTATACAGTGACAGGCCTGTACCCACCAGTACTATACCCGTGTTATACGGTGACAGACCTGTACCCACCAGTACTGTACCCCAGTGTTATACAGTGACGGACCTGAACCCACCAGTATTGTACCCGTGTTATACAGAGACAGACCTGTACCCACCAGTACTGTACCCGTTATACAGCGACAGACCTGTACGTACCAGTACTGTACCCCAGTGTTGTACAGCGACAGATCTGTACCCACCAGTACTGCACCCGAGTTATACAGCGACAGACCTGTACGTGCCAGTACTGTACCCCAGTGTTATACAGCGACAGACCTGTACCCACCAGTACTGCACCCGTGTTTTACAGTGACAGACCTGTACCCACCAGTACTGTACCCGTGTTATACAGTGACAGTCCGATACACACCAGTACTGTGCCCCAGAGTTATACAGTGAGACCAGTACCCACCAGTACTGAACACCAGTGTTATACAATGGCAGACCTGTACCCACCAGTACTGTACCCCAATGTTATACAGTGACAGACCTGTACCCACCAGTACTGTACCCCAGTGTTATACAGTGACAGACCTGTCCCCACCAGTACTGTACCCCAGTGTTATACAGTGACAGACCTGTACCCACCAGTACTGTACCCCAGTGTTATACAGAGTCAGACCTGTACCCACCAGTACTGTACTCCAGTGTTATACAGTGACAGTCCTGTACCCACCAGTACTGTACCCGTGTTTTACAGTGACAGACCTGTACCCACCAGTACTGCACCCGTGTTTTACAGTGACAGACCTGTACCCACCAGTACTGTACCCGTGTTATACAGTGACAGACCTATACCCACCAGTACTGTGCCCCAGTGTTATACGGTGAAAGACCTGTACCCACCAGTACTGTACCCAGTGCTCTACAGCGACAGACCGGTACCCACCAGTACTGTACCCCAGTGTTATACAGTGACAGACCTGTACCCACCAGTACTGTATGCCAGTGTTATACAGTGACAGACCTGTACCCACTAGTACTGTACACCAATGTTATACAGTGACAGACCTGTACCAACCAGTACTGTACCACAGGGTTATACAGCAACAGACCTGTACCCACCAGACCTGTGCCACAGTGTTCTACATGTGACAGACATGTACCCACCAGTACTGTACCCCATGTTATGCAGTGACAGACTGGTAACCCCCAGTTCTGTACCGCAGTGATATACAGTGACAGATCTGTACCCACGAGTACTGTACCCCAGTCTTATACAGTGCAGACCTGTACCCACTAGTACTGTACCCGTGTTATACAGTGACGGATCTGTACCCACCAGTGCTGTACCCCAGGGTTATACAGTGACAGACCTGTACCCACCAGTACTGTACCCGTGTTATACAGAGACAGACCTGTACCCACCAGTATTGTACCCCAGTGTTATACATTGACAGACCTGTACCCACCAGTACTGTACCCCAGTGTTATACACTGACAGAGCTATACCCACCAGTACTGTAACCGTGTTATACAGTGACAGACCTGCACCCATCAGTACTGTACCACAGTGTTATACAGCGACAGACCTGTACCCACCAGTAATGTACCCCAGTGTTATACAGTGACAGAACTGTATCCACCAGTACTGCACCCGTGTTTTACAGTGACAGACCAGTACCCACCAGTACTGTACCCCAGTGTTCTACAGTGACAGACCTGTACCCACCAGTACTGTACCCCAGTGTTATACAGGGACAGGCCTATACGTACCAGTACTGTACCCCAGTGTTATACAGTGACAGACCTGTACCCACCAGGACTGTAAGCCAGTGTTATACAGGAACAGACCTGTACCCACCAGTACTGTACCCCAGTGTTATACAGTGACAGGCCTGTACCCACCAGTACTGTACCCGTGTTATACAGCGACAGACCTGTACGTACCAGTACTGTGCCCCAGTGTTATACAGCGACAGACCTGTACCCACCAGTACTGCACCCGTGTTTTACAGTGACAGACCTGTACCCACCAGTACTGTACTCCGTGTAATACAGTGACAGACCTGTACCCACCAGTACTGTACCCCAGTGTTATACAGTGAGACCTGTACCCACCAGTACTGTACCCCAGTGTTTTCCAGCGACAGACCTGTACCCACCAGTACTGCACCCGTGTTTTACAGTGACAGACCTGTACCCACCAGTACTGTACCCGTGTTATACAGTGACAGTCCTATACCCACCAGTACTGTGCCCCAGAGTTATACAGTGAGACCAGTACCCACCAGTACTGAACACCAGTGTTATACAATGGCAGACCTGTACCCACCAGTACTGTACCCCAATGTTATACAGTGACAGACCTGTACCCACCAGTACTGTACCCCAGTGTTATACAGTGACAGACCTGTCCCCACCAGTACTGTACCCCAGTGTTATACAGTGACAGACCTGTACCCACCAGTACTGTACCCCAGTGTTATACAGAGTCAGACCTGTACCCACCAGTACTGTACTCCAGTGTTATACAGTGACAGGCCTGTACCCACCAGTACTGTACCCGTGTTTTACAGTGACAGACCTGTACCCACCAGTACTGCACCCGTGTTTTACAGTGACAGACCTGTACCCACCAGTACTGTACCCGTGTTATACAGTGACAGACCTATACCCACCAGTACTGTACCCCAGTGTTATACAGTGACAGACCTGTACCCACCAGTACTGTATGCCAGTGTTATACAGTGACAGACCTGTACCCACTAGTACTGTACACCAATGTTATACAGTGACAGACCTGTACCAACCAGTACTGTACCACAGGGTTATACAGCAACAGACCTGTACCCACCAGACCTGTGCCACAGTGTTCTACATGTGACAGACATGTACCCACCAGTACTGTACCCCATGTTATGCAGTGACAGACTGGTAACCCCCAGTTCTGTACCGCAGTGATATACAGTGACAGATCTGTACCCACGAGTACTGTACCCCAGTCTTATACAGTGCAGACCTGTACCCACTAGTACTGTACCCGTGTTATACAGTGACGGATCTGTACCCACCAGTGCTGTACCCCAGGGTTATACAGTGACAGACCTGTACCCACCAGTACTGTACCCGTGTTATACAGAGACAGACCTGTACCCACCAGTACTGTACCCCAGTGTTATATAGCGAGAGACCTGTAACCACCAGTACTGTAGCGCGGTGTTATACAGTGACAGACCTGTACCCAACAGTACTGTACCCCAGTGTTATACAGTGACAGACCTGTACCCACCAGTATTGTACCCCAGTGTTATACATTGACAGACCTGTACCCACCAGTACTGTACCCCAGTGTTATACACTGACAGAGCTATACCCACCAGTACTGTAACCGTGTTATACAGTGACAGACCTGCACCCATCAGTACTGTACCACAGTGTTATACAGCGACAGACCTGTACCCACCAGTACTGTACCCCAGTGTTATACAGTGACAGAACTGTATCCACCAGTACTGCACCCGTGTTTTACAGTGACAGACCAGTACCCACCAGTACTGTACCCGTGTTATACAGGGACAGATCTGCATCGAGCAGTACTGCACCCGTGTTATACAGTGACAGGCCTGTACCCACCAGTACTGCACCCCAGTGTTATACAGTGACAGACCTGTACCCACCAGTACTGTACCCCAGTGTTATACAGTAACAGACTTGTACCCACCAGTACTGTACCCCAGTGTTCTACAGTGACAGACCTGTACCCACCAGTACTGTACCCCAGTGTTATACAGGGACAGGCCTATACGTACCAGTACTGTACCCCAGTGTTATACAGTGACAGACCTGTACCCACCAGGACTGTACGCCAGTGTTATACAGGAACAGACCTGTACCCACCAGTACTGTACCCCAGTGTTATACAGTGACAGGCCTGTACCCACCAGTACTGTACCCGTGTTATACAGCGACAGACCTGTACGTACCAGTACTGTGCCCCAGTGTTATACAGCGACAGACCTGTACCCACCAGTACTGCACCCGTGTTTCACAGTGACAGACCTGTACCCACCAGTACTGTACTCCGTGTAATACAGTGACAGACCTGTACCCACCAGTACTGTACCCGTGTTATACAGTGAGACCTGTACCCACCAGTACTGTACCCCAATTTCATACAGTGACAGACCTGTACCCACCAGTACTGTACCCCAGTGTTACTCAGTGACAGACCTGTACCCACCAGTACTGAAACCCAGTGTTATACACTGACAGACCTGTACCCACCAGTACTGTACCCCAGTGTTATACAGCGATAGACCTGTACCCAACAGTACTTTACCCCAGTGTTATACAGCGACAGACCTGTGCCCACCAGATCTGTAACCGCGTTGTACAGCAACAGACCTGTACCCACCAGTACTGTACCCCAGTGCTGTACAGTGACAGACCTGAACCCACCAGTACTGTCCCCGTCTTATACAGCGCACACCTGTACCCACCAGTACTGCACCTGTGTTATACAGTGACAGACCTGCACCCATCAGTACTGTACCACAGTGTTATACAGCGACAGACCTGTACCCACCAGTACTGTACCCCAGTGTTATACAGTGACAGAAGTGTATCCACCAGTACTGCACCCGTGTTTTACAGTGACAGACCAGTACCCACCAGTACTGTACCCGTGTTATACAGGGACAGACCTGCATCCAGCAGTACTGCACCCGTGTTATACAGTGACAGGCCTGTACCCACCAGTACTGTACCCCAGTGTTATACAGTGACAGACATGTACCCACCAGTACTGTACCCCAGTGTTATACAGTAACAGACTTGTACCCACCAGTACTGTACCCCAGTGTTCTACAGTGACAGACCTGTACCCACCAGTACTGTACCCCAGTGTTATACAGGGACAGGCCTATACGTACCAGTACTGTACCCCAGTGTTATACAGTGACAGACCTGTACCCAACAGTACTGTACGCCAGTGTTATACAGGAACAGACCTGTACCCACCAGTACTGTACCCCAGTGTTATACAGTGACAGGCCTGTACCCACCAGTACTGTACCCGTGTTATACAGCGACAGACCTGTACGTACCAGTACTGTGCCCCAGTGTTATACAGCGACAGACCTGTACCCACCAGTACTGCACCCGTGTTTTACAGTGACAGACCTGGACCCACCAGTACTGTACTCCGTGTAATACAGTGACAGACCTGTACCCACCAGTACTGTACCCCAGTGTTATACAGTGAGACCTGTACCCACCAGTACTGTACCCCAGTGTTATACAGCGACAGACCTGTACCCACCAGTACTGCACCCGTGTTTTACAGTGACAGACCTGTACCCACCAGTACTGTACCCGTGTTATACAGTGACAGTCCTATACCCACCAGTACTGTGCCCCAGAGTTATACAGTGAGACCAGTACCCACCAGTACTGAACACCAGTGTTATACAATGGCAGACCTGTACCCACCAGTACTGTACCCCAATGTTATACAGTGACAGACCTGTACACACCAGTACTGTACCCCAGTGTTATACAGTGACAGACCTGTCCCCACCAGTACTGTACTCCAGTGTTATACAGTGACAGGCCTGTACCCACCAGTACTGTACCCGTGTTTTACAGTGACAGACCTGTACCCACCAGTACTGCACCCGTGTTTTACAGTGACAGACCTGTACCCACCAGTACTGTACCCATGTTATGCAGTGACAGACCTATACCCACCAGTGCTGTGCCCCAGTGTTATACGGTGAAAGACCTGTACCCACCAGTACTGTACCCAGTGCTCTACAGCGACAGACCGGTACCCACCAGTACTGTACCCCAGTGTTATACAGTGACAGACCTGTACCCACTAGTACTGTACACCAATGTTATACAGTGACAGACCTGTACCAACCAGTACTGTACCACAGGGTTATACAGCAACAGACCTGTACCCACCAGACCTGTGCCACAGTGTTCTACATGTGACAGACATGTACCCACGAGTACTGTACCCCATGTTATGCAGTGACAGACTGGTAACCCCCAGTTCTGTACCGCAGTGATATACAGTGACAGATCTGTACCCACGAGTACTGTACCCCAGTCTTATACAGTGCAGACCTGTACCCACTAGTACTGTACCCGTGTTATACAGTGACGGATCTGTACCCACCAGTGCTGTACCCCAGGGTTATACAGTGACAGACCTGTACCCACCAGTACTGTACCCGTGTTATACAGAGACAGACCTGTACCCACCAGTACTGTACCCCAGTGTTATATAGCGAGAGACCTGTAACCACCAGTACTGTAGCGCGGTGTTATACAGTGACAGACCTGTACCCAACAGTACTGTACCCCAGTGTTATACAGTGACAGACCTGTACCCACCAGTATTGTACCCCAGTGTTATACATTGACAGACCTGTACCCACCAGTACTGTACCCCAGTGTTATACACTGACAGAGCTATACCCACCAGTAATGTAACCGAGTTATACAGTGACAGACCTGCACCCATCAGTACTGTACCACAGTGTTATACAGCGACAGACCTGTACCCACCAGTACTGTACCCCAGTGTTATACAGTGACAGAACTGTATCCACCAGTACTGCACCCGTGTTTTACAGTGACAGACCAGTACCCACCAGTACTGTACCCGTGTTATACAGGGACAGACCTGCATCCAGCAGTACTGCACCCGTGTTATACAGTGACAGGCCTGTACCCACCAGTACTGTACCCCAGTGTTATACAGTGACAGACCTGTACCCACCAGTACTGTACCCCAGTGTTATACAGTAACAGACTTGTACCCACCAGTACTGTACCCCAGTGTTCTACAGTGACAGACCTGTACCCACCAGTACTGTACCCCAGTGTTATACAGGGACAGGCCTATACGTACCAGTACTGTACCCCAGTGTTATACAGTGACAGACCTGTACCCACCAGGACTGTACGCCAGTGTTATACAGGAACAGACCTGTACCCACCAGTACTGTACCCCAGTGTTATACAGTGACAGGCCTGTACCCACCAGTACTGTACCCGTGTTATACAGCGACAGACCTGTACGTACCAGTACTGTGCCCCAGTGTTATACAGCGACAGACCTGTACCCACCAGTACTGCACCCGTGTTTTACAGTGACAGACCTGTACCCACCAGTACTGTACTCCGTGTAATACAGTGACAGACCTGTACCCACCAGTACTGTACCCCAGTGTTATACAGTGAGACCTGTACCCACCAGTACTGTACCCCAATTTCATACAGTGACAGACCTGTACCCACCAGTACTGTACCCCAGTGTTACTCAGTGACAGACCTGTACCCACCAGTACTGAAACCCAGTGTTATACACTGACAGACCTGTACCCACCAGTACTGTACCCCAGTGTTATACAGCGATAGACCTGTACCCAACAGTACTTTACCCCAGTGTTATACAGCGACAGACCTGTGCCCACCAGATCTGTAACCGCGTTGTACAGCAACAGACCTGTACCCACCAGTACTGTACCCCAGTGCTGTACAGTGACAGACCTGAACCCACCAGTACTGTCCCCGTCTTATACAGCGCACACCTGTACCCACCAGTACTGCACCTGTGTTATACAGTGACAGACCTGTACCCACCAGAACTGCACCCGTGTTTTAGTGACAGACCTGTACCCACCAGTACTGTACCCGTGTTATACAGTGACAGACCTATACCCACCAGTACTGTACCCCAGTGTTATACAGTGACAGACCTGTTCCTACCAGCACTGTGACCCAGTGTTATACAGTGACAGACCTGTACCCACCAGTACTGTACTCCAGTGTTATACAGTGACAGACCTGTACCCACCAGTACTGTACCCCAGTGTTATACAGTGACAGACCTGTACCCACCAGTACTGTACCCCAGTGTTATACAGTGACAGACCTGTACCCACCAGTACTGTACCCCAGGGTTATACAGTGACAGACCTGTACCCACCAGTACTGTACCCCAGTGTTATACAGTGAAAGACCTGTACCCACCAGTACTGTACCACAGTGTTATTCAGTGACAGACCTGTACCCACCAGTACTGTACCTCAGTGTTATACAGCGACAGACCTGTACCCAACAGTACTGGACACCAGTGTTATACAGCGACAGGCCTGAACCCAACAGTACTGTACACCAGTGTTATACAGCGACAGGCCTGGACCCATCAGTACCGTACCCCAGTGTTATACAGTGACAGAACTATACCCACCAGTACTGTACCCGTGTTATACAGCGACAGACCTGTACATACCAGTACTGTACCCCAGTGTTATACAGCGACAGACCTGTACCCACCAGTACTGTAGCCCAGTGTTCTACAGTGACAGACCTGTACCCACCAGTACTGTACCCCAATGTTATACAGTCACAGAACTGTACCCACCAGTACTGTACCCCAGTGTTATTCAGTGACAGACCTGTACCCACCAGTACTGTACCCGTGTTATACAGTGACTGACCTGTACCCACCAGGACTGTACCCCAGTGTTATACAGTGACAGACCTGTACCCACCAGTACTGTACCCCAGGGTTATACAGTGACAGACCTGTACCCACCAGTACTGTACCCCAGTGTTATACAGTGACAGACCTGTACCCACCAGTACTGTACCCCAGTGTTATTCAGTGACAGACCTGTACCCACCAGTACTGTACCCCAGTGTTATACAGCGACAGACCTGTACCCAACAGTACTGTACACCAGTGTTATACAGCGACAGGCCTGAACCCAACAGTACTGTACACCAGTGTTATACAGCGACAGGCCTGGACCCATCAGTACCGTACCCCAGTGTTATACAGTGACAGAACTGTACCCACCAGTACTGTACCCCAGTGTTATTCAGTGACAGACCTGTACCCACCAGTACTGTACCCGTGTTATACAGTGACTGACCTGTACCCACCAGGACTGTACCCCAGTGTTATACAGTGACAGACCCATACCCACAGTACTGAACCCCAGTGTTATACAGTGACAGACCTGTACCCACCAGTACTGTACCCCAGTGTTATACAGGGACAGGCCTATACGTACCAGTACTGTACCCCAGTGTTATTCAGTGACAGACCTGTACCCACCAGGACTGTACCCCAGTGTTATACAGGAACAGACCTGTTCCCACCAGTACTGTACCCCAGTGTTATACAGTGACAGAACTGTACCCACCAGTACTGTGCCCCAGTGTTATACAGTGACAGACCCGTACCCACAGTACTGTACCCCAGTGTTATACAGTGACAGACCCATACCCATATTACTGAACCCCAGTGTTATACAGTGACAGACCTTTACCCGCCAGTACTGAACCACAGTGTTATACAATGACAGACCTGTACCCACCAGTACTGTACCCCAGTGTTATATAGCGAGAGACCTGTAACCACCAGTACTGTAGCGCGGTGTCATACAGTGACAGACCTGTACCCATCAGTACTGTACCCCAGTGTTATACAGTGACAGGCCTGTACCCACCAGTACTGTACCCGTGTTATACAGCGACAGACCTGTACGTACCAGTACTGTGCCCCAGTGTTATACAGCGACAGACCTGTACCCACCAGTACTGCACCCGTGTTTTACAGTGACAGACCTGTACCCACCAGTACTGTACTCCGTGTAATATAGTGACAGACCTATACCCACCAGTACTGTACCCCAGTGTTATACAGTGACTGACCTGTACCCACCAGTACTGTGCCCGTGTTATACAGTGACAGACCTGTACCCACCAGTACTGTACCCCAGTGTTATACAGTGAGACCTGTACCCACCAGTACTGTACCCCAATGTCATAGTGACAGACCTGTACCCACCAGTACTGTACCCCAGTGTTACTCAGTGACAGACCTGTACCCACCAGTACTGAAACCCAGTGTTATACAGTGACAGACCTGTACCCACCAGTACTGTACCCCAGTGTTATACAGCGACAGACCTGTACCCAACAGTACTTTACCCCAGTGTTATACAGCGACAGACCTGTGCCCACCAGACCTGTAACCGTGTTGTACAGCAACAGACCTGTACCCACCAGTACTGTACCCCAGTGCTGTAGTGACAGACCTGAACCCACCAGTACTGTCCCCGTCTTATACAGCGCACACCTGTACCCACCAGTACTGCACCTGTGTTATACAGTGACAGTCCTATACCCACCAGTACTGTGCCCCAGAGTTATACAGTGAGACCAGTACCCACCAGTACTGAACACCAGTGTTATACAATGGCAGACCTGTACCCACCAGTACTGTACCCCAATGTTATACAGTGACAGACCTGTACCCACCAGTACTGTACCCCAGTGTTATACAGTGACAGACCTGTCCCCACCAGTACTGTACCCCAGTGTTATACAGTGACAGACCTGTACCCACCAGTACTGTACCCCAGTGTTATACAGAGTCAGACCTGTACCCACCAGTACTGTACTCCAGTGTTATACAGTGACAGGCCTGTACCCACCAGTACTGTACCCGTGTTTTACAGTGACAGACCTGTACCCACCAGTACTGCACCCGTGTTTTACAGTGACAGACCTGTACCCACCAGTACTGTACCCGTGTTATACAGTGACAGACCTGTACCCACCAGTACTGTATGCCAGTGTTATACAGTGACAGACCTGTACCCACTAGTACTGTACACCAATGTTATACAGTGACAGACCTGTACCAACCAGTACTGTACCACAGGGTTATACAGCAACAGACCTGTACCCACCAGACCTGTGCCACAGTGTTCTACATGTGACAGACATGTACCCACCAGTACTGTACCCATGTTATGCAGTGACAGACTGGTAACCCCCAGTTCTGTACCGCAGTGATATACAGTGACAGATCTGTACCCACGAGTACTGTACCCCAGTCTTATACAATGCAGACCTGTACCCACTAGTACTGTACCCGTGTTATACAGTGACGGATCTGTACCCACCAGTGCTGTACCCCAGGGTTATACAGTGACAGACCTGTACCCACCAGTACTGTACCCGTGTTATACAGAGACAGACCTGTACCCACCAGTACTGTACCCCAGTGTTATATAGCGAGAGACCTGTAACCACCAGTACTGTAGCGCGGTGTTATACAGTGACAGACCTGTACCCAACAGTACTGTACCCCAGTGTTATACAGTGACAGACCTGTACCCACCAGTATTGTACCCCAGTGTTATACATTGACAGACCTGTACCCACCAGTACTGTACCCCAGTGTTATACACTGACAGAGCTATACCCACCAGTACTGTAACCGTGTTATACAGTGACAGACCTGCACCCATCAGTACTGTACCACAGTGTTATACAGCGACAGACCTGTACCCACCAGTACTGTACCCCAGTGTTATACAGTGACAGAACTGTATCCACCAGTACTGCACCCGTGTTTTACAGTGACAGACCAGTACCCACCAGTACTGTACCCGTGTTATACAGGGACAGACCTGCATCCAGCAGTACTGCACCCGTGTTATACAGTGACAGGCCTGTACCCACCAGTACTGTACCCCAGTGTTATACAGTGACAGACCTGTACCCACCAGTACTGTACCCCAGTGTTATACAGTAACAGACTTGTACCCACCAGTACTGTACCCCAGTGTTCTACAGTGACAGACCTGTACCCACCAGTACTGTACCCCAGTGTTATACAGGGACAGGCCTATACGTACCAGTACTGTACCCCAGTGTTATACAGTGACAGACCTGTACCCACCAGGACTGTACGCCAGTGTTATACAGGAACAGACCTGTACCCACCAGTACTGTACCCCAGTGTTATACAGTGACAGGCCTGTACCCACCAGTACTGTACCCGTGTTATACAGCGACAGACCTGTACGTACCAGTACTGTGCCCCAGTGTTATACAGCGACAGACCTGTACCCACCAGTACTGCACCCGTGTTTTACAGTGACAGACCTGTACCCACCAGTACTGTACTCCGTGTAATACAGTGACAGACCTGTACCCACCAGTACTGTACCCCAGTGTTATACAGTGAGACCTGTACCCACCAGTACTGTACCCCAATTTCATACAGTGACAGACCTGTACCCACCAGTACTGTACCCCAGTGTTACTCAGTGACAGACCTGTACCCACCAGTACTGAAACCCAGTGTTATACACTGACAGACCTGTACCCACCAGTACTGTACCCCAGTGTTATACAGCGATAGACCTGTACCCAACAGTACTTTACCCCAGTGTTATACAGCGACAGACCTGTGCCCACCAGATCTGTAACCGCGTTGTACAGCAACAGACCTGTACCCACCAGTACTGTACCCCAGTGCTGTACAGTGACAGACCTGAACCCACCAGTACTGTCCCCGTCTTATACAGCGCACACCTGTACCCACCAGTACTGCACCTGTGTTATACAGTGACAGACCTGTACCCACCAGAACTGCACCCGTGTTTTA
Source organism: Somniosus microcephalus (assembly GCF_052327205.1). Classification (NCBI taxonomy): domain Eukaryota; kingdom Metazoa; phylum Chordata; class Chondrichthyes; order Squaliformes; family Somniosidae; genus Somniosus; species Somniosus microcephalus. The sequence goes on along the minus strand of NW_028225182.1, from coordinate 54,817,648 downwards.
CAGTGACAGACCTGTACCCACCAGTACTGTACCCGTGTTATACAGTGACAGACCTATACCCACCAGTACTGTACCCCAGTGTTATACAGTGACAGACCTGTTCCTACCAGCACTGTGACCCAGTGTTATACAGTGACAGACCTGTACCCACCAGTACTGTACTCCAGTGTTATACAGTGACAGACCTGTACCCACCAGTACTGTACCCCAGTGTTATACAGTGACAGACCTGTACCCACCAGTACTGTACCCCAGTGTTATACAGTGACAGACCTGTACCCACCAGTACTGTACCCCAGGGTTATACAGTGACAGACCTGTACCCACCAGTACTGTACCCCAGTGTTATACAGTGACAGACCTGTACCCACCAGTACTGTACCACAGTGTTATTCAGTGACAGACCTGTACCCACCAGTACTGTACCCCAGTGTTATACAGCGACAGACCTGTACCCAACAGTACTGTACACCAGTGTTATACAGCGACAGGCCTGAACCCAACAGTACTGTACACCAGTGTTATACAGCGACAGGCCTGGACCCATCAGTACCGTACCCCAGTGTTATACAGTGACAGAACTATACCCACCAGTACTGTACCCGTGTTATACAGCGACAGACCTGTACATACCAGTACTGTACCCCAGTGTTATACAGCGACAGACCTGTACCCACCAGTACTGTAGCCCAGTGTTCTACAGTGACAGACCTGTACCCACCAGTACTGTACCCCAATGTTATACAGTCACAGAACTGTACCCACCAGTACTGTACCCCAGTGTTATTCAGTGACAGACCTGTACCCACCAGTACTGTACCCGTGTTATACAGTGACTGACCTGTACCCACCAGGACTGTACCCCAGTGTTATACAGTGACAGACCTGTACCCACCAGTACTGTACCCCAGGGTTATACAGTGACAGACCTGTACCCACCAGTACTGTACCCCAGTGTTATACAGTGACAGACCTGTACCCACCAGTACTGTACCCCAGTGTTATTCAGTGACAGACCTGTACCCACCAGTACTGTACCCCAGTGTTATACAGCGACAGACCTGTACCCAACAGTACTGTACACCAGTGTTATACAGCGACAGGCCTGAACCCAACAGTACTGTACACCAGTGTTATACAGCGACAGGCCTGGACCCATCAGTACCGTACCCCAGTGTTATACAGTGACAGAACTGTACCCACCAGTACTGTACCCCAGTGTTATTCAGTGACAGACCTGTACCCACCAGTACTGTACCCGTGTTATACAGTGACTGACCTGTACCCACCAGGACTGTACCCCAGTGTTATACAGTGACAGACCCATACCCACAGTACTGAACCCCAGTGTTATACAGTGACAGACCTGTACCCACCAGTACTGTACCCCAGTGTTATACAGGGACAGGCCTATACGTACCAGTACTGTACCCCAGTGTTATTCAGTGACAGACCTGTACCCACCAGGACTGTACCCCAGTGTTATACAGGAACAGACCTGTTCCCACCAGTACTGTACCCCAGTGTTATACAGTGACAGAACTGTACCCACCAGTACTGTGCCCCAGTGTTATACAGTGACAGACCCGTACCCACAGTACTGTACCCCAGTGTTATACAGTGACAGACCCATACCCATATTACTGAACCCCAGTGTTATACAGTGACAGACCTTTACCCGCCAGTACTGAACCACAGTGTTATACAATGACAGACCTGTACCCACCAGTACTGTACCCCAGTGTTATATAGCGAGAGACCTGTAACCACCAGTACTGTAGCGCGGTGTCATACAGTGACAGACCTGTACCCATCAGTACTGTACCCCAGTGTTATACAGTGACAGGCCTGTACCCACCAGTACTGTACCCGTGTTATACAGCGACAGACCTGTACGTACCAGTACTGTGCCCCAGTGTTATACAGCGACAGACCTGTACCCACCAGTACTGCACCCGTGTTTTACAGTGACAGACCTGTACCCACCAGTACTGTACTCCGTGTAATATAGTGACAGACCTATACCCACCAGTACTGTACCCCAGTGTTATACAGTGACTGACCTGTACCCACCAGTACTGTGCCCGTGTTATACAGTGACAGACCTGTACCCACCAGTACTGTACCCCAGTGTTATACAGTGAGACCTGTACCCACCAGTACTGTACCCCAATGTCATAGTGACAGACCTGTACCCACCAGTACTGTACCCCAGTGTTACTCAGTGACAGACCTGTACCCACCAGTACTGAAACCCAGTGTTATACAGTGACAGACCTGTACCCACCAGTACTGTACCCCAGTGTTATACAGCGACAGACCTGTACCCACCAGTACTGTACCCCAGTGTTATACAGTGACAGACCTGTACCCACCAGTACTGTACCCCAGGGTTATAGAGTGACAGACCTGTACCCACCAGTACTGTACCCCAGTGTTATACAGTGACAGACCTGTACCCACCAGTACTGTACCACAGTGTTATTCAGTGACAGACCTGTACCCACCAGTACTGTACCTCAGTGTTATACAGCGACAGACCTGTACCCAACAGTACTGGACACCAGTGTTATACAGCGACAGGCCTGAACCCAACAGTACTGTACACCAGTGTTATACAGCGACAGGCCTGGACCCATCAGTACCGTACCCCAGTGTTATACAGTGACAGAACTATACCCACCAGTACTGTACCCGTGTTATACAGCGACAGACCTGTACATACCAGTACTGTACCCCAGTGTTATACAGCGACAGACCTGTACCCACCAGTACTGTAGCCCAGTGTTCTACAGTGACAGACCTGTACCCACCAGTACTGTACCCCAATGTTATACAGTCACAGAACTGTACCCACCAGTACTGTACCCCAGTGTTATTCAGTGACAGACCTGTACCCACCAGTACTGTACCCGTGTTATACAGTGACTGACCTGTACCCACCAGGACTGTACCCCAGTGTTATACAGTGACAGACCTGTACCCACCAGTACTGTACCCCAGGGTTATACAGTGACAGACCTGTACCCACCAGTACTGTACCCCAGTGTTATACAGTGACAGACCTGTACCCACCAGTACTGTACCCCAGTGTTATTCAGTGACAGACCTGTACCCACCAGTACTGTACCCCAGTGTTATACAGCGACAGACCTGTACCCAACAGTACTGTACACCAGTGTTATACAGCGACAGGCCTGAACCCAACAGTACTGTACACCAGTGTTATACAGCGACAGGCCTGGACCCATCAGTACCGTACCCCAGTGTTATACAGTGACAGAACTGTACCCACCAGTACTGTACCCCAGTGTTATTCAGTGACAGACCTGTACCCACCAGTACTGTACCCGTGTTATACAGTGACTGACCTGTACCCACCAGGACTGTACCCCAGTGTTATACAGTGACAGACCCATACCCACAGTACTGAACCCCAGTGTTATACAGTGACAGACCTGTACCCACCAGTACTGTACCCCAGTGTTATACAGGGACAGGCCTATACGTACCAGTACTGTACCCCAGTGTTATTCAGTGACAGACCTGTACCCACCAGGACTGTACCCCAGTGTTATACAGGAACAGACCTGTTCCCACCAGTACTGTACCCCAGTGTTATACAGTGACAGAACTGTACCCACCAGTACTGTGCCCCAGTGTTATACAGTGACAGACCCGTACCCACAGTACTGTACCCCAGTGTTATACAGTGACAGACCCATACCCATATTACTGAACCCCAGTGTTATACAGTGACAGACCTTTACCCGCCAGTACTGAACCACAGTGTTATACAATGACAGACCTGTACCCACCAGTACTGTACCCCAGTGTTATATAGCGAGAGACCTGTAACCACCAGTACTGTAGCGCGGTGTCATACAGTGACAGACCTGTACCCATCAGTACTGTACCCCAGTGTTATACAGTGACAGGCCTGTACCCACCAGTACTGTACCCGTGTTATACAGCGACAGACCTGTACGTACCAGTACTGTGCCCCAGTGTTATACAGCGACAGACCTGTACCCACCAGTACTGCACCCGTGTTTTACAGTGACAGACCTGTACCCACCAGTACTGTACTCCGTGTAATATAGTGACAGACCTATACCCACCAGTACTGTACCCCAGTGTTATACAGTGACAGACCTGTACCCACCAGTACTGTACTCCGTGTAATATAGTGACTGACCTGTACCCACCAGTACTGTGCCCGTGTTATACAGTGACAGACCTGTACCCACCAGTACTGTACCCCAGTGTTATACAGTGAGACCTGTACCCACCAGTACTGTACCCCAATGTCATAGTGACAGACCTGTACCCACCAGTACTGTACCCCAGTGTTACTCAGTGACAGACCTGTACCCACCAGTACTGAAACCCAGTGTTATACAGTGACAGACCTGTACCCACCAGTACTGTACCCCAGTGTTATACAGCGACAGACCTGTACCCAACAGTACTTTACCCCAGTGTTATACAGCGACAGACCTGTGCCCACCAGACCTGTAACCGTGTTGTACAGCAACAGACCTGTACCCACCAGTACTGTACCCCAGTGCTGTAGTGACAGACCTGAACCCACCAGTACTGTCCCCGTCTTATACAGCGCACACCTGTACCCACCAGTACTGCACCTGTGTTATACAGTGACAGTCCTATACCCAGCAGTACTGTGCCCCAGAGTTATACAGTGAGACCAGTACCCACCAGTACTGAACACCAGTGTTATACAATGGCAGACCTGTACCCACCAGTACTGTACCCCAATGTTATACAGTGACAGACCTGTACCCACCAGTACTGTACCCCAGTGTTATACAGTGACAGACCTGTCCCCACCAGTACTGTACCCCAGTGTTATACAGTGACAGACCTGTACCCACCAGTACTGTACCCCAGTGTTATACAGAGTCAGACCTGTACCCACCAGTACTGTACTCCAGTGTTATACAGTGACAGGCCTGTACCCACCAGTACTGTACCCGTGTTTTACAGTGACAGACCTGTACCCACCAGTACTGCACCCGTGTTTTACAGTGACAGACCTGTACCCACCAGTACTGTACCCGTGTTATACAGTGACAGACCTGTACCCACCAGTACTGTATGCCAGTGTTATACAGTGACAGACCTGTACCCACTAGTACTGTACACCAATGTTATACAGTGACAGACCTGTACCAACCAGTACTGTACCACAGGGTTATACAGCAACAGACCTGTACCCACCAGACCTGTGCCACAGTGTTCTACATGTGACAGACATGTACCCACCAGTACTGTACCCCATGTTATGCAGTGACAGACTGGTAACCCCCAGTTCTGTACCGCAGTGATATACAGTGACAGATCTGTACCCACGAGTACTGTACCCCAGTCTTATACAGTGCAGACCTGTACCCACTAGTACTGTACCCGTGTTATACAGTGACGGATCTGTACCCACCAGTGCTGTACCCCAGGGTTATACAGTGACAGACCTGTACCCACCAGTACTGTACCCGTGTTATACAGAGACAGACCTGTACCCACCAGTACTGTACCCCAGTGTTATATAGCGAGAGACCTGTAACCACCAGTACTGTAGCGCGGTGTTATACAGTGACAGACCTGTACCCAACAGTACTGTACCCCAGTGTTATACAGTGACAGACCTGTACCCACCAGTATTGTACCCCAGTGTTATACATTGACAGACCTGTACCCACCAGTACTGTACCCCAGTGTTATACACTGACAGAGCTATACCCACCAGTACTGTAACCGTGTTATACAGTGACAGACCTGCACCCATCAGTACTGTACCACAGTGTTATACAGCGACAGACCTGTACCCACCAGTACTGTACCCCAGTGTTATACAGTGACAGAACTGTATCCACCAGTACTGCACCCGTGTCTTACAGTGACAGACCAGTACCCACCAGTACTGTACCCGTGTTATACAGGGACAGACCTGCATCCAGCAGTACTGCACCCGTGTTATACAGTGACAGGCCTGTACCCACCAGTACTGTACCCCAGTGTTATACAGTGACAGACCTGTACCCACCAGTACTGTACCCCAGTGTTATACAGTAACAGACTTGTACCCACCAGTACTGTACCCCAGTGTTCTACAGTGACAGACCTGTACCCACCAGTACTGTACCCCAGTGTTATACAGGGACAGGCCTATACGTACCAGTACTGTACCCCAGTGTTATACAGTGACAGACCTGTACCCACCAGGACTGTACGCCAGTGTTATACAGGAACAGACCTGTACCCACCAGTACTGTACCCCAGTGTTATACAGTGACAGGCCTGTACCCACCAGTACTGTACCCGTGTTATACAGCGACAGACCTGTACGTACCAGTACTGTGCCCCAGTGTTATACAGCGACAGACCTGTACCCACCAGTACTGCACCCGTGTTTTACAGTGACAGACCTGTACCCACCAGTACTGTACTCCGTGTAATACAGTGACAGACCTGTACCCACCAGTACTGTACCCCAGTGTTATACAGTGAGACCTGTACCCACCAGTACTGTACCCCAATTTCATACAGTGACAGACCTGTACCCACCAGTACTGTACCCCAGTGTTACTCAGTGACAGACCTGTACCCACCAGTACTGAAACCCAGTGTTATACACTGACAGACCTGTACCCACCAGTACTGTACCCCAGTGTTATACAGCGATAGACCTGTACCCAACAGTACTTTACCCCAGTGTTATACAGCGACAGACCTGTGCCCACCAGATCTGTAACCGCGTTGTACAGCAACAGACCTGTACCCACCAGTACTGTACCCCAGTGCTGTACAGTGACAGACCTGAACCCACCAGTACTGTCCCCGTCTTATACAGCGCACACCTGTACCCACCAGTACTGCACCTGTGTTATACAGTGACAGACCTGTACCCACCAGAACTGCACCCGTGTTTTACAGTGACAGACCTGTACCCACCAGTACTGTACCCGTGTTATACAGTGACAGACCGATACCCACCAGTACTGTACCCCAGTGTTATACAGTGACAGACCTGTTCCTACCAGCACTGTGACCCAGTGTTATACAGTGACAGACCTGTACCCACCAGTACTGTACTCCAGTGTTATACAGTGACAGACCTGTACCCACCAGTACTGTACCCCAGTGTTATACAGTGACAGACCTGTACCCACCAGTACTGTACCCCAGTGTTATACAGTGACAGACCTGTACCCACCAGTACTGTACCCCAGGGTTATACAGTGACAGACCTGTACCCACCAGTACTGTACCCCAGTGTTATACAGTGACAGACCTGTACCCACCAGTACTGTACCACAGTGTTATTCAGTGACAGACCTGTACCCACCAGTACTGTACCCCAGTGTTATACAGCGACAGACCTGTACCCAACAGTACTGTACACCAGTGTTATACAGCGACAGGCCTGAACCCAACAGTACTGTACACCAGTGTTATACAGCGACAGGCCTGGACCCATCAGTACCGTACCCCAGTGTTATACAGTGACAGAACTATACCCACCAGTACTGTACCCGTGTTATACAGCGACAGACCTGTACATACCAGTACTGTACCCCAGTGTTATACAGCGACAGACCTGTACCCACCAGTACTGTAGCCCAGTGTTCTACAGTGACAGACCTGTACCCACCAGTACTGTACCCCAGTGTTATTCAGTGACAGACCTGTACCCACCAGTACTGTACCCCAGTGTTATACAGCGACAGACCTGTACCCAACAGTACTGTACACCAGTGTTATACAGCGACAGGCCTGAACCCAACAGTACTGTACACCAGTGTTATACAGCGACAGGCCTGGACCCATCAGTACCGTACCCCAGTGTTATACAGTGACAGAACTGTACCCACCAGTACTGTACCCCAGTGTTATTCAGTGACAGACCTGTACCCACCAGTACTGTACCCGTGTTATACAGTGACTGACCTGTACCCACCAGGACTGTACCCCAGTGTTATACAGTGACAGACCCATACCCACAGTACTGAACCCCAGTGTTATACAGTGACAGACCTGTACCCACCAGTACTGTACCCCAGTGTTATACAGGGACAGGCCTATACGTACCAGTACTGTACCCCAGTGTTATTCAGTGACAGACCTGTACCCACCAGGACTGTACCCCAGTGTTATACAGGAACAGACCTGTTCCCACCAGTACTGTACCCCAGTGTTATACAGTGACAGAACTGTACCCACCAGTACTGTGCCCCAGTGTTATACAGTGACAGACCCGTACCCACAGTACTGTACCCCAGTGTTATACAGTGACAGACCCATACCCATATTACTGAACCCCAGTGTTATACAGTGACAGACCTTTACCCGCCAGTACTGAACCACAGTGTTATACAATGACAGACCTGTACCCACCAGTACTGTACCCCAGTGTTATATAGCGAGAGACCTGTAACCACCAGTACTGTAGCGCGGTGTCATACAGTGACAGACCTGTACCCATCAGTACTGTACCCCAGTGTTATACAGTGACAGGCCTGTACCCACCAGTACTGTACCCGTGTTATACAGCGACAGACCTGTACGTACCAGTACTGTGCCCCAGTGTTATACAGCGACAGACCTGTACCCACCAGTACTGCACCCGTGTTTTACAGTGACAGACCTGTACCCACCAGTACTGTACTCCGTGTAATATAGTGACAGACCTATACCCACCAGTACTGTACCCCAGTGTTATACAGTGACTGACCTGTACCCACCAGTACTGTGCCCGTGTTATACAGTGACAGACCTGTACCCACCAGTACTGTACCCCAGTGTTATACAGTGAGACCTGTACCCACCAGTACTGTACCCCAATGTCATAGTGACAGACCTGTACCCACCAGTACTGTACCCCAGTGTTACTCAGTGACAGACCTGTACCCACCAGTACTGAAACCCAGTGTTATACAGTGACAGACCTGTACCCACCAGTACTGTACCCCAGTGTTATACAGCGACAGACCTGTACCCAACAGTACTTTACCCCAGTGTTATACAGCGACAGACCTGTGCCCACCAGACCTGTAACCGTGTTGTACAGCAACAGACCTGTACCCACCAGTACTGTACCCCAGTGCTGTAGTGACAGACCTGAACCCACCAGTACTGTCCCCGTCTTATACAGCGCACACCTGTACCCACCAGTACTGCACCTGTGTTATACAGTGACAGACCTGTACCCACCAGAACTGCACCCGTGTTTTACAGTGACAGACCTGTACCCACCAGTACTGTACCCGTGTTATACAGTGACAGACCTATACGTACCAGTACTGTACCCCAGTGTTATACAGTGACAGACCTGTACCCACCAGTACTGAACCACAGTGTTATACAATGACAGACCTGTACCCACCAGTACTGTACCCTGTAATGATATCAGCAAATAGTGATGTTATTTGCCTGTTTGATTATCATGCCTTACCAGCATAATTGCATGTATTGATTGCTTGTGCCTGACCAGCAGAGGGCATGTGACCGAGACAAGCAAGGAAGTTTGGTTTAGTTTCAGTTTCATTCTAGATGCATCACTAGCATCATGTCTCCTGTAAATGCTGTATAAAGAGTTGAACAGACTTTAGATTAAAAGACATTCTCTTTCATAAATGTCTCGTCATTGAACCCACAAAGAAATCATACATGGTGTCAGAAGTGGTTGAAAGAGATGAAGAGGAAAAATCTGAAGTTAAATCAGCTCTCCACAGATTAGCAAGCCAAAAGAGAACATCGTTACTTACCATTAGAGAACAGCTAACGAAGTGAAAAATGGAAGGTTTACTCCCACCGGCGACGCTTCAGTTGACAGGTAATGTGGCTGAAAATTGGAGGAGGTTCAAACAACGTGTGGGGTTGTATTTAGCGGCAATCGGAGCTGACGAGAAAAGTAATAAAAAGAAATCGTCACTGTTCTTACATGTCGTGGGTGATGAAGCGCTGGAGGTGTATAATAACTTCACATTCGCTGCTAATGGAGACAAAATGAAGCTAGATAAAATAATGGAACAGTTTGAGGCCTACTGTATACCTAAACGTAACGTGACATTTGAGAGGCACAGATTTTTCACGTGTTCAGAAAACAGGTGAGACTATTGATCAGTATGTGACTGAACTGAGAAACAGAAGCAAATCGTGTGAATTTGGGGGACTGACAGACTCGCTGATAAAAGACAGACTGGTGTGTGGTATTCCGAATAATGGTCTAAGGGAAAGACTGCTAAGAGAGCAAGATCTAGACCTGGGAAAAGCCATAGCACTGTGTAGGGCTACAGAGACTGTGAAGTTGCAGGCAAAGGAGCTGTTCAGTGACAATAGCTGCAACGTGGATGCAGTGAGAAAGAACGGATACAAACCGTTTAACAAAAAGAGCGCCAATGTGAAAAAAGAGGCGTGGCCAGCAAACGAAAATGAAAGGGGCGAACGAAAATGAAAGGGACAATCGAAAGACATGTAGTCGATGCGGTACACAGCATCCACCAAGTGTCCAGCATATGGTAAAACATACAATAGTTGCAACAAAAACAACCATTATGCCCGTTGCTGCAAGAACCAAGTGCAACAAAGCAAGGTCCATGCAGTAGATGAAAGCGACATAGAGGAGTTCTATGTAGATGTTGTGTCTGAAAACAAAAAAGAAGAAAGAGACTGGATGTTGACACTAAAAGTGAATGACATACACATTCCATTTAAATTGGATACTGGAGCACAAGTTAATGTGATATCAGAGACTGATTTTAAGAAAATTAGACCCAGACCAAAGATACATGGAATCAAAGTGAAAGTGACAGGATACTCAGGTACTGAAATACCAGTGAAAGGAAGATGCATTGTCAAAGTGACACACAAGGACAGAGAGCACACGCTAGCATTAATCGTGGTGCCAAGGATGTGCAAGCCATACGAGGTTTAAAAGCCTGTGAGAGACTGAACCTGGTAAAGAGAGTCCTCGTTGTGGAAAGCGAAGGAGAGACAGTCTATGATGAACTGAATGTTGCGTACACACCGGGTAAGCTGATGTATACAGCAGACACGTTGTCCAGAGCTGTTGACCCAGGAGAGCCCGCAAACACAGTGAAAAGACTGATGTACAAGGCAAAAGACAGTGGAACTGACTTCTCCCAGAGCATGCTTGTATACCGCACAACGCCGCTCGAGTGTGGTATGTCACCAGCCCAACTCCTTATGGGACGTATGCTAAGGTCAAACCTACCCATCCCGGAGAACCTCCTGAAAACAAAAGAGGGAGAGAAAGTGAGGAAGTTCAAAGAACAACAGAAGGAAAAGCAAAAGTACTACTATGACAGAGGAACACAAAACCTACCTGAACTCCACACTGGTGACCAAGTAAGGTTCAAAGACAAAACAAACACATGGACTCAGAAGGGAACTGTCCTGAGTGAAGTTCAACCAAGATCATACACCATTCAGACAGATGAGGGTGCTGTTCTGAGAAGAAATCGTCGAGATCTTCTCATGGGACCAGCCACAGCAAGTCAAAAGACTGATACTGTTGAACAACCTGATCACATAGCTGAGAACACATCATCTGAGGCAACAACTCAGATTCAAGGACAATCAATCAGAAAATCCTCAAGACACGGGAAGCCTCCTGAGAGACTCATTGAGCAAATGTAAGGACTATTGTTATAGAAGGAAGTAATGTTATCTGATTCGTTCTTCAAGTTCTAGTGTATTTACATATTTCATGTGAACACACAAAGCAAGGTTAAAAAACCTTGATCGTGATAATGATAATGTAAGTTCATTAAGTGTTACAGTTAAAATGCAGATTAATACAAAGAAAACATGTTGTTAGTTAAAAGTAAAATACTTCTGTTTTAAGAAAGGGAGATGTAATGATATCAGCAAATAGTGATGTTATTTGCCTGTTTGATTATCATGCCTTACCAGCATAATTGCATGTATTGACTGCTTGTGCCTGACCAGCAGAGGGCATGTGACTGAGACAAGCAAGGCAGTTTGGTTTAGTTTCAGTTTCGTTCTAGATGCATCACTAGCATGATGTCTCCTGTAAATGCTGTATAAAGAGTTGAACAGACTTTAGATTAAAAGACATTCTCTTTCATAAATGTCTCGTCATTGAACCCACTAAGAAATCAAACCATACCCCAGTGTTATATAGCGAGAGACCTGTAACCACCAGTATTGTAGCGCGGTGTTATACAGTGACAGACCTGTACCCAACAGTACTTTACCCCAGTGTTACACAGCGACAGACCTGTACCCAGCAGACCTGTACGCCAATGTTATACAGTGACAGACCTGTACCCACCAGTACTGTACCCCAGTGTTATAAAGTGAGAGACCTGTACCCACCTGTACTGAACCCCAGTGTTATACAGGGACAGACCTGTACCCACCAGTACTGTACCCCAGTGTTATTGAGTGACATAGCTGTACCCACCAGTACTGTACCCATGTTATAGAGTGACAGAGCTGTACCCACCAGTACTGTACCCCAGTGTTATACAGCGACAGACCTGTACCCAACAGTACTGTAAGCCAGTGTTAAACAGTGACAGACCTGTACCCACCAGTACTGTACCCCAGTGTAATACAGTGACAGACCTGTACCCACCAGTACTGTACCCCAGTTTTATACAGTGACAGACCTGTGCCCACCTGTACTGCACCCCAGTGTTATACAGCGACAGACCTGTACGTACCAGTACTGTACCCCAGTGTTATACAGTGACAGACCTGTACCCACCAGTACTGTACCCCAGTGTTATACAGTGACAGACCTGTACGTACCAGTACTGTACCCCAGTGTTATACAGTGACAGACCTGTACCCACCAGTACTGTACCCCAGTGTTATACAGTGACAGACCTGTACCCAGCAGTACTGTACCCCAGTGTTATACAGTGAGACCTGCACCCACCAGTACTGTACCCCAGGGTAATACAGCAACAGACCTGTACCCACGAGTACTGTACCCCAGTGTTATACAGTGACAGACCTGTACCCCCCAGTACTGTACCCGTGTTATACAGTGACAGGTCTGTACCCACCAGTTGTGTAACCCAGTGTTATACAGTGACAGACCTGTGCCCACCAGTACTGTACCCGTGTTATACAGCGACAGACCTGTACCCACTAGTACTGTACCCCAGTGTTATACAGTGACAAACCTGTACCCACCAGTACTGTACCCGTGTTATACAGCGACAGACCTGTACCCACCAGTACTGCACCCGTGTTATACAGTGACAGACCTGTACCCACCAGTACTGCACCCGTGTTTTACAGTGACAGACCTGTACCCACCAGTACTGTACCCGTGTTATACAGTGACAGGCCTATACCCACCAGTCTGTACCCCAGTGTTATACAGTGACAGACCTGTACCCACCAGTACTGTGCCCCAGTGTTAGACAGTGACAGACCTGTACCCACCAGTACTGTACCCAGGGTTCTACAGTGACAGACCTGTACCCACCAGTACTGTACCCCAGTGTTATACAGTGAGACCTGTACCCGCCAGTACTGTACCCCAGGGTTATACAGTGACAGACCTGTATGCACCAGTACTGTACCCCAATGTTATGCAGTGACAGACCTGTACCCACCAGTACTGTACCCGAGTTATACAGTGACAGACCTGTACCCACCAGTACTGTACCCCAGTGTTATACAGTGACAGACCCGTACCCAGAATACTGTACCCCAGTGTTATACAGTGACAGACCCATACACACAGTACTGAACCACAGTGTTGTACAGTGACAGACCTGTAACCACCAGTACTGTAGCGCGGTGTTGTACAGTGACAGACCTGTACCCAACGGTGCTGTACCCCAGTGTTATACAGCGACAGACCTGTACCCAACAGTACTTTACCCCAGTGTTAAACAGCGACAGACCTGTACCCACCAGTACAGTACCCCAGTGTTATACAGTGACAGACCTGTACCCACCTGTACTGAACCCCAGTGTTATACGGTGACAGACCTGTACATACCAGTACTGTACCCCAGTGTTATACAGTGACAGACCTGTACCCACCAGTACTGTACCCCAGTGTTATACAGTGACAGACCTGTACCCAGCAGTACTGTACTCCAGTGTTGTACAGTGAGACCTGTACCCACCAGTACTGTACCCCAGGGTAATACAGCAACAGACCTGTACCCACGAGTACTGTACCCCAGTGTTATACAGTGACAGACCTGTACCCACCAGTACTGTACCCGTGTTATACAACGACAGACCTGTACCCACCAGTACTGTACCCCAGTGTTATACAGTGACAGACCTGTACCCACCTGTACTGAACCCCAGTGTTATACAGTGACAGACCTGTACATACCAGTACTGTACCCCAGTGTTATACAATGACAGACCTGTACCCACCAGTACTGTACCCCAGTGTTATACAGTGACAGACCTGTACCCAGCAGTACTGTACTCCAGTGTTGTACAGTGAGACCTGTACCCACCAGTACTGTACCCCAGGGTAATACAGCAACAGACCTGTACCTACGAGTACTGTACCCCAGTGTTATACAGTGACAGACCTGTACCCACCAGTACTGTACCCGTGTTATACACTGACGGATCTGTACCCACCAGTAGTGTAACCCAGTGTTATTGAGTGACATAGCTGTACCCACCAGTACTGTACCCATGTTATAGAGTGACAGAGCTGTACCCACCAGTACTGTACCCCAGTGTTATACAGCGACAGACCTGTACCCAACAGTACTGTAAGCCAGTGTTAAACAGTGACAGACCTGTACCCACCAGTACTGTACCCCAGTGTAATACAGTGACAGACCTGTACCCACCAGTACTGTACCCCAGTTTTATACAGTGACAGACCTGTGCCCACCTGTACTGCACCCCAGTGTTATACAGCGACAGACCTGTACGTACCAGTACTGTACCCCAGTGTTATACAGTGACAGACCTGTACCCACCAGTACTGTACCCCAGTGTTATACAGTGACAGACCTGTACGTACCAGTACTGTACCCCAGTGTTATACAGTGACAGACCTGTACCCACCAGTACTGTACCCCAGTGTTATACAGTGACAGACCTGTACCCAGCAGTACTGTACCCCAGTGTTATACAGTGAGACCTGCACCCACCAGTACTGTACCCCAGGGTAATACAGCAACAGACCTGTACCCACGAGTACTGTACCCCAGTGTTATACAGTGACAGACCTGTACCCCCCAGTACTGTACCCGTGTTATACAGTGACAGGTCTGTACCCACCAGTTGTGTAACCCAGTGTTATACAGTGACAGACCTGTGCCCACCAGTACTGTACCCGTGTTATACAGCGACAGACCTGTACCCACTAGTACTGTACCCCAGTGTTATACAGTGACAAACCTGTACCCACCAGTACTGTACCCGTGTTATACAGCGACAGACCTGTACCCACCAGTACTGCACCCGTGTTATACAGTGACAGACCTGTACCCACCAGTACTGCACCCGTGTTTTACAGTGACAGACCTGTACCCACCAGTACTGTACCCGTGTTATACAGTGACAGGCCTATACCCACCAGTCTGTACCCCAGTGTTATACAGTGACAGACCTGTACCCACCAGTACTGTGCCCCAGTGTTAGACAGTGACAGACCTGTACCCACCAGTACTGTACCCAGGGTTCTACAGTGACAGACCTGTACCCACCAGTACTGTACCCCAGTGTTATACAGTGAGACCTGTACCCGCCAGTACTGTACCCCAGGGTTATACAGTGACAGACCTGTATGCACCAGTACTGTACCCCAATGTTATGCAGTGACAGACCTGTACCCACCAGTACTGTACCCGAGTTATACAGTGACAGACCTGTACCCACCAGTACTGTACCCCAGTGTTATACAGTGACAGACCCGTACCCAGAATACTGTACCCCAGTGTTATACAGTGACAGACCCATACACACAGTACTGAACCACAGTGTTGTACAGTGACAGACCTGTAACCACCAGTACTGTAGCGCGGTGTTGTACAGTGACAGACCTGTACCCAACGGTGCTGTACCCCAGTGTTATACAGCGACAGACCTGTACCCAACAGTACTTTACCCCAGTGTTAAACAGCGACAGACCTGTACCCACCAGTACAGTACCCCAGTGTTATACAGTGACAGACCTGTACCCACCTGTACTGAACCCCAGTGTTATACGGTGACAGACCTGTACATACCAGTACTGTACCCCAGTGTTATACAGTGACAGACCTGTACCCACCAGTACTGTACCCCAGTGTTATACAGTGACAGACCTGTACCCAGCAGTACTGTACTCCAGTGTTGTACAGTGAGACCTGTACCCACCAGTACTGTACCCCAGGGTAATACAGCAACAGACCTGTACCCACGAGTACTGTACCCCAGTGTTATACAGTGACAGACCTGTACCCACCAGTACTGTACCCGTGTTATACAACGACAGACCTGTACCCACCAGTACTGTACCCCAGTGTTATACAGTGACAGACCTGTACCCACCTGTACTGAACCCCAGTGTTATACAGTGACAGACCTGTACATACCAGTACTGTACCCCAGTGTTATACAATGACAGACCTGTACCCACCAGTACTGTACCCCAGTGTTATACAGTGACAGACCTGTACCCAGCAGTACTGTACTCCAGTGTTGTACAGTGAGACCTGTACCCACCAGTACTGTACCCCAGGGTAATACAGCAACAGACCTGTACCCACGAGTACTGTACCCCAGTGTTATACAGTGACAGACCTGTACCCACCAGTACTGTACCCGTGTTATACACTGACGGATCTGTACCCACCAGTAGTGTAACCCAGTGTTATACAGTGACAGACCTGTGCCCACCAGTACTGTACCCGTGTTATACAGCGACAGACCTGTACCCACCAGTGCTGTACCCTAGTGTTATACAGTGACAGACCCGTACCCACAGTACTGTACCCCAGTGTTATACATTGACAGACCCGTACCCACAGTACTGTACCCCAGTGTTATACAGGGACAGACATGTACCCACCAACAGTGCAGAGCTCCCTAAATACTGGCACCCAGAGTGTCGGCCTGGATTATGCGCTGAATTCCCGGAGTTGGGCCAATGGGAAAGACTCCACACACGGTGTCCAGCAGCCACTCCTGGGACAGAGGAAAAGACTGACGGGGCGGTGTATGAGGGATACCATAGTGGGGATAACTTTACAAGGCTGAGCCCTGGTCTCCAGACATCCCTGGATGGGGGTGCGCAGTTCCGTTCACCCATCACCCGCTGTGCTCGCTGACCTACACTGGCTCCCGGTCCGGCAACACCTCGATTTTAAAATTCTCATCCTTGTGTTTAAATCCCTCCATGGCCTCGTCCCCCCTCCCTATCTCTGTAACTTCCTCCAGCCCTACAACACTCCGAGATCTCTACGCTCCTCCAATTCTGGCCTCTTGCTCATCCCCCCGATTTTAATCGCTCCACCATTGGCGGCCGTGCCTTCAGCTGCCTGGGCCCCGAGCTCTGGAATTCCCTCCCTAAACCTCTCCGCCTCTCTCTCCTCCTTTAAGACGCTCCTTAAAACCGACCTCTTTGACCGAGCTTTTGGTCGCCTGTCCTAACATCTCGTTCTGTGGCTCGGTGTGAAGTATTGAATGATAATCGCTCCTGTGACATGCCTTGGGATGTTTTGCAGCATTAAAGGCGCTATATAAATGGACTTTGATAATCGGTGGGCAGTACTGTGTGGCCTTGGACAACGTGGACCACTTTCCATACCTCGGGAGCCTACTGTCAACAAGGGCAGACGTCGATGACGGAGTCCAATACCGCCTTCAGTGTGCCAGTGTAGCCTTCGGTCGCCTGAGGAAAAGAATGTTTGAAGACCAGGACCTCAAACCCGGCACTAAGCTCATGGTCTACAGAGCAGCAGTGATACCCGCCCTGCTGTATGCTTCAGAGACATGGACCATGTACAGCAGGCACCTCAAAGCACTGGAGAGGTACCACCAACGCTGCCTCCGCAAGATCCTGCAAATCCATTGGCAGGATAGGCACACCAACGTCAGTGTTCTCGCTCAGGCCAACATCCCCAGCATTGAAGCTTTGACCACACTCGATCAGCTCCGATGGACGGGTCACATTGTCCGCATGCCCGATACGAGACTCCCAAACCAAGCGCTCTACTCGGAGCTCCGACACGGCAAGAGAGCCCCAGGTGGCCAGAGGAAACGCTTCAAGGACACCCTCAAAGCCTCCTTGAAAAAGTGCAACATCCCCACCGACACCTGGGAATCCCTGGCCCAAGACCGCACAAAGTGGAGGAGAAGCATCCGGGAAGGCGCCGAACACCTCGAGTCTCTTCGCTGGAAGCCAAGCGCAAGGAGCGCACGTTAACCCAAGCACCCCACCCACCCGCCCCTTCAACCACCATCTGCCCCACCTGTGACAGACTGTCGGTCCCGCATTGGACTCATCAGTCACCTGAGAACTCATTTTTAGTGTGGAAGCAAGTCATCCTCGGTTCCGAGGGACAGCCTAAGAAGAAGAATATAAATGCAATTTGTCGTTGAATTCATTTACTCCTGTGAAATAAATGCAGTAGCTGCCAGGGACCTGAACAGAACATCCCCAGGAACAGAGAAACGAGCCCTACTTGGCGCTAAGATTGGAGGTAGGCGGAAAATGAAGATTAATGGAAGCTCATTGTTTGCCGTAATGAAAGAGGATTGTGCAGAGCTCAGAATGTACAACAGAGATTCGATCTTCATCCAACCATAGTACAAACTTCACTGCGGGCTCATTGACATCGTGACCCAGCACATTAACAGGAGAAGACCAACTCTCTCCACTGTGCAAAGCATCAGTGTGATGGCCAAAAAATGTCTTCCCTTTCTAGGCAGATTGTTCCTCGTACACACGCAGAGGTGCAGTGCGGAGCTTGAGACTTGAGCACCATAATCTAGGCTGACACTCACAGTGCAGTACTGAGGGAGCGCCGCACTGTCGGAGGGGCAGTACTGAGGGAGCGCCGCACTGTCGGAGGGGCAGTACTGAGGGAGCGCCGCACTGTCGGAGGGGCAGTACTGAGGGAGCGCCGCACTGTCGGGGGGGCAGTACTGAGGGAGCGCCGCACTGTCGGAGGGGCAGTACTGAGGGAGTGCCGCACTGTCAGAGGGGCAGTACTGAGGGAGCGCCGCACTGTCGGAGGGGCGGTACTGAGGGAGCGCCGCACTGTCGGAGGGGCAGTACTGAGGGAGCGCCGCACTGTCGGGGGGGCAGTACTGAGGGAGCATCGCACTGTCGGAGGGGCAGTACTGAGGGAGCGCCGCACTGTCGGAGGTGCCGTCTTTCGGATGAGAAGTTAAACCGAGGTCCCGGCTGCACTCTCAGGTGGACGTAAAAGATGCCACAGCCACGATTGGAAGAAGAGCAGGGTGAGTTCTCCCCGCTGTCCTGGTCAATATTTATCCCTCAACCAGCATTACTAAAACAGATGATCTGCTCATTATCACATTGCTGCTTCAGGGATCTTGCTGTGCCACGTTCCCCACATTACAACAGTGACTGCACTTCAAAAAGTAATTCATTGGCTGTAAACCACTTTGAGGTTGTGAAAGGTTCCTGGGATACCGTTCCACTCATCCCAGCAGACATTCATCACCTAGCCCAATGTCCATTCTCCTGAGGGGGCTTTACTCTGTATCTAACCCGTGCTGTACCTGCTCTGGGAGTGTTTGATGGGACAGTGTAGAGGGAGCTTTACTCTGTATCTAACCCGTGCTGTACCTGCCCTGGGAGTGTTTGATGGGACAGTGTAGAGGGAGCTTTACTCTGTATCTAACCCGTGCTGTACCTGCCCTGGGAGTGTTTGATGGGACAGTGTAGAGGGAGCTTTACTCTGTATCTAACCCATGCTGTACCTGCCCTGGGAGTGTTTGATGGGACAGTGTAGAGGGAGCTTTACTCTGTATCTAACCCATGCTGTACCTGCCCTGGGAGTGTTTGATGGGACAGTGTAGAGGGAGCTTTACTCTGTATCTAACCCATGCTGTACCTGCCCTGGGAGTGTTTGATGGGACGCCATGCTTCCACCATGAAATTATCAAAATCGTAGTAAACAAGTCAGTGATGAAAGGCTGCGTGAGGATGTCACGCAGTGCCCGAGCCCTGGGACCAATGTTGAAACATGTGCCAGTTTCCAGGGCTGCAGAGCCCTGTTTAATGTTGCCTCCTGTGGGCTGGAGGCAACACGTTCGATTCAGCAATACTGGTGGGCTCGGAGCAGAGTCAGCCTTTATAGTGTGAAAGTGATAAATATTTCTAATGTCAAGCAACCCGTTGCCTAGCAACGGCCTCCCACACCCCCCGATGCGACGATGGATGCTGGGTCAGGAACGGAAGGGTAATCGCACTCCTTTGCGGGCATCCAGCGGAGAAGGAGGAGGAGGAGGAGGAGGAGGAGGAGCCAACTGATTAACTCAATTTGCTCGCTGGGGCTCTTCTGCCTTAACAGCTCCCGCTCCTGACGCTTTACAAATGAGCTGAGGCCTCGGCACAGCAATTACACGTTCCACAGAGGGAATGTGCAGCAACTAGCTCGATAAAACACAGCGATAAACCGCAAGCACGGTCTGCAGCCGCATGCAGTCTCGGGGAAAGAAAGCAAGACTTCCATTTCTCCAGCGCCTTTCACCACCTCAGGACGTCCCAAAGCACTTCACACCCAATGAAGCACTTTGGAAGTGTGGTCACTGTTGTAATGTAGGAAACGAGGCAGCCAATTTGTGCACAGCAAGCTCCCACAAACGGCAATGTGATAATGACCAGATCATCTGTTTTTTTAGTGATGTGAGCTGAGGGATAAATATAGGCCCCAGGACACCCGGGAGAACTCCCCTGCTGTTCTTCCAATAGTGTCGTGGGATCTTTTACGTCCACCCGAGAGGGCAGGCGGGGCCTCGGTTTAACGTCTCATCCAAAAGACAGCACCTCCAACAGTGCGGCGCTCCCTCAGTACTGCCCCTCCGACAGTGCGGCACTCCCTCAGTACTGCCCCTCCGACAGTGCGGCACTCCCTCAGTACTGCCCCTCCGACAGTGCGGTGCTCCCTCAGTACTGCCCCTCCGACAGTGCGGCGCTCCCTCAGTACTGCCCCTCCGACAGTGCTGCGCTCCCTCAGTACTGCACCTCCGACAGTGCGGCGCTCCCTCAGTACTGCCCCTCCAACAGTGCGGCGCTCCCTCAGTACTGCCCCTCCGACAGTGCGGCGCTCCCTCAGTACTGCCCCTCCGACAGTGCTGCGCTCCCTCGGTACTGCCCCTCCGACAGTGCGGCGCTCCCTCAGTACTGCCCCTCCGACAGTGCTGCGCTCCCTCAGTACTGCACCTCCGACAGTGCGGCGCTCCCTCAGTACTGCCCCTCCGACAGTGCGGCGCTCCCTCAGTACTGCCCCTCCGACAGTGCTGCGCTCCCTCAGTACTGCACCTCCGACAGTGCGGCGCTCCCTCAGTACTGCCCCTCCAACAGTGCGGCGCTCCCTCAGTACTGCCCCTCCGACAGTGCGGCGCTCCCTCAGTACTGCCCCTCCGACAGTGCTGCGCTCCCTCGGTACTGCCCCTCCGACAGTGCGGCGCTCCCTCAGTACTGCCCCTCCGACAGTGCTGCGCTCCCTCAGTACTGCACCTCCGACAGTGCGGCGCTCCCTCAGTACTGCCCCTCCAACAGTGCGGCGCTCCCTCAGTACTGCCCCTCCGACAGTGCGGCGCTCCCTCAGTACTGCCCCTCCGACAGTGCTGCGCTCCCTCAGTACTGCACCTCCGACAGTGCGGCGCTCCCTCAGTACTGCCCCTCCGACAGTGCGGCGCTCCCTCAGTACTGCCCCTCCGACAGTGCGGCGCTCCCTCAGTACTGCCCTCCGACAGTGCGGCGCTCCCTCAGTACTGCACCTCCGACAGTGCGGCGCTCCCTCAGTACTGCACCTCCGACAGTGCGGCGCTCCCTCAGTACTGCCCCTCCGACAGTGCGGCGCTCCCTCAGTACTGCCCTCCGACAGTGCGGCGCTCCCTCAGTACTGCCCTCCGACAGAGTTGCGCTCCCAACTGAGCCACAGCTGACACTCAATGTGACACCCCTTCCCCTTCCGCCAGTGAGTTCAACAGTTGGCCAATTATTGGACACATGGAGAGGAATGTGACACCCGGTCCCAGAGGGCTTCAACAGTTGGCCAATTATCTGAGCCTATCTTCGCAAAGCCTTGCTTCCCTCCTAACCGAGTCAAATCTCAGCTACAGCAAAGGCTTTTATTGGCCGCATCTCCGATCAGAAATTGGGGGTGTGGGGGTGGGGGAATATTCCAAAATAATTCAAGTTCGGGAGCCAATGAGTGTGGGCGACAAAACATCCTCAACCAAACCTATCTTTGAAAGATGGAAAATCCGCTGCCATCCCTCAGTAATGAGTGCTCACTGCATCAGGGCGAGCCGCAGGCTCTCTCTCGCAGTGAGCATGTTAGCTCTCCAAATGAAGAGGGTCTGTCTTTAATTATCCTTTCTGGGTAGCAGTAATGAGCTGACTAGCAGCGGCACATTCCACATCGCCGAAAGGGAAAGGAGTGTCAATTGGCTGGGTCACTCGACTGCCTCCTTGAAGAAAGGCAAAGTCTCAAGGCTTGCATGAACTAAACCATGCGACCACACGCATGCCATGCATGAATTGCACCGGGTCGCTAACAGTTGCCCCTGGTATATTGCGCTGGAGACCACATCGGATGCGAAATAATTCATCTCTGCTCCAAAGGGCAGTAAATACCTTACTTTAGGGTTACATTCAGGTTACATTGATCAGTTAGAATTTATTATGAATCAATAGAATTACACAGAGGCAGTAAGGTTCAGCAAGTTACTGATGATACAAATACGTGGAAAACACAAAAAACAATATCCGCCCACAGGTGATTATAATACCTTTTGTAGAACATATTTCTTATACAGTGCAATAATCGTGGAAAGGACAGGCTTTTGTAGACTTCCTCGTACAAGGGCATAGAGCGGAAATGCACCATGGCCAACTTCAGCATTACATGCACGCCGCACTAAAGCCAAGCAGCTAGGGCCGTGCCTCTACGCCAGAATAAGCCTTTCAGGTCACAGCTCTTATCACTGAGATTCTAACTATCTTCCTCTCAATCATATCCCCTGGTGGGTCAACCTTGCAGATAATGAATTAATTTCCTTCCCCAGCTTTTCAGACAGAGAGAGTGACAGAGAGAGTCCAGGCACCAGGCAAAATTTAACCTAATTAGTTTGAGTTCCAGTTGTCGCATCAATGATACAAGCTACAGAGTGTCTACTGACACCAGTGTGACAGCCAATGAGTGGGAGGTGGAGCGGGGCTTACGGCAGGACTCACAACAGTCTATTTCACAGCAAATTAAGTCTATCTACTCAGCGAACAGAATCTATTTAAACCACGCATGACAGCAAACAGTCCACAGAGTCTATTTAAACTGCGGGCTACAGCAAACAGTCCACAGAGTCTATTTAAACTGTGGACGACAGCAAACAGTCCACAGAGTCTATTTAAACAGCACACTACAGCAAACAGTCCACAGAGTTTATTTAACCTGCACACTACAGCAAAGAGTCCACAGAGTCTTTTTAAAAAGACTCTCTACGAACTACAGCAAATGGAACTCATGACCGAAACTGCAGCAACGCCTCCCGATAAAAGCAGGATTATTTCTCCAGCAGAATGCAGTGGAGGTTAGTTAAATAGTACAAATTATGCCCGTAAAATCAATCCCAGTCACTTACAGCAGTGCGGTCTCCAGACGTGATTATAGGAACATTAGAATTAGGAGCAGGAGTCGGCCATACGGCCCCTCGAGCCTGCTCCGCCATTCAATAAGATCATGGCTGATCCTCTACATCAACTCCACTTTCCTGCCTGATCCCCATATCCCTCGATTCCCCTAGAGACCAAAAATCTATTGATCTCAGTCTTGAATATACTCAACGACTGAGCCTCCACAGCCCTCTGGGGCAGAGTATGCCAAAGATTCACCACCCTCTGAGTGAAGAAATTTCTCCTCATCTCAGTCCTCAATGGCCGACCCCTTATCCTGAGACTGTGACCCCTGGTTCTAGACTCTCCAGCCAGGGGAAACAGCCTTTCCGCATCTACACTGTCAAGCCCTATAAGAAATTTAGGGGGCTAAATTCGGTTGATTTGCGCCTCCCGTTAGCACCACATATCAACTAGCGCCTGGGCGTGGCGCCGCTAACGCCTCCCGCGAAATTCAGCGGGAGGTTAGTGGCTGCGCAGTGCTGTGCCGCTGGCGATTACATCATCGCCGTGCGCAGCGCCCCGCTCTCGCCCCGGCTGTAGTATCAGGTGGCGCCCCCCCCTCCGACTTGCGGGGTCGGGGGGGGGGGCCCTACCTGCGGCCAGGGTGGTGCTAGTTAAAGGGGAGGTGGCGGGCGGCTGTTGTTGTTGCTGGCCACCTGCCAGCACCTGCAACTGTTGCCGTCCCCCGTGAATCCCCCCCTCCGCGGGGTGCTAGCTGCTCTCCGTGAGCCCGGTGCTCCTCTTGAGTGCCAGGCTCGTTTGCCAGCACTCCCGATCCCTGGTGGCCCAGCCTGGGCCCCGGGTTATGCTGCGCCAGACCCCTCCCCTTTAATAAGGGGGCGGGCGGCACGTGGCGCCGCAATATTGGCTTGCAGCGCCCCTCCTCCCTCTCGGGGCGCTACCTGGGAAAATCGGCCGCAGGAGCGCTAACTTTTTCGTGGTGCTAAAAGGGGAGCGCTACCCAATTTTTACCCCTTATACTTTTCAATTTTCAATTTACCCCTTATACCTCTCATTCTTCTAAAATCTAGGGAATATAGGCCTAGTGTGCAATTTTGGTCGCCTTATCTGAGGAAGGATGTTCTTGCCATGGAGAGAGTGCAGCGAAGATTCACCAGACTGATACCTGGGATGGCAGGAATGACGTTTGAAGATAGATTGGGTCGATTGGGCTTATATTCGCTAAAGTTTAGAAGAATGAGAGGGGATCTCATTGAAACATAAAATTCTAACAGGACTCGACAGACTAGATGCAGGAAGGGTGTTCCCGATGGCGGGGAGTCCAGAACCAGGGGTCACAGTCTAAGGATAAGGGGTAAGCCATTTAGGACAGAGATGAGGAGGAATTTCTACACCCAGAGAGTGGTGAACCTGTGGAATTCTCTACCACAGAAGGCAGTTGAGGCCAATTCATTAAATATATTCAAGAAGGAGTTAGATATATTTCTTAAGGCTAAAGGGATCAAGGGATATGGGGAGAAAGCAGGGACAGGGTACTGAATTTGGATGATCAGCCATGATCGCATTGAATGGCGGAGCAGGCTCGAGGGGCCGAATGGCCGACTCCTGCTCCTATCTTCTATGTTTCTATGTTTCTAGTCTACTCAATCTCTCCTCATAGGACAATCCCCTCATCGCATGAATCAGTCTACTGAACCTTTGTTGCACTCCCTCTAAGGCAAGTACATCCTTCCTTAGGTAAGGAGACCAAAACTGTGCACAGTACTCCAGGTGTGGTCTCACCAGGGACCTATATAATTGCAGTAAGACGTCTTTACACTCATACTCCAACCCCCTTGCAATAAAGGCTCACATACCATTTGTCTTCCTTATTGCTTGCTGTACCTGCATATTAACTTTCTGATTGATGGGGGAATTATCCAATTATCTCCATTCTGCCTGGGAAAAGTGGGGTCACTCTGCAGCCTGGAAGCGAGCCAAGTCTCATTGAAAATAAAGAAAAAGAAAGACTTGCATTTCTCCAGCGCCTTTCACGGCCACCGGACATCCCAAAGCGCTTTACAGCCAATGAAGTACTCTTTGGAGTGTAGTCACTGTTGTAATGTAGGAAACGCGGCAGCCAATTTGCGCACAGCAAGCTCCCACACACAGCAATGTGATAATGACCAGATCATCTGTTTTAGTGATGTTGGTTGAGGGATAAATATTGGCCCCAGGACACCGGGGAGAACTCCCCTGCTCTTCTTCGAAATAGTGCTAGTGGATATTTTATGTCCACCTGGGAGAGTAGACGGGGCCTCGGTTTAACGTCTCATCTGAAAGATGGCACCTCCGACAGCGCGCCACTCCCTCAGTACTGCCCCTCTGACAGTACGGCGCTCCCTCAGTACTGCCCCTCCGACAGTACGGCGCTCCCTCAGTACTGCCCCTCCGACAGTGCGGCGCTCCCTCAGTACTGCCCCTCCGACAGTGCGGCGCTCCCTCAGTACTGTCCCTCCGACAGTGCGGCGCTCCCTCAGTACTGCCCCTCCGACAGTGCGGCGCTCCCTCAGTACTGCCCCTCCGACAGTGCGGCACTCCCTCAGTACTGCCCCTCCGACAGTGCGGCGCTCCCTCAGTACTGCCCCTCCGACAGTGCGGCGCTCCCTCAGTACTGCCCCTCCGACAGTGCGGCGCTCCCTCAGTACTGCCCCTCCGACAGTGCGGCGCTCCCTCAGTACTGCCCCTCCGACAGTGCGGCCCTCCCTCAGTACTGCCCCTCCGACAGTGCGGTGTTCCCTCAGTACTGCCCCTCCAACAGCGCAGCACTCCCTCAGTACTGCCCCTCCAACAGTGCGGCGCTCCCTCAGTATTGCCCCTCCGACAGTGCAGCGCTCCCTCAGTACTGCCCCTCCGACAGTGCGGCACTCCCTCAGTACTGCCCCTCCGACAGTGCGGCCCTCCCTCAGTACTGCCCCTCCGACAGTGCAGCGCTCACTCAGTACTGCCCCTCCGACAGTGCGGCGCTCCCTCAGTACTGCCCCTCCGACAGTGCGGCGCTCCCTCAGTACTGCCCCTCCGACAGTGCGGCGCTATTCAGTACTGCCGCGCCGACAGTGCGGCGCTCCCTCAGTACTGCATCTCCGACAGTGCGGCGCTCCCTCAGTACTGCACTGTGAGTGTCAGCCTGGATTTTTGTTCTCAAGTCTCTGGAGCGGGGCTCGAACCCACGACTTTCTGACTCGGCGGCGAGGGTGCTGCACACTGAGCCACGGCTGACACTCTGAATAGGTGAATGGACCTAGAGACAGTCTTGAATATTGACATTTCTCTGACAGCAAGGTGCTTAAAGGAACCACGATTGAAAAGTAATTTTGAAATCACATTACCGTGTCTATCTAAACTCATATTAAAACTAGGAATACAGAAATCTTCTGTAGGTGACTCAGGCTCTGTTTATTCAAAAGGATTCCCTCGTTTTATATTTAATGATTTGGTTTTAAAAACATTTGTTGGCAATTCTGCCCTCCTGCAGATCCCGTGATTTTAATCGCTCCACCATTGGCGGCCGTGCCTTCAGCTGCCTGGGCCCCGAGCTCTGGAATTCCCTCCCTAAACCTCTCCGCCTCTCTCTCTCCTCCTTTAAGACGCTCCTTAAAACCTACATCTTTGACCGAGCTTTTGGTCACCTGTCCGAATACCTCCTTATGGGGCTCGGTGATGTAATAAAACTCACTATGCACTTGGTTGGAGTATAAAGCAAGGCTTTAATCAACTTGTTTCAGAACATGGAGGCCTAGTTGTACTTCACTAGTTCCTGTCTTACAAAATACCACTGGGCAAGCTAGGCCCACGCCCGAGTATTTATACTCCTTGGACGGCGCCACCAGCTGGTCGTCCAGCGTTATTTCATGAGTAGTTCTTTGTGATGATGAGATTTATAACACTCGGTGTCAAATTTTGGTTGATAATCGCTCCTGTGAAGCGCCTTGGGACGTTTTACTATGTTTAAGGGGCTACAGGAAACTTTGGTTTATCTGGAGGTTGTATGTCCGGAATACTCGATCTAACGGCAAAAATCAGGAGCCGTTTTCTATAAGTTTTTTTAGTTCTCGTTCTTTCTTTTTCCCAGTCAGGCACTGCAAGGTCTGTAGCTATAGCAACAGCTTCAGCTAGAGACACTTGCAGCTGCAGCCGACTCTTTAGAAGCTGTTGCTAAGCAACAGTGTTTGTTGTCAGATACGGAGATGAAAACCTCCGTATGCTTCAACATTAACTTTGTATGTCCGGCAGTTTTGATAGATCGGCAACAGCTCGGTCCCGTCGGTGCCGGATATCACAAAGTTTCCTGTATATAAATGCAAGTTGCTGTTGTTTCAAATGCCCTCCCAATGGAAACTCTCCAGTTGAGGTGACCTCGCCGATGATATCACTGACAGGATTGCCCCGCGCTGGTAGCAAGTTTTCCCAGGCTCGGGAACACGGGCTGGTCTGGTCACTGCCCTGACTGCTTTTTATGGAACCATACCAGGGGCCTTCCTTTCAGAGGCCGAACAGAGCTGGGGAGGACTCCAGGCCGACATGTCTTCAAGGCTGAGGGGTTCGATCAGGTGGGCGTAAACACAATTTCTAAATTTGCGGATGACACCAAATTGGGGGGACAGTCAATACTGAGGAGGACTGCAACAAATTACAGGAGGACATTAATAAACTTGCAGAATGGGCATATAATTGGCAAATGAAGTTCAACACAGGTAAATGTGAGGTATTACATTTTGGTAGGAAGAATAGGGAGGTCACTTATCACTTGGAGGGTGCGAGTCTGGGTGGGGTAGAGGGACAAAGGGATCTCGGAGTACAAATACACAAATCACTAAAAGTTACGACACAGGTGAGCAAGGCCATAAAAAAAGCAAACCAAGCACTCGGGTTTATTTCTAGAGGGATAGAATTGAAAAGTCGGGAAGTTATGCTAAACCTGTATCGAACCTTGGTTAGACCACACTTGGAGCACTGCATACAGTTCTGGTCGCCATATTATAAAAAGGATATCGAGGCACTGGAGAGGGTGCAGAGAAGATTTACAAGGATGATACCAGAAATGTGAGGGTACACATATCAGGAAAGGATGAACAGGCTGGGTCTCTTTTCTCTTGAAAAGAAGGCTGAGGGGTGACCTAATAGAGGTCTTTAAAATTATATGAAAAATTTTGATAGAGTGGATACAGAGAGAGTGGGCAGGATTTTCATTGGGCCGTGGAGGCGGGATTGGAGGCGTGTGGGGGATTAAAATCCCGAAATCAGGGGGCACGACCCCATCCCGCACCCAAACCCGCCTCCATGCCAGTTTCAAAGGAGGCGGGTACCCGCCCCGCACTGGGACCCGCCTACCCGAGGCGGGAAGGGGATTAGTGCCAATTAACTGCCTGTTAACAGGTAGTTAACAGGCAGTTTTTAGCCCAATCCCGATTTTTAATGCTGAAATGTGGGATTCCCGACGGCTCCAAACCACGCCGAGTTAGCGAGGCGGACCGTCGGGTTGAAGGACTTGAAGGGTTCAAGATGTCCGGTGTTCAGGTGAGTGATGGGTGCACGAGTGCAAAGGTAAGTGTGTTTGGTGTGTGTAAAGTGTTTAAAGAAGTTTAAATGACCTTTTCTTACCTTTTCAGCCTTCCTTCCTTTAGGTCTCGGGAGTCCCTCATCTCACCGGCACAGAAAGCAGAATGGCTGCGAACTGTCAAAAGTGACAGCCTTCAGCTTTCTGTGCAGGAGAGATTTCTAACCGAGTCTGCGGAGAAGGACTCAGGTTAGAAGTAAGACTGTCAGTGTTTGACAGCTTCAAACAGCTGTGAAACGCTGATACTTCATCTGTCAAAAGCTCTTGACAGATGAAATGTCAATCTGTGACGTCACCTGTTGCCGGGTGGCCCTTAATTGACCTGCTGAGCCCGCTGGGCGGGCTCAACAAGGTCAATCAAGTTAAAATCGCGTGGGTTGGCTAGAACTCGATGGAGGCGGGACTACAACCCCGAAAGTTGTCGTCCCGCCTCCTACCCCACTCCTGAATGAAAATCCAGCCCAATGTTTCCACTTGTGGGGAAGAGCATAACTAGAGGCCATCAATATAAGAGAGTCACCAAGAAATCCAATAGGTGATTCAGGAGAAACTTCTTTCCCCAGAGAGTGGTGAGAATGTGGAACTCGCTGCCACAGGGAGTGGTTGAGGCGAATAGCAGAGATGCATTTAAGGGGAGGCTGGACAAGCATATGAGGGAGCAAGGATTAGAAGATTATGAAGTAGGGTGGGAGGAAGCTCGTGTGGAGCATAAACACCAGCCAATATTTCTACAAAGGGTAGTGGAAATCTGGAACTCGCTCCCCCAAAAGGCTGTGGATGCTGGGGGTCACAGCTGGAACTTTCAAGACCGAGATGGATGGATTTTTGTTGGGTAATTGGTATCGAGGGATCTGGAGCAAAGGCGGGTAAATGGAGCTGTGGTACAGATCAGCCATGATCGAATCGTATGGGATACTTATATTCTATGCCTCTGCTAATGAAGGCAAGAGCAGGGAGGTTATGATGGAGCTGTACAAAATGCTAGTTAGGCCACAGCTGGAATACTGTGTGCAGTTCTGGTCGCCACACTATAGGAAGGATGTGATTGCATTGGAGAGGGTGCAGAGGAGATTCACCAGGATGTTACCTGGGCTGGAGCGCTTCAGCTATGAAGAGAGACTGGACAGGCTGGGGTTGTGTTCCTTGGAGCAGAGAAGGCTGAGGGGGGACCTGATTGAGGTGTACAAAATTATGAGGGGCATAGATAGGGTGGATAGAAAGGAACTTTTCCCCTTAGTAGAGGGGTCAATAACCAGGGGGCATAGTTTCAAGGTAAGGGGCAGGAGGTTTAGAGGGGATTTGAGGAAAAACTTTTTCACCCAGAGGGTGGTTGGAATCTGGAACTCACTGCCTGAAAGGGTGGTAGAGGCAGGAACCCTCACAACATTCAAGAAGCATTTAGATGAGCACTTGAAACGCCATAGCATACAAGGCTACGGACCAAGTGCTGGAAAATGGGATTAGAATAGACAGGGCTTGATGGCCGGCGCGGACACGATGGGCCGAAGGGTCTCTTTCTGTGCTGTATAACTCTATGACTATGAAGTGAGTGGTGGAGCAGGTTGGAGGGGTTGAATGGCCTCCTCCTGTTCCTAACATTTATCACTCAACCAACACCACAAAAAAAAGATTATCCAGTCATTCATCTCCTAACTGTTTGTGGGAGCTTGCTGTGCTCAAATTGGCTGCCGCACTTACCCACCTAGGGGAGAGCTCTTTAAAGAAAATTGCCTGGCTGTGAAATGCTGTGGGACGTCCTGAGGACACGATATATTTGCAGGTTCCTTCTCACATATGGAAATTTCTGCAAACGATGCCAGAATCCCTGTTTGCAATAGCACTGAAGGAGTCCAGATGGTGAGTCTCCCCCCATTTAATCATGTCCTGCACTTTAAATAATCGAGTCACATTACAGCGACAATTCAGTTCAGCAATTATTGTACAATGGTAAACTTTCGGCAGTGAAATCGACTGCTTTTGGGAACAGGCCGAGTCAGCACTTCTAAAAACAAAACACCTTATTCTCAGCTTCTGTCATGGTGAAGATACTTAATGAGTTATCAGGGAGGTGCGATCACTTCCAGCTCCAGTTCTGTTTTTTTAGTGATGTTGGTTGAGGGATAAATATTGGCCCCTGCTCTTCTTCGAATAGTGGCCGTGGGAACTTTTACATCCACCTGAGAGTGTAGACGGGGCGTCAGATTAGCGTCTCATCCAAAAGACGGCACCTCCGACAGTGCGGCGCTCCCTCAGTACCGCCCCTCCGACAGTGCAGCGCTCCCTCAGTACTGCCCCTCCGACAGTGCGGTGCTCCCTCAGTACTGCCCCTCCGACAGTGCGGCACTCCCTCAGTACTGCCCCTCCGACAGTGCGGCGCTCCCTCAGTGCTGCCCCTCCGACAGTGCAGCGCTCCCTCAGTACTGCCCCTCTGATAGCACGGCACTCCCTCAGTACTACCCCTGCGATAGCGCAGCACTCCCTCAGTACTGCCCCTCTGACAGTGCAGCACTCCCTCAGTACTGCCCCTCCGACAGTGCAGCGCTCCCTCAGTACTGCCCCTCCGACAGTGCAGCGCTCCCTCAGTATTGCCCCTGCAACAGTGCAGCGCTCCCTCAGTACTGCCCCTCCGACAGAACGGTGCTCCCTCATTACTGCCCCTCCGACAGTGCAGCGCTCCCTCAGTACTGCCCCAACAGTGCCGCACTCCCTCAGTACTGCCCCTCCGACAGTGCGGCGCTCCCTGAGTACTGCCCCTCCGACAGTGCAGCGCTCCCTCAGTACTGCCCCTCCGACAGTGCGGCACTCCCTCAGTACTGCCCCTCCGACAGTGCGGCGCTCCCTCAGTGCTGCCCCTCCGACAGTGCGGCGCTCCCTCAGTGCTGCCCCTCCGACAGTGCGGCGCTCCCTCAGTACTGCCCCTCCGACAGTGCGGCGCTCCCTCAGTGCTGCCCCTCCGCCAGTGCGGTGCTCCCTCAGTACTGCCCCTCCGACAGTGCGACGCTCCCTCAGTGCTGCCCGTCCGCCAGTGCGGTGCTCCCTCAGTACTGCCCCTCCGACAGTGCGGCGCTCCCTCAGTGCTGCCCCTCCGACAGTGCGGCGCTCCCCTCAGCACTGCCCCTCCGACAGTGCGGCGCTCCCTCAGTACTGCCCCTCCGACAGTGCGGCGCTCCCTCAGTGCTGCCCCTCCGACAGTGCGGCACTCCCTCAGTGCTGCCCCTCCGACAGTGCGGCGCTCCCTCAGTACTGCCCCTCCGACAGTGCGGCGCTCCCTCAGTGCTGCCCCTCCGACAGTGCGGCGCTCCCTCAGCACTGCCCCTCCGACAGTGCGGCGCTCCCTCAGTACTGCCCCTCCGACAGTGCGGCGCTCCCTCAGTGCTGCCCCTCCGACAGTGCGGCGCTCCCTCAGTGCTGCCCCTCCGACAGTGCGGCACTCCCTCAGTACTGGCACTGGAGTGTCAGCCAGGAATTTTATGCTCAAGTCTCTGGAGTGGGACTCGAACTCACAACCTTCTGACTCTGAGGTGAGGGCGTCACCAACTGAGCCACAGCTGACCTCACTCAGGTCACAGGGACAGATGTTGTGGTGAATGGAAGTGTCACACTGGGAGAGTGGAATGGGCGCTCTTTTGAGGATGGCCTGAGGCACAATGCTGGTCATCTGAGGCAGCCATTAATCCAAAATCCTGTCATAAGGAATACACATGGCCAGAAGGTCACATCACCACCACATCAAACTGATTGGCAGCTCTCCAGTATTTTCAGTTATGTTGCGATGTACATCACCTCATCAAAGATCAACTGAAGAATAAATAATTCACAGACCATTCGCTTACATTGGGCCAAAGGAGGAGAGAGAGGCGGAGAGGTCTAGGGAGGGAATTCTAGAGCCCAGGGCCCAGGCAGCTGAAGGCACGGCCGCCAATGGTGGAGTGATGGAAATCGGGGATGGGCAAGAGGCCGGAATTGGAGGAGCGCAGAGATCTCGGAGGGTTGTGGGGCTGATGGAGGTTACAGAGATACAATTCTCACCCTTGTTTTCAAATCCCTCCACAGCCCTCGCCCCCCTCCATCTCTGTAACCTCCTCCAGCCCCTACAACCCTCCGAGATCTCTGCGCTCCTCCAATTCTGGCCTCTTGAGCATCCCCCGATTTCCATCGCTCCACCATTGGCGGCCGTGCCTTCAGCTGCCTGGGCCCCGAGCTCTGGAATTCCCTCCCTAAACCTCCCCACCGCTCTCTCCTCCTTTAAGACGCTCCTTAAAACCGACCTCTTTGACCAAGCTTTTGGTCGCCTGTCCTAATATCTCCTTATGTGGCTCGGTGTCAAATCTTGTCTGATTTACGCTCCTGTGAAGCGCCTTGGGACGTTTTACTGCATTAAAGGCGCTATATAAATGCAAGAGGTTGTGAAAACTACTAGGCATTTGGTCTAAGCGTTAAACAAAGCTTTAATCAACTGTTTTACAACATGGAGGTCTAGTTGTGTCCTTCACTGGTTCCTATTGAGAATGTCCTGCGCAAGCTGGGCCCGTGCCCGAGTATTTATACTCTCCCTGGACAGCGCCACCGGCAGGCCGCTCAGTATTATTTCATAAGTCTTTCTTTCATGAATGACTGATTCATGTCAGTTGTTGCCTGATCTATTTTGCTAAGAGCTTCCTTCCCCACGGACGGTTCATTTACTCCCTCGATCAATGCTATTGCTTTACGCAGAACCCTCCCCATCCTTTCCTGGTGATGGGAGTTATCAGCAGTGCTCGCCGGTTCCAAATCCAGCCTCAGCAATGAGTCAGGCAGGGATCGAATGAGCTGATTCAGCTCTCCACCGAATGTTCTTGAGATGCCTCGGACTATCAGATCAGCCCCGTTGACACTGATTGAGTACGTTCAGTGAATGGCTGATAAATCACAGCCAATTATTTCCCTCTGCCAATGGACACCCGTCAATTACAGATGCATCTTCCAGCCGCTGGACGACATTTTCACATTTATCCATATTAAGGTACAGTTGGGCTCATGCACGTCATTTGTCAGAGCTCCGCAGAATCCCATCCATCTCCCGTACATCAGTCAGCCCTGGCTCAGTGGGCAGCACTCTCTCGCCTCCGAGTCAGGAGGTCTGGGTTCGAGTCCCAATCCAGAGATTGAGCACGTATTAC
Source organism: Somniosus microcephalus (assembly GCF_052327205.1). Lineage (NCBI taxonomy): Eukaryota > Metazoa > Chordata > Chondrichthyes > Squaliformes > Somniosidae > Somniosus > Somniosus microcephalus. Next base: position 54,783,060 of record NW_028225182.1, on the reverse strand, counting down.
TGGCCGACACTCCCGGTGCAGTACTGAGGGAGCGCCGCACTGTCGGAGGGGCAGTACTGAGGGAGCGCCGCACTGTCGGAGGGGCAGTACTGAGGGAGCGCCGCACTGTCGGAGGGGCAGTACTGAGAGAGCGCCGCACTGTCGGAGAGGCAGTACTGAGGGAGCGCCGCACTGTCGGAGGGGCAGTACTGAGGGAGCGCCACATTGTCGGAGGGGCAATATTGATATAGCGCCACACTGTCGGAGGGGCAGTACTGAGGGAGCGCCGCGCTGTTGGAGGGGCAGTACTGAGGGAGCGCCGCACTGTCGGAGGGGCAGTACTGAGGGAGCACCGCACTGTCGGAGAGGCAGTACTGAGGGAGCGCCGCACTGTCGGAGGGGCTGTACTGAGGGAGCGCAGCACTGTTGGAGGGGCAGTACTGAGGGAGCGCTGCCCTGTGGGAGGGGCAGTACTGAGGGAGCGCAGCACTATCAGAGGGGCAGTACTGAGGGAGTGCTGCACTGTCGGAGGGGCAGTACTGAGGGAGCGCTGCACTGTCAGAGGGGCAGTACTGAGGGAGCGCAGCACTGTTGGGGGGGCAGTACTGAGGGAGTGCTGCACTGTCGGGTGCGAGTTGGCTAGGATGGATTGGGGAACATTACTTAAAGGGTTGACGGAGGACAGGCAATGGCAAACATTTAAAGATCGCATGGATGAACTACAGAATTTGTTCATCGCTGTTTGGCATAAAAATAAAACAAAAAAGGTGACTCAACCGTGGCTAACAAGGGAAATTAGGGATAGCATAAGATCCATAGAGAGGACATATAAATTGGTCAGAAAAAGCAACAAACCTGAGGATTGGGAGCAGTTTAGGATTCAGCAAAGGAGGGTTTAATTAAGAGGGGGAAAATAGAGTATGAGAGTAAGTTTTCAGGGAACATAAAAACTGACTGTAAAAGCTTCTATAGATATGTGAAGAAAAAAAGATTGGTGAAGTCAAGCGTAGGTCCCTTGCAGTCAGAATCAGGGGAATTTATAATGGGGAACAAAGAAATGGCTGACCAATTAAATACATACTTTGGTTCTGCCTTCACAAAGCAGGACACAAATAACCTCCCAGAGATGTCGGGGAACATAGGGCCTAATGAGAGGGAGGAACTGAATGAAATCAGTATTTGTAGGGAAATGGTGTTAGGAAAATTGACGGGATTGAAGGCCGATAAATCCCCAGGGCCTGATAATCTACATCCTAGGGTACTTAAAGAAGTGGCCCTAGAAATAGTAGATAATAGTCCTTGCGAGCTCCGTGCGTACCAGGCAGCTAAGTGTTCTTGCTGCTTGGTGCTCTCGGCTCGTCAAGAAAAAAGCATTTCACTGACTAGATTACACTTCTTGTATTTAGTTATGTGACCAATAAAATTGAAATTGAAAATTGAAATTAATTGCTGGTCATCTTCCGAAATTCTATAGACTCTGGAACAGTTCCCATGGCTTCGAGGGTAGCTAATGTTACACCACTATTCAAAAAAGGTGGTAGAGAGAAAACAGGGAATTATAGACCGGTGAGCCTGACATCGGTAGTGGGGAAAATGCTAGAGTCCATTATAAAAGATGTAATAGCAGAGCACTTGGAAAACAGTGACAGGATCGGACAAAGTCAACATGGATTTACAAAAGGTAAATCATGCTTGGCTAATCTACTGGAATTTTTTGAGGTTGTAACTGGTAGAATAGCTAAGGGAGAACCTGTGGATGTGGTGTATTTGGACTTTCAGAAGGCTTTCGATAAGGTCCCGCATAAGGGATTAGCGTGTAAAGTTAAGGCACATGGGATTGAGGGCAAGGTACTGACTTGGATAGAGAACTGGTTGGCAGACAGGAAGCAAAGAGTTGGAATAAACGGGTCTTTCTCAGTACTGCCCCTCCGACAGTGCGGCCCTCTCTCAGTAATGCCCCGCCGACAGTGTGGCGTTCCCTCAGTACTGCCCCCCCGACAGTGCTGCGCTCCCTCAGTACTGCCCCTCTGACCGTGCCGCGCTCCCTCAGTATTACACAGGGAGCCTGGATTATGGGCTCGAGTCACTCGAGTAGGACAGTCGCCTTTGTCCCTTCTCCCTCTACACTGTCCCATCAAACACTCCCAGGGCAGGTACAGCATGGGTTAGATACAGAGTAAAGCTCCCTCTAAACTGTCCCATCAAACACTCCCAGGGTAGGTACAGCACGGGTTAGATACAGAGTAAAGCTCCCTCTACACTGTCCCATCAAACACTTCCAGGGCAGGTACAGCACGGGTTAGATACAGAGTAAAGCTCCCTCTACACTGTCCCATCAAACACTCCCAGGGCAGGTACAGCATGGGTTAGATACAGAGTAAAGCTCCCTCTACACTACCCCATCAAACACTCCCAGGGCAGGTACAGCACGGGTTAGATACAGAGTAAAGCTCCCTCTACACTGTCCCATCAAACACTCGCAGGGCAGGTACAGCACGGGTTAGATACAGAGTAAAGCTCCCTCTACACTGTCCCATCAAACACTCCCAGGACAGGTACAGCACGGGTTAGATACAGAGTAAAGCTCCCTCTACACTGTCCCATCAAACACTCCCAGGACAGGTACAGCACGGGTTAGATACAGAGTAAAGCTCCCTCTACACTGTCCCATCAAACACTCCCAGGGCAGGTACAGCACGGGTTAGATACAGAGTAAAGCTCCCTCTACACTGTCCCATCAAACACTCCCAGGGCAGGTACAGCACGGGTTAGATACAGAGTAAAGCTCCCTCTACACTGTCCCATCAAACACTCCCAGGGCAGGTACAGCACGGGTTAGATACAGAGTAAAGCTCCCTCTACACTGTCCCATCAAACAGTCCCAGGGCAGGTACAGCACGGGGTTAGATACAGAGTAAAGCTCCCTCTACACTGTCCCATCAAACACTCCCAGGACAGGTACAGCACGGGTTAGATACAGAGTAAAGCTCCCTCTACACTGTCCCATCAAACACTCCCAGGGCAGGTACAGCACGGGTTAGATACAGAGTAAAGCTCCCTCTACACTGTCCCATCAAACACTCCCAGGGCAGGTACAGCACGGGTTAGATACAGAGTAAAGCTCCCTCTACACTGTCCCATCAAACACTCCCAGGGCAGGTACAGCACGGGTTAGATACAGAGTAAAGCTCCCTCTACACTGTCCCATCAAACAGTCCCAGGGCAGGTACAGCACGGGGTTAGATACAGAGTAAAGCTCCCTCTACACTGTCCCATCAAACACTCCCAGGGCAGGTACAGCGCGGGTTAGATACAGAGTAAAGCTCCCTCTACACTGTCCCATCAAACACTCCCAGGGCAGGTACAGCACGGGGTTAGATACAGAGTAAAGCTCCCTCTACACTGTCCCGTCCAGGTCCAATAAGTCGGTATTTTTCTCCACACTGGCCCTCCAGTCTAATTCTGCTCTGCTGCTCATCCACCGGCCAGTCCTGTGCTCCAAACAACCAGTTAATTGCCTTTCTAAAGTCGAGCCCATGCAGCTAGAAGAGAGAAATATTTCCCTCCATCAGCCTCATCCGAACACAGTTCCCAGGTGTGCTCATTTCCACACCCGGCATTTACCTTTCTAACGCAAAGTTCAGTCAAAGTAAACTAATATTAGCTCTGCCTCTCTCTGAGTCTCGTAAAGATAGTCTCGTGGGTTGCCTGTTGTAACTGTGATTGCTGGGCCCTGGACTGATGCTGACTGATATCTTCACTGTGGCATCACAGCGAGAATGGGGACAGCGGTGTTGGACGGTAATGGGATTGAGTGTAAATAGACGGTTTAAATTGATGAGGAAAGTCAGTCTTCCTTCAAACCACCTTGGCTTGTGCTTTTCAAAGAAAGGGATGAGAGGCTTCAGTGAGAGTGGAGAGACTGGAGGAGCTGGGATTGTTCTCCTTAGAGCAGAGAAGGTTAAGAAAGAAAGAAAGACTTGCATTTATATAGCGCCTTTCACGACCACCGGACGTCTCAAAGCGCTTTACAGCCAGTGAAGTACTTTTGGAGTGTGGTCACTGTGGTAATGTAGGAAACGCGGCAGACAATTTGCGCACAGCAAGCTCCCACAAACAGTAATGTGATAATGACCAGATCATCTGTTTTAGTGATGTTGGTTGAGGGATAAATATTGGCCCCAGGACACCGGGGTGAACTCCCCCTGCGCTTCTTCAAAATAGTGCCACGGGATCTTTTATGTCCACCTGAGAGAGCAGACGGGGGCTCGGTTTAACGTCTCATTCGAAATATGGCATCTCCGACGGTGCAGCACTCCCTCAGTACTGCCCCTCCGACAGTGCGGCGCTCCCTCAGTACAGCCCCTCCGACAGTGCGGCGCTCCCTCAGTACTGCCCCTCCGACAATGTGGCGCTCCCTCAGTACTGCCCCTCCGACAGTGCAGCATGCCCTCAGTACTGCCCCTCCGACAGTGCGGCACTCCCTCAGAACTGCCCCTCCGACAGTGCGGCGCTCCCTCAGCACTGCCCCTCCGACAGTGCGGCGCTCCCTCAGTACTGCCCCTCCGACAGTACGGCGCTCCCTCAGTACTGCCCCTCCGACAGTGCGGCACTCCCTCAGTACTGCCCCTCCAACAGTGCGGCGCCCCCTCAGTACTGCCCCTCCGACAGTGCAGTGCTCCCTCAGTACTGCCCCTCCAACAATGCAGCGTTCCCTCAGTACTGCCCCTCCGACAGTGCGGCGCTCCCTCAGTACTGCCCCTCCGACAGTGCGGCACTCCCTCAGCACTGCCCCTCCGACAGTGCGGCGCTCCCTCAGCACTGCCCCTCCGACAGTGCAGCGCTCCCTCAATACTGCCCCTCCGACAGTGCGGCACTCCCTCAGTACTGCACTGGAGTGCCACCCTAGCTTTATATGCTCAAGTCCCTGGGGTGTGACTTGAACCCACAACCTTCTGACTCAGAGGCGAGTGTGCTACTCACTGCAGGGAGATTTAATCGCAGTGTTCAAAATCATGAGGGGTTTTGATGGAGTAAATAAGGAGAAACTGTTTCCAGTGGCAGGAGGGTCGGTAACCAGAGGACACAGATTGAAGATAATCGGCAAAAGAACCAGAGGAGAGATGAGGAGAATGTTTTTACGCAGCGAGTTGTTGTGATCTGGAACGCGCTGCCTGAAAGGGCGGTGGAAGCAGATTCAACAGTAACTTTCAAAAGAGGAATTGGATAAATACTTGAAAAGGAAAAATTCACAGGGCTGTGGGGAAAGAGCAGGGAGTGGGACTAATTGGAGAGCTCGTTCAAAGAGCCGGCACAGGCACGATGGGCCAAATGGCCTCCTCCTGTGCTGCGAGACCCGATGCTTTCAATCTGAGGCGGAGGCTTGCGGGAAGCCACAGAACTGAGAGACGAGGAGAGCAGAGATGGCAGCTCGGTTTGAAGGGAGCCAGACAGCGTGGGGTCACCAAGTTAATCCTGCTGCCACAAGTAATGCCCCCCGGCGAAGCACCCGCATTTCATTTCACGTGTCCCCACTGAGCAGAACTCTTCACGTTTACTATTCTGTCGGCTATTCAGGGAGTGGGAGGGGAGTGGGGGGTGGGGTCCAATGTCACCGCTTCATTTGCACAGAGGGCTGCGATATCGTTGTCGTTTCCAGACTGCTGTCCCAGTACCTCGCTGAACAGGGTCTGTGTGTCTGGCTGCCACTCACACGGAGAGGGGGGGGTCAAGCATTAGGCACAGAGCAGGGTCCGGCGGCACGGTATAGCTCACAGTCGGGGGGGCGGGGAGAGGTCCGATATTGCAGTCTCACTCGCTGCAGGTGGTGGGGGCAGGGGGGCTGTCTGGCGTTCACAGAAAGCATGTGCGGCTTTCTCTGGAGAGTGAGCAGTTATTTTCTGGCAGTCCGACAGGGGCCTGTCATACGGCACTGTTCACCTTGAAGCTTGAATGTCACAATTAACCTTCCCCTTTTTATTCACACCCTGCACACCCAGTTGCATACGATGCGGAGCTGTGGGCGGACAGTTTAAGCTCTAACTCTTTGCCTTTAGAATCTCTTCATTAGATTAATCATAGAAATCCCACAGCACAGGAGGAGGCCATTGGGCCCAACGTGCCTGTGCCGGCTCTTTGAACGAGCTCTCCAATTAGTCCCACTCCCCCTGCTCTTTCCTCACAGCCCTGTGAATTTTTCCCCTTGAAGTATTTCTCCAATTCCCCTTTTGAAAGTTACTATTGAATCTGCTTCCACCGCCCTTTCAGGCAGCGCGTTCCAGATCACAACAACTCGCTGCGTAAAAACATTCTCCTCATCTCCCCTCTGGTTCTTTTGCCAATTATCTTCAATCTGTGTCCTCTGGTTACCGACCCTCCTGCCACTGGGAACAGTTTCTCCTTATTTACTCTATCAAAACCTCTCACGATTTTGAACACCTCTATTAAATCTCCCCTTAACCTTCTCTGCTCTAAGGAGAACAATCCCAGCTTCTCCAGTCTCTCCACATTAACTGAAGTCCCTCATCCCTGGGACCGTTCTGGTAAATCTCCTCTGCACCCTCTCCAAGGCCTTGACATCCTTCCTAAAGTGCGGTGCCCAGAATTGGACACAATACTCCAGCTGGGGCCTAACCAGTGCTTTATAAAGGGTTTACTGTAACTTCTTTGCTTTTGTACTCTATGCTAGACAGACTAGACGCAGGAAGGATGTTCCCAATGGCGGGGGAGTCCAGAACCAGGGGTCACAGTCTAAGGATAAGGGGTAAGCCATTTAGGACAGAGATGAGGTGGAATTTCTTCACCCAGAGAGTGGTGAACCTGTGGAATTCTCTACCACAGAAGGCAGAGGCCAATTCATTAAATATATTCAAGAAGGAGTTGGATATATTTCTTAAGGCTAAAGGGATCACGGGATATGGGGAGAAGGCAGGGACAGGGTACTGAGTTTGGATGATCAGCCATGATCTCACTGAATGGCGGAGCAGACTCGAGGGGCCGAATGGCCGACTCCTATCTTCGATGTTTCTATGCCTCTGTTAATAAAGCCAAGGATCCTGTGTGTTTTTTTAAACAGCCTTCTCAACTTGTCCTGTCACCTTGAAAGATTTCTGTACACAGACCCCCAGGTCTCTCTGTTCCTGCACCCTCTTTAAAATGGTACTGTTTTGTTTATAATGAGATTGTGAATTCAAACCTGAATGGCCACGATGGGAGGAAGCTGAGAAGCAGTTTTGATGTTGCAAAAGGATTTCTCTCAAAAAAAATATCCTTTGATCCCTCCTGGAACTCACCCAAAACCACCTCACCTTGCTCGCTCACTGCCTTCCTTCGAAAGCCTGTTACAAACCTTCTTGGCACCTCTCTTCAGTACGTAAGAACATCAGGATTAGGAGCAGGAGCGGGCCATTCGGCCCCTCGAGCCTGCTCTGCCATTCAATAAAATCATGGCTGATCTTCGACCTCAACTCCACTTTCCCGCACTATCCCCATATCCCTTGATTCCCCTAGAGTCCAACAATCTATCGATCTCGGCCTTGAATATACTCAACGACTGAGCCTCCACAGCCCTCTGGGGCAGAGAATTCCAGAGATTCACCACCCTCTGAGTGAAGAAATTCCTCCTCATCTCAGTCCTAAATGGCCGACCCCTTATTCTGAGACTGTGACCCCTGGTTCTAGACTCCCCAGCCAGGGGGAAACATCCTCCCAGCATCAAAGCTGCCAAGCCCTTTAAGAATGTTATACTTTTCAATGGGATCACCTCTCATTCTTCTAAACTCTAGGGAATATAGGACTAGTCTACTCAATCTCTCCTCATAGGACAATCCCCTCATCGCATATGTCAGTCTACCAAACCTTCGTTGCACTCCCTCTGAGGCAGAAATATCCTACCCTGGGATGGCAGGAATGGCGTATGAGGAGAGGTTGGGTCGATTGGGCTTATACTCGCTGGAGTTTAGAAGAATGAGAGGGAATCTCATTGAAACTTATAAAATTCTAACAGGACCGGACAGATTAGATGCAGGAAGGATGTTCCCGATGGCCGGGGAGTCCAGAACCAGGGGTCACAGTCTAAGGATAAGGGGTCGGCCATTTAGGACAGAGATGAGGAGGAATTTCTTCACCCAGAGAGTGGTGAACCTGTGGAATTCTCTACCACAGAAGGCAGTGGAGGCCAATTCATTAAATATATTCAAGAAGGAGTTAGATATATTTCTTAAGGCTAAAGGGATCAAGGGATATGGGGAGAAGGCAGGGACAGGGCACTGAGTTTGGATGATCAGCCATGATCTCATTGAATGGCGGAACAGGCTCGAGGGGCCGAATGGCCGACTCCTGCTTCTATCTTCTATGTTTCTATGTAATACTCCAGGTGTGGTCTCACCAAGGCCCTATATAATTACAGTAAGACTTCATTACTCTTGTACTTTAATCCCTTTGTAATAAAGGCCAACATACCATTTCCTTTCCTATCGACCTTTCTCGTGACACTTCTCTTCAACACTTCCCCTTAATCCTTCCCATCCCCTCTTTAACATCCTTCTCTCCCACATAAAATGCTCCGACATTGCTCTCCGTGATTGGCAGTATATAAAGGCAAGTTGTTGCCGGACAAGTAAAGGCCATTTGGCTCATGGTGTCCATTCCTCTGGCCATGAATAATCTGCGTTATCATGGACTCTACCCAACGCCTTCCGTCTCCCGAGGAAGGATTCTGCGGAGCTGGTCCCTGTCCCCAAAAAGGGGAAATCAAATTAAAGTTCCAAATCGAACCTTCCATCCTACACTGTACATCCTGGCCCAGTTCCCTTCCTTACTCTGACACTTCCAGGGACTCAGGAAGCACCAAGTATCCATCACACAGCGTTCAATCATGTCATAGGCACTGATCCATCAATATTCCAACCCTTCTTTTCAAGGTGTTAACTCAGCCAGAATTAACAGCTTCATCGAGAAGTCTCATTCCCTCCATGTGAGGGTTACAAGCAAGCTTTGCAATTATTCGGGTCAAGGAGCAAGAGGGAGGGAGAACTATATCGACGTATATAGAATGAAAGACTGGCATTTCTCCAGCGCCTTTCACCACCTCAGGACGTCCTAAAGCGCTTCACAGCCAATGAAGTACTTTTGAAGTGCAGTCACTGTTGTAATGTAGGAAACGCGGCAGTCAATTTGCACACAGCAAGCTCCCACAAACAGCAATATGATAATGACCAGATCGTCTGTTTCAGTGATGTTGGTTGAGGGATAAATATTGGCCCCAGGACACCGGGGAGAACTCCCCCTGCTCTTCTTTGAAAAATTGCCATGGGATCTTTCACATCCACCTGAGAGAGCAGACGGGCCTCAGTTTAACATCTCATCCGAAAGACGGCACCTCCAACAGTGCGGCGCTCCCTCAGTACTGCCCCTCCGACAGTGCGGCGCTCCCTCAGTACTGCCCCTCCGACAGTGCGGCGCTCCCTCAGTACTGCCCCACCGACAGTGCGGCGCTCCCTCAGTACTGTCCCTCCGACAGTGCGGCGCTCCCTCAGTACTGTCCCTCCGACAGTGCGGCGCTCCCTCAGTACTGTCCCTCCGACAGTGCGGCACTCCCTCAGTACTGCCCCACCGACAGTGCGGCGCTCCCTCAGTACTGTCCCTCCGACAGTACGGCGCTCCCTCAGTACTGTCCCTCCGACAGTGCGGCTCTCCCTCAGTACTGCCCCTCCGACAGTGCGGCGCTCCCTCAGTACTGCCCCTCCGACAGTACGGCGCTCCCTCAGTACTGCCCCTCCGCCAGTGCGGCTCTCCCTCAGTACTGCCCCTCCGACAGTGCGGCGCTCCCTCAGTACTCCCCCTCCGACAGTGCAGCGCTCCCTCAGTACTGCCCCTCCGACAGTGCGGCGCTCTCTCAGTACTGCCCCTCCGACAGTGCGGCGCTCCCTCAGTACTGCCCCTCCGACTGTGCGGCGTTCCCTCAGTACTGCCCCTCCGCCAGTGCGGCTCTCCCTCAGTACTGCCCCTCCGACAGTGCGGCGCTCCCTCAGTACTGCCCCTCCGACAGTGCGGCGCTCCCTCAGTACTGCCCCTCCGACAGTGCGGCGCTCTCTCAGTACTGCCCCTCCGACAGTGCGGCGCTCCCTCAGTACTGCCCCTCCGACAGTGTGGCGCTCCCTCAGTACTGCCCCTCCGACAGTGCGGCGCTCCCTCAGTACTGCCCCTCCGACAGTGCGGCGCTCCCTCAGTACTGCCCCTCCGACAGTGCGGCGCTCCCTCAGTACTGCCCCTCCGACAGTGCGGTGCTCCCTCAGTACTGCCCCTCCAACAGTGCAGTGCTTCCTCAGTACTGCACTGGAGTGTCAGCCTAGATTACATCGAATGTACAGCAGACAATCAGGCCATTTGACCCCACTGCTCCGTGCCGGTGTTTCTGCTCCACACGAGCCTCCTCCCACCCCTCTTCATCTCACCCTATCACCATATTCTTCTATTCCTTTCTCCCTCATGTGTTTATCCAGCTTCCCCTTAAATGCATCTCTACTATTCGCCTCAACCTCTCCCTGTGGTAGCGAGTTCCACATTCTCACCACTCTCTGGGTAAAGAGGTTTCTCCTGAATTCCCAATTGGATTTATTAGTGACTATCTTATATTGATGGCCCCTAGTTCTGGTATCCCTACAAGTGGAAACATCTTCTCTACGTCTACCCTATCGAACCCCCTTCATAATTTTAAAGACCTCTATCAGACCTCATGCCTTTTTTTTTCGTAGAGAAAAGAGCCCCAGCTTTGCTGCTGGGCGAATATGGTTCAATCTTTCTTGATAGTTACAACCTCTCAGTTCTGGTATCAAGCTCATAAATCTTTTTTTGCACCTTCCCCAGTGCCTCTAGATCCTTCTTGTAATATGGAGACCAGAACTGGGCACAGTACACAGTTACTGTGGCAGTCAGAAGCCAGAATGCAGTGGAGGGACAATCCCATCTGTCCAACAGCAGGTATTACCCGCAAGTCCTAAGCAATGCTCGCCCAAGTATGAGATTGGTGGAGCTCCATGACTTCACACAAGTGACTGTGACACAGAACTCCCTCCACTAACTTCTCAAAACTCAGAGCAGAATAATGTCGCTGCTGTAATCTAATTCATGGAGTCCCCGAGACATCACAAACCACCAAACCAGACACAAGTGAGACTGACTTTACTCCAAGCAATTTTTAAACTATAGTACATTCTAAGTAATAAGGCTTTATTTGCCTTGAGCAACTAGCTAGCCAGCATGTCCTACATTGTGGCTGTCTGGTGATGCCCATATCGATTGTGAGGTGACTAGTGGTAACCTATACTGAATTACTTAATAATGTACACTGACCGCGTTACTTCCCAAAACATAACTATGTATTAGAATAGTAGTGCCACAGCACGATATTCGCCCAGCAGCAAAGCATGGGTTACATACTGAGTAAAGCTCCCTCTACACTGTCCCATCAATCACTCCCAGGGCAGGTACAGCACGGGTTAGATACAGAGTAAAGCTCCCTCTACACTGTCCCATCAAACACTCCCAGGGCAGGTACAGCACGGGTTAGATACAGAGTAAAGCTCCCTCTACACTGTCCCATTAAACACCCCCAGGGCAGGTACAGCACAGGTTAGATACAGAGTAAAGCTCCCTCTACACTGTCCCATCAAACACTCCCAGGGCAGGTACAGCACAGGTTAGATACAGAGTAAAGCTCCCTCTACACTGTCCCATCAAACACTCCCAGGGCAGGTACAGCACGGGGTTAGATACAGAGTAAAGCTCCCTCTACACTGTCCCATCAAACACTCCCAGGGCAGGTACAGCACGGGTTCGATACACAGTAAAGCTCCCTCCACACTGTCCCATCAAACACTCCCAGGACAGGTACAGCACGGGGTTAGATACAGAGTAAAGCTTCCTCTACACTGTCCCATCAAACACTCCCAGGGCAGGTACAGCACGAGTTAGATACAGAGTAAAGCTCCCTCTAAACTGTCCCATCAAACACCCCCAGGGCAGGTACAGCACGGGTTAGATACAAAGTAAAGCTCCCTCGACACTGTCCCATCAAACACTCCCAGGGCAGGTACAGCACGGGTTCGATACAGAGTAAATCTCCCTCTACACTGTCCCATCAAACACTCCCAGGGCAGGTACAGCACGGGTTAGATGCAGAGTAAAGCTCCCTCTACACTGTCCCATCAAACACTCCCAGGGCAGGTACAGCACGGGTTAGATACAGAGTATAGCTCCCTCTACACTGTCCCATCAGACACTCCCAGGGCAGGTACAGCACGGGGTTAGATACAGAGTAAAGCTCCCTCTACACTGTCCCATCAAGCACTCCCAGGGCAGGTACAGCACGGGGTTAGATACAGAGTAAAGCTCCCTCTACACTGTCCCATCAAACACTCCCAGGGCAGGTACAGCACGGGGTTAGATACAGAGTAAAGCTCCCTCTACACTGTCCCATCAAACACTCCCAGGGCAGGTACAGCATGGGTTAGATACAGAGTAAAGCTCCCTCTACACTGTCCCATCAAACACTCCCAGGGCAGGTGCAGCACGGGTTAGATACAGAGTAAAGCTCCCTCTACACTGTCCCATCAAACACTCCCAGGGCAGGTACAGCACAGGTTAGATACAGAGTAAAGCTCCCTCTACACTGTCCCCATCAAACACTCCCAGGGCAGGTACAGCACGGGTTAGATACAGAGTAAAGCTCCCTCTACACTGTCCCATCAAACACTCCCAGGGCAGGTACAGCACGGGTTAGATACAGAGTAAAGCTCCCTCTACACTGTCCCATCAAACACTCCCAGGACAGGTACAGCACGGGTTAGATACAGAGTAAAGCTCCCTCTACACTGTCCCATCAAACACTCCCAGGGCAGGTACAGCACGGGTTAGATACAGAGTAAAGCTCCCTCTACACTGTCCCATTAAACACCCCCAGGGCAGGTACAGCACGGGTTAGATACAGAGTAAAGCTCCCTATACACCGTCCCATCAAACACTCCCAGGGCAGGTACAGCACGGGTTAGATACAGAGTAAAGCTCCCTCTACACTGTCCCCATCAAACACCCCCAGGGCAGGTACAGCACGGGTTAGATACAGAGTAAAGCTCCCTCTACACTGTCCCATCACACACTCCCAGGGCAGGTACAGCACGGGTTAGATACAGAGTAAAGCTCCCTCTACACTCTCCCCATCAAACACTCCCAGGGCAGGTACAGCACGGGTTAGATACAGAGTAAAGCTCCCTCTATACTGTCCCATCAAACACTCCCAGGGCAGGTACAGGACGGGTTACATACAAAGTAAAGCTCCCTCTACACTGTCCCATCAAACACTCCCAGGGCAGGTACAGCATGGGGTTAGATGCAGAGTAAAGCTCCCTCTACACTGTCTCATCAAAGTGCCTCAAATACAAGCTCAGTGACCAATCAATGCTAAATGTGGAGAAACTTTGTGCTGAAGGGCCTTGCCCAGTAGGAAGTGACGGAGACTGCATTGGACGCTCACAGCCAGAAGAGACCATCAATCCCATCAGTCTGGGCTCCATTTGAACCTCGACTGGAAAGGTGAAGGAGGCCAGTGTCTCACCCACTGCCCCCAGTTCCCCATCTGAACCTCGCTCCACAACTCCAGCCTGCCAGGGATTCATTCATCCTTTCTCCGGCACATGAGCATTGTTGTGAATTTGCTCTCGCTTCTCTGTAGCCCCTCAATAAGGTAACTAGGTGTGAAACTACGTGGGCTAACTAACTGGTTCTCTGCCAGGTATCAGGGTGTCAGCCGTGGCTCAGTGGGTAGCACACTCGCCACTGGCTCACAAGGTTGTGGGGTCAAGCCCCACTCCAGCACAAAATCCAGCCTAACACTCCAGGGCAGTACTGAGGGAGCGCCGCACTGTCGGAGGGGCAGTACTGAGGGAGCGCCGCACTGTCGGAGGGGCAGTACTGAGGGAGCGCCGCACTGTCGGAGGGGCAGTACTGAGGGAGCGCCGCACTGTCGGAGGGGCAGTACTGAGGGAGCGCCGCACTGTCGGAGGGGCAGTACTGAGGGAGCGCCGCACTGTCGGAGGGGCAGTACTGAGGGAGCGCCGCACTGTCGGAGGGGCAGTACTGAGGGAGCGCCGCACTGTCGGAGGGGCAGTACTGTTGGAGGGGCAGTACTGAGGGAGCGCCGCACTGTCGGAGGGGCAGTACTGAGGGAGCGCCGCACTGTCGGAGAGGCAGTACTGAGGGAGCGCCGCACTGTCGGAGGGGCAGTACTGAGAGAGCGCCGCACTGTCGGAGGGTCAGTACCAAAGAAGCGCTGCACTGTTGGAGGGGCAGTACTGAGGCAATGCTGCTGTTGGAGTTGCCATCTTTTGGGCAAGACATTAAACAGAGGCCTCGTCTGCCCTCTCAGGTAGAGATAATCAATCCCATGGGACTATTTCGAAGAACAGCAGGGGGGTAGTTCTCCCCCGGTGTCCTGGGCCAAAATTTATCCCTCAATCAACATCACTAAAACAGATGATCGGGTCATTATCGCCTTCCTGTTTGTGGGAGCTTGCTGTGCGCAAATTGGCTGCCGCATTTCCTACATCACAACAGGGACTACACTTCAAAAAAAGTACTTCATTGGCTGTAAAGCACCTTGGGACGACCCGAGGTGGTGAGAGGCGCTGGAGAAACACAAGTCTTTGTTTCGCTGTAAGGAAGAGCTCGACTGTGGAAGGCGCCCCCAGCTCTTTGCTCAGTTGAGGTCACCAAGTTGCCAGATTGGGGAAAAGGCAATGGTCAAGTTGTATGCTACCCTCCTTCCCCATCCCCCAGTGACATGGCCCTGTGAACTCCAACTCTCTCAGCGCGTTGGACTGGAAAGACCCCAAATGGTGTCATGCCGGTCATACCCATACCGCATCTCAGTGCAACAGGAGAACCAACAGTTGTAGCAACAATATTATCGGCTCGTTCTTAACTGGCCTGCCACCCGACCGCTCCTGAAATCAAACATGGCAGCTGTCCTACCCTTGCTCAATGGGGCCATGGGATGCCTCTCTCACCACGGTTTCTCTAAAATGGGTTTTAAAAGAACTGCCCTTGGCACACACAATCACTGCTAAGGAGGCAGGGACTCAGAATTATCACTGGGCGAATGAAGGGTGGGGGTGGTTAGAAGGAATGTTTTTCACACAGAGGTTTATTTGAACATACTGTCCTATGAGGAGAGATTGAGTAGTGTGGACCTCTATTCTCTAGAGTTTAGAAGAATGAGGGGTGATCTCATTGAAACAGACAAAATTCTTACAGGGTAGATGCTGAGAGGATGTTTCCCCTGGCTGGAGTGTCCAGAACCAGAGGGTCACAGTCTCAGAATAAGGGGTCGGCCATTTTGGACTGAGATGAGGAGGAATTTCTTCACTCGGAGGGTTGTGAATCTTTGGAATTCTCTACCCCAGAGAGCTGTGGAGGCTCAGTCGTTGAGTACATTCAAGACTGAGATCGACAAATTATTGGGCACTAAGGGAATGAAGGGACATGGGGATAGTGCGGGAAAGTAGAGTTGAGGTCGAAGATCAGCCATGATCTTATTGAATGGCAGAGCAGGCTCGAGGGGCCAAATGGCCGACTCCTGCTCCTATTTCTCACGTTATGTTCTTATACGAACAGTGATGGACCGGAAAAGACCCTCTGGTCCATCCCGTCAATCTCCACCTAACTGCGATGTGTCGTGCGCCGCGATACACACACATACACCACCCGGCCCCGAAGCCAGGCGATCTCCTGGGAGAGGCAAAAATCTCCGACGAGGGAAAATACAATCTGGGAAAATCCCTCTCCAACACCCTTAGGCGATCAAAACTCATCCAGGAGAGCCCCAGTGGCCCCGATTAATGACTTTACCACAAGTGGGGGCCTATTGAGGCAGAGAGCAAAACATCACGCCAAAGGGAGATTAGACGAAATTGGAAACGGAAGAATATAAAAGGATTATGGGGAAAGGACAGGGAATTGGGATTAGGGCGGACAGCGGGCGCCTATTGAAGAGCTCAGGCAGGCACGGGCATGATGGGCTGAATGGCCACCTTCAGTTTTTGTAAATCTTTTGCAGTTTCTGCAGAACATGCTGGAATTTTCACTGTTGAAGTACCTGACGTAAGAAAACTACTGGGCCCTTGGTCTAAGCATTAAACAAAGCTTTAATCAACTGTTTTACAACATGGAGGTCTAGTTGTGTCCTTCACTAGTTCCTGTTGAGAATGTCCTGCGCAAGCTGGGCCCATGCCCGAGTATTTATACTCTCCTTGGATAGCGCCACCCCCAGGCCGCTCAGTTGATTCATGTCAGTACCTTTTGACTAAGCTCACTGTTTCGCCAAAGTGGAACTTCTCGAAACATAACATAGAAACATAGAAGATAGGAGCAGGAGTAGGCCATTCGGCCCCACGAGCCTGCTCCACCATTTAATGAGATCATGGCTGATCATCCAAATTCAGTACCCTGTCCCTGCTTTCTCCCCATATCCCTTGATCCCTTTAGCCTTAAGAAATATATCTAACTCCTTCTTGAATATATTTAATGAATTGGCCTCTACTGCCTTCTGTGGTAGAGAATTCCACAGGTTCACCACTCTCTGGGTGAAGAAATTCCTCCTCATCTCAGTCCTAAATGGCTTACCCCTTATCCTTAGACTGTGACCCCTGGTTCTGGACTCCCCCGCCATCGGGAACATCCTTCCTGCATCTGGTCTGTCTAGTCCTGTTAGAATTTTATAAGTTTCAATGAGATCCCCTCTCATTCTTCTAAATTCCAGCGAGTACAAGCCCAATCGACCCAATCTCTCCTCATACGTCATTCCTGCCATCCCAGGTATCAGTCTGGTGAATCTTCGCTGCACTCCTTCCATGGCAAGAACATCCTTCCTCAGATAAGGCGACCAAAACTGCACACAATACTCCAGATGTGGTCTCACCAAGGCCCTATACAACTGCAGCAAGACATCCTTGTTCCTGTACTCGAACCCTCTCACTACAAAGGCCAACATACCATTTGCCTTCTTAACTGCCTGCTGCACCTGCATGCTTACCTTCAGCGACTGGTGCACAAGGACGCCCAGGTCTCGTTGCACTTCCCCTTCTCCCAATCTATTGCCATTCAGATAATAATCTGCCTTCTTGTTTTTGACACCAAAGTGGATAACCTCGCATTTATCCACGTTACACTGCATCTGCCATGCTTCTGCCCAATCACCCAACCTGTCCAAATCTTCCTGGAGTTTCTCGGCATCCTCCTCACAGCACACACGCCCACCCAGCTTTGTGTCGTCTGCAAACTTGGAGATATTTCATCTAGTTCCCTCGTCCAGATCATTAATATATATTGTGAATAACTGGGGTCCTAGGACCGATCCCTGCGGTACCCCACTAGTCACTGCCTGCCACTCGGAAAAAGAGCCCTTTATTCAGATTTTCCAACACAGTGAAGACCCCCCCAGTGTGTGCACTAAGCCAAGGGCAGGTCACGCAGCCTAACCGGGCCTAGTTCTCAGGAGGACCAGGGGGGCCCTAGTTTGCTCTCGATCCTCGGGTGGTGCTGGAATGGGTGGCAGCTGGGGGAAGAGAGCACGAGGGCCTAGGCTGAAGGGGCTGGGAGAAGATCCCACAGGAAGAGTTGAGCAGAGGTTGGGAGGAGGTGGAAACGATGGGCAGGTAACCGAGGGAGCCGGCAGTAGGGGAGGAAACAGGGTCAATCTGCGGCAGGCGCGCTGGGACTCAGAGGGTGGAGCAGATCTCCGGGACCTGCCGACATCAAAGAAAGACTCCTGGTGGACTGGTAGGGTCCCTACAGCCAAGCCTGTGCACATCAGGGCCCTGGAGACCAGGCTCCAGCCCCAGCACCCGTCTGCCGACTGAAACGCGGCCTCGAACGCGAGACAGCAAGGCGACAAACCGCCACAGAACACTTCCCCCCCACCCCCGCCCCTTTAAGGCCGCTGTTTCTCCAACTGGCGCTTAAAGCGAGAGCAGAACTTTACTTCAATCACCGACTAATTCAACTGTCTTACTCAACCGAACAAGAGTGGCTCGCATCACCAGGGCGGTTCGGAGGCGGGTTTATACCCACGGGGGCACAGAAGGAAGCAAATGTGGATTAATTTTAAGATAATAAAAAGAGCATTAATGTGTTGCTGGATTCACCAATAGCGAGAGAGGGATTCACTCACCTTGCAGCCAAACATGAGGGACAGAGTCTTGTTGGTACATACCACCTTGCACTGACACAGCACAGGCGAGAAACAGGCCAGGTCTTTAATCGGTGGTGACATGATACGGAGCCCCATTCAAAAAAAAATCAAACAAACGTTACGCCGGAGGGGGTTGCCGATTAACCAGATTGTGGGGCTCCTGTGGTACAGTCCTCAAAGTGCCCTTTCTGAAAATGTGCGTCTCTCAATTCGTTCCTTTCTTCTCATCCTTTCCAGCGGGCTGCATCTCTCTCTCTCTCTTTTCTTTCTTCCACTGTCTCCTTCTCTCTCTCTCTCTCTCTCTCTCATTCGGCCCTTTCTCTCTCCCTGCTCAGCTTCACACCGTGCCTTGCAAAGCCCAGGGAATTTCCCAGCCAATCGCAGCTCCGATCCCCGAGCTTTGTGTCAGAGGAGGATTTACCAAACGGCAGGTTGAACCGGGAGGGGGGGGTGGAGGAGAGAGGGAGAGAGCAGGGAGGAAGGGAAGGGGAAGGGGGAGGGGGAGAGAGAGCAATGGTTGCCGGCAATCTGGAGGCAGAGAACTGAAAAGGCTGCATTCCTT
Organism: Somniosus microcephalus; assembly: GCF_052327205.1. Classification (NCBI taxonomy): domain Eukaryota; kingdom Metazoa; phylum Chordata; class Chondrichthyes; order Squaliformes; family Somniosidae; genus Somniosus; species Somniosus microcephalus. Next base: position 54,764,275 of record NW_028225182.1, on the reverse strand, counting down.
TCTCGGGCGCTCTCGATATCTGAAACAGCTGGATTTTAAACAGAAGGGAGCAGGAATGGAACATCGGATGAGGCCAGGACAATACTGCGTCGGAGCATTTAATTATATTCATGTATAATTTATAACAGGATCTGGCACTGTCAGACAGCAGCACTGAAACTCAAGTGGTCCATCAGGATGAAGCGCGTTAATCGCAATAAGTACTGTCCTCTGCGTTTGATCCTGATATTCCCCGGCCCGCCGAATATTATCCCCCCCTCCCCCTGACTCATGCTGAGGGACAAATCCACTGAAGCTGCTGGGCCTCTGCTCCCCACCCCCACCAAATCGCCCCCTTCTTCTCAGGAAAGCCGGGGCGGTGATCGGATGCCTGGCCGATCGACCGTGGGAGGGTATTCTGGGCTGGCCGGATCCCAACCTCGCGTCTTATCCAGAATCTGGGGGCGTGGAACAGCGATCGGGTGCGGGAACGCTGCCTCATTTCCCGCCACCCACCACCTTTAACCCAGAGGCCAAACGTGCGGCTCCCCAAGCCCATATAGCTCAGTACAAATCAGGGATCATAACGACAATCGTGCATTTTTTTTTTAAAAGAAAACTTTAAATGTCACCTCAGCACAGCACCTGAACACAATACATTTCATTGGAAGTGTCAGCTGTGGCTCTGTGGGTAGCACTCTAGTCTCTGAGTCAGAAGGACGTGGGTGCACGTCCCACTCCAGAGAGTTAAGCATAAAAATCTAGGCTGATACTCCCAGTACTGAGGGAGCGCCGCACTGACGGAGGGGCAGTACTGAGGGAGTGTTGCACTGTCGGAGGGGCAGTACTGAGGGAGCGCCGCACTGACGGAGGGGCAGTACTGAGGGAGTGTTGCACTGTCGGAGGGGCAGTACTGAGGGAGCGCCGCACTGTCAGAGGGGCAGTACTGAGGGAGTGTTGCACTGTCGGAGGGGCAGTACTGAGGGAGCGCCGCACTGTCGGAGGGGCAGTACTGAGGGAACGCCGCACTGTCGGAGGGGCAGTACTGAGGGAGCGCCGCACTGTCGGAGGGGCAGTACTGAAGGAGCGCCGCACTGTCAGAGGGGCAGTACTGAGGGAGCGCCGCACTGTCAGAGGGGCAGTACTGAGGGCGCGCCGCACTGTCGGAGGGGCAGTACTGAGGGAGCGCCGCACTGTCGGAGGGGCAGTACTGAGGGAACGCCGCACTGTCGGAGGGGCAGTACTGAGGGAGGGCTGCACTGTCGGAGAGGCAGTACTGAGGGAACGCTGCACTGTCGGAGGGGCAGTACTGAGGGAGCGCCGCACTGTCGGAGGGGCAGTACTGAGGGAACGCCGCACTGTCGGAGGGGCAGTACTGAGGGAGCGCCGCACTGTCGGAGAGGCAGTACTGAGGGAGCACTGCACTGTCGGAGGTGAAGCACATTCCAGATCAGAACAACTCGCTACGTAAAAAAAATTCTCCTGATCTCCCCTCTGGTTCTTTTGCCAATTATCTTAAGTCTGTGTCCTCTGGTTACCGACCCTCCTGCCACTGGAAACAGTTTCTCCTTATTTACTCTATCAAAATCCCTCATGATTTTGAACACCTCAATTAAATCTCCATAAATCTTCAGGTCTTTTGTTTTTTGTAAATCTGCTGTTTCATAGTCAAATATCAAAACCAGATGGATTCAAATGTTTGCACTGATTGCAAAGCAAGCCAGGCCTTTGAGATGCAGTTCAATGGCACCAGGACGGCGAGGAGCAGCTGGTCCCCGTGGCAACGCTACCAGTACCAGGCCCGGTCTCGGCCTTCACCCGTCACCGACACCGACCCTAATCCAGGGCCTAAAATTTTCCATGGTGTTTCTCTGGGCCCTGTTCCCGATCCTGACGGGATCGAGTCGCGCATCGAAGTTACCAGCAATGTTCCCTTTAAAGCTACTGTCCCCTCCCAAGAACCGCGCGGCGGATTTAAAGGGGCCACGCACCGAAATAAACAGGACGCGCACAACCAAGAAAATTTAGACCCAACATTCGGTCCCCCGGATCCCTTGACCTCACTTGCCTCTGAAGGCCCTGGCCCTAAAGCTCGGGTCCCCTCCCGGGATTAATGTGGGCGGTGGGCGGCCCCCAATGTCCTCAGCCTTCGACCCTACTCTGGCCTCTCACAGAATGGCCCGGGGAACCGTGACCCCTCACAGATTGCCCGCTCGGCCCAGCCGCGGCGCCCCCGATACGCCCAACGTCCTTCGCAGTTCCGCTTCGCCGGAGAGTTTCTAGATTACAGCGCGGCGCAAAGATTCCCATGTTGGGAAACAGAACAGGGCTGGCGTGGAGACGGAGGGAAGCGGGATCACAATCCCACCATCCTGAGTAGAACCTATAAATAAGGCACACGAGGTTTTCTCGCTATTTTTGAGCTTATGCGGTGGGTGAGTTTTAACCCCTTGCGTGCTAAGTTGTCTTCAGCTGCTCCACAGCATCCAGTGCGGCCCGGTTCCCCGTCAGTGTTTGGGGGAGGGGAGAGGGAGGGGACGCAGGCAGTACGCCTCATTCCTGAATTTGGAAAAATACTGATGGATCAGTGGGAAAAGTGACTGACTGTGGGTGAGGGGGGGGGGAGGGAAAACACTGGCCGTGGCTGCAGTGTGTACCATCTACAAGATGCACTGCAGCAACTCACCAAGGCTTCTTCGGCAGCACCTCCCAAACCAGCGACCTCTTCCGCCTAGAAGGACAAGGGCAGCAGGCGCACGGGAACACCACCACCTCCAAGTTCCCCTCCAAGTCACACGCCATCCTGACTTGGAAATATATCGACCGATCCTTCATCGTCGCTGGGTCAAAATCCTGGAACTCCCTCCCTAACAGCACTGTGGGAGTACCTTCACCACACGGACTGCAGCGGTTCAAGAAGGCGGCTCATCACCACCTTCTCGAGGGCAACTAGGGATGGGCAATAAATGCTGGCCTCGCCAGCGACGCCCACATCCCACGAATGAATTTAAAAAAAGAGTCTCAGGTTAATTCCCTTCCTTTCTTGAGTTAGCTGCTTGGTGGGGGTGGGGCGGTATTTAACACACAACTTTCGGACTCGGAGGCGAGTGTGCTGCCCACTGAGCCATGGCTGACTAGCATGGCAGAGACCGTGTTGTGCCCAGCAACATGTAGAGGGCGAGTGGGCAGAGTGCTGCAGGGACACACGGCCACGCGGAAAGAGCGCTGGGACACAGGGCCACGGGGAGAGAGCGCTGGGACACAGGACCACGTGGAGAGAGCGCTGGGACACAGAACCACGGGGAGAGAGCACTGGGACACAGGACTATGGAGAGCGCATGGGGAGAGCGCTGGGAGACAGGCACATGGAGAGCTCACGGGGAGAGCGCTGGGAGACAGGACCATGGAGAGCTCACGGGGAGAGCGCTGGGAGACAGGACCATGGAGAGCTCACGGGGAGAGCGCTGGGAGACAGGACCATGGAGAGCTCACGGGGAGAGCGCTGGGAGACAGGACCATGGAGAGCTCACGGGGAGAGCGCTGGGAGACAGGACCATGGAGAGCTCACGGTGAGAGCACTGGGACACAGGACCACGGGGAGTGCGCTGGGAGACAGGACCATGGAGAGCGCTGGGAGACAGGACCATGGAGAGCGCTGGGAGACAGGACCACGGGGAGAGCGCTGGGAGACAGGACCATGGAGAGCTCACGGTGAGAGCACTGGGACACAGGACCACGGGGAGTGCGCTGGGAGACAGGACCATGGAGAGCTCACGGTGAGAGCACTGGGACACAGGACCACGGGGAGTGCGCTGGGAGACAGGACCATGGAGAGCTCACGGTGAGAGCACTGGGACACAGGACCACGGGGAGTGCGCTGGGAGACAGGACCATGGAGAGCCTGCGGGGAGAGCGCTGGGACACAGGACCATGGAGAGCTCACGGGGAGAGCGCTGGGAGACAGGACCATGGAGAGCTCACGGGGAGCGCGCTGGGAGACAGGACCATGGAGAGCGCTGAGAGACAGGACCATGGAGAGCTCACGGGGAGAGCGCTGGGAGACAGGACCATGGAGAGCTCACGGGGAGCGCGCTGGGAGCCAGGACCATGGGGAGAGCGCTGGGGCACAGGTCCATGGAGAGCTCACAGGGAGAGCGCTGGGAGACAGGACCATGGAGAGCTCACGGGGAGAGCACTGGGACACAGGACTATTGAGAGCTCACGGGGAGAGAGCGCTGGGAGACAGGACCACGGGGAGTGCGCTGGGAGACAGGACCATGGAGAGCTCATGGGGAGAGCGCTGGGACACTGGACCATGGAGAGCCCGCGGGGAGAGCGCTGGGACACAGGACCATGGAGAGCCCGCGGGGAGTGCGCTGGGACACAGGACCATGGAGAGCCTGCGGGGAGAGCACTGGGAGACAGGACCATGGAGAGCTCACCGGCTTTGATGCCAAGCTGGCTTCAGAACCCCAATATTAACGCTGAGACGTAGGACCAGCCCAGCTCTGTCAGTCATCATACCTGTCACACCAAGCTCGGGCTATAGATGCCTGTAGGTTGTCGGAGCTGGGGAAGACACTCCAAGATAAAGAGTGAAGTGCATAAATCGATGTGTCAGCCTGATTTCGGCGGGTAGGTGCCCGAGGGAGGGAGGAAGGTTACAGAGTAGGCAAGAGCTGATTTTCTGTCATGTTTTATCAGAGAAAGTTCCATTGTGCTTCTCCAGCGATCCATAGTGATCAAAACGCCGCTCATTAAATTATACTTAAAACCCCTGATTACAAGCTGCAATCATTGCACTGCCACCCATACAAGAACCATCTCCAACAAGCGAGAGTCTAACCACCTTCCCCAGTCATTCAACGGCATTACCATCGCCGAATCCCCCACCATCAACATCCTGGGGGTCACCATCGACCAGAAACTTAACTGGACCAGCCATATAAATACTGTGGCCACAACAGCAGGTCAGAGGCTGGGTATTCTGCGGCGTGTGCCTCACCTCCTGACTCCCCAAAGCCTTTCCACCATTTACAAGGCACAAGTCAGGAGTGTGATGGAATACTCTCCACTTGCCTGGATGAGTGCAGCTCCAACAATACTCAAGAAGCTCGACACCATCCAGGACAAAGCAGCCCGCTTGATTGGCACCCCATCCGCCACCTTAAACATTCACTCCCTCCACCACCGGCGCACCGTTGCTGCAGTGTGTACCATCTACAAGATGCACTGCAGCAACTCGCCAAGGCTTCTTCGGCAGCACCTCCCAAACTTGCGGCAACTGTAGAGGGATTTTCACTCTGTATCTAACCCATGCTGTACCAGCCTTCAGAGTATTTCATGGGACAGTGTAGAGGGAGCTTTACGCTGTATCTAACCCATGCTGTACCAGCCTTCAGTGTATTTCATGGGACAGTGTAGAGGGAGCTTTACTCTGTATCTAACCCCGTGCTGTACCTGCCCTGGGAGTGTTTGATGGGACAGTGTAGAGGGAACTTTACTCTTTATCTAACCCATGCTGTACCTGCCCTGGGAGTGTTTGATGGGACAGTGTAGAGGGAGCTTTACTCTGTATCTAACCCGTGCTGTACCAGCCTTGGGAGCATTTAATGGGACAGTGTAGAGGGAGCTTTACTCTGTATCTAACCCCGTGCTGTACCTGCCCTGGGGGTGTTTGATGGGACAGTGTAGAAGGAGCTTTACTCTGTATCTAACCCGTGCTGTACCTGCCCTGGGAGCGTTTGATGAGACAGTGTAGAGGGAGCTTTACTCTGTATCTAACCCATGCTGTACCTGCCCTGGGCGTTTACCCTTACACAAACACAGATATAAATATGTGTCAGTGTGAGGCTGTCAGTTATAACTCTCTGCAACGTTGAAGATCTTTCCTGTTGTATTTGAGCTGCTCTGGGAGTCTCGATACAACACACAACTCATTATAAACCACCAAACCCGCCAGCCAAGTTGGAATGAGGCTAATTAATCCAATTCAGTTGGGTTCTCTCACTCTCACAGGTGTTTCACTATCTGTGCTAGTTTTTACAGAAATCGGAACACTCCACGGGTGCCACCTTTGTTCGTGGAGCAGCCTCGTGCAAGGGGATTTCATCTTATCAACGTACAAGCTAAGGCTCGAGGTGGTCCATACGTGATGTACTGGCGCATTTACAAATCGAGGCATGCATTGCCTTGAGTATAGAAGATAAATCACAAAATCATAGAAATTTACGGCACAGAAGGAGGCCATTCGGCCCATTGTGTCCGTGCCAGCTGACAAAGAGCTCTCCAGCCTAATCCCACTTTCCAGCTCTCGGTCCGTGGCCCTGCAGGTTCCGGTACTTCGACTGCATATCCAAGTACTTTTTAAATGTGATGACGGTCTCTGCCTCGACCACCCTTTCAGGCAGTGAGTTCCAGACCCCCACCACCCTCTGGGTGAAAATATTATCCTCAAATCCCCGCTAAACCTCCGACCAATTACCAAGAAGGAGTTGGATATATTTCTTAAGGCTAAAGGGATCAAGGTATATGGGGAGAAAGCAGGGACAGGGTACTGAGTTTGGATGGTCAGCCATGATCTCATTAAATGGTGGAGCAGGCTCGAGGGGCCGAATGGCCGACTCCTGCTCCTATCTTCTATGTTTCTATTACTTTAAATCATTGCCCCCTGGTTATTGACCTCTCTGCTGAGGGAAATAGGTCCTTCCTATCCACTCTATCTCGGCCCCTCATCATTTTATCCACCTCAATCAAGTCTCCCCTCAGCCTCCTCTGTTCCAAAGAAAACAACCCCAGCCTCTCCAATCTTTCCTCATCGCTAAAATTCCCCAGTCCAGGCAACATCCTGGTAAATCTCCTCCGCACCCTCTCTAGTGCAGTCACATCCTTCCTGTAATGTGGTGACCTGAACTGCACACAGTATTCTAGCTGGGCTTGTGTTCCCTCGAGTTTAGAAGATTAAGGGGTGATCTGATTGAGGTGTTGAAGATGATTAAAGGAGTTGATCGGGTGGAGAGAGAGAAACTATTTCCTCTGGTGGGGGGAGTCCAGAACAAGGGGGCAGAACCTTAAAATTAGAGCCAGGCTGTTCAGGGGTGATGTCAGGAAGCACTTCTTCACACAAAGGGGGGTGGAAATCTGGAACTCTCTCCCCCAAAAAGCTGTCGAGGCTGGGGGTCAATTGGAAATTTCAAAACCGAGATTGATAAATTTTTGTTGAGTAAGGGTATTAAGAGTTACGGAACCAAGGCGGGTAGATGGAGTTAAGACACAGATCAGCCCTGATCTGATTGAATGGCAGAACAGGCTGGAGGGGTCGAATGGCCTCCTGCTGTTTCTATGAGGCACCGTACAGCGAGCTCATCGCACCCACTGCTTCCAACCTCCGTTTATTGTCTATTCCTCATCTCTCTCCCTCAATCTTCCCCTCATTCTGGAGTGACCTCACTTGACTGATCCATGAGAGCAGTATTATCAGCTTTTATTCACACCAAGGCCACAATCCCAACTGATGTCCTAGTCAAGAGCCACTCCTGGGATTACGGCACCACCGAATGCCGGGATACAGGAAAACAGCTGGGATTCCACATAAATGCTGTGGCTGCAAGAGCGGGTCAGAGGCTGGGTATTCTGCGGCGAGTGTCTCACCTCCTGACTCCCCAAAGCCTGTCCACCATCTACAAGGCACAAGTTAGGAGTGTGATGGAATACTCTCCACTTGCCTGGATGAGTGCAGCTCCAACAACACTCAAGAAGCTCGACACCATCCAGGACAAAGCAGCCTGCTTGATTGGCACCCCATCCGCCAGCTTAACCATCCATTCCCTCCACCACCGGCGCACCGTGGCTGCAGTGTGTACCATCTACAAGATGCACTACAGCAACTCGCCAAGGCTTCTTCGGCAGCACCTCCCAAACCCGCGACCTCTTCCACCTAGAAGGACAAGGGCAGCAGGCGCATGGGAACACCACCACCTCCAAGTTCCCCTCCAAGTCACACACACCATCCTGACTTGGAAATATATCAGCCATTCCTTCGTCGTCGCTGGGTCAAAATTCTGGAACTCCCTCCCTAACAGCACTGTGGGAGCACCTTCACCACACGGACTGCAGCGGTTCAAGAAGGCGGCTCACCACCACCTTCTCAAGGGCAACTAGGGATGGGCAATAAATGCTGGGCCTTGCCAGCAACGCCCACATCCCATAAACAAATTTTAAAAAGGTCTACAACAGACCTAAACATGAGCCAAGGAAAAACCCCCAGTGGTGGAGTAGCTTTGGGAACCGGAGGTGCAAGGTCACCTGTTCCTCCCGAACACGCTCCACTCCCCACACGTCATGTCTCCAATTACCCAAATACTGGGTCCCAGAATGTTATTTTCCTGAAAGAAATCTATCTAATTTGCATTTTGAATCAATGGTAACTGATTCCACCATCTCCCAAGAGAGCCTGTTCCACAGATTGACCACTCGCTGACTGAAATATTGCCGTTGCAGATTCGTTGTGAATTGACCGCCCCCTTCAAGCGCAGGCCGTGTCCTCTGGGTTCCGCCGCACTGGACTGGATGAAACAGCTGGTCACGGGCGCCATTATCCAGTCCCGTTAGAATCCTAAAACCCGCGATTGCGTCACCTCTCAGCCTTCTCTTTTCCCAGTGAGAACAAGCCCAATTTACATGATCGCTCCTCGGCATCCAGTCCCCTCAATCATTCTGGTTGCTCTCTCTGCTGTGCCCTGTCAATAGCTGCAACATCCTTTCTGTACTGCGGCGAGCAGAACTGTACACAGTGCTCGAGGTGTGGGTTGCAGCAATGAGCAGTGTTGCTATAGCTTCAATGTATTGTCAATCAGGACCCCTAGATCTCTGCCATTCCACATGCACGTCCAAGAGCCAACCATTGCCCTCGCTGGACATCTTCGGAAAGGTGCTCTCCCGGTTCCCATGGTGGCCAGGGAGCTCACTCTCCAGGCCACACATCACCCGTCCCAGCAAGAAACTGGAAGCCCTTCACACTGGGACCGTTGGATCATCGCTAAGTGAATAAATATCACGACGGGCACTGGCTTGGGGCAGGGGTGAGGGGAGGCTGGGGGGGGGGGGGGGCGGGTGGTGGGGGGAGAGGAACGGCGTGCTGACCTTTGAACTCCGTGGGAGTTGCAAAGAGTTTAGCCTGGCATGCAGTAATCCAAACGGCCCCAACGCCAAACGTCCCCGAGTGCTGATTTTCTCTCACGCTGTTTCGCTCCCTTCATCCAGGCTATTTACCTGGAGTTACATCGAGTGTACAGCACAGAAACAGGCCATTCGGCCCCACTGCTCCGTGCCGGTGTTTCTGCTCCACACCAGCCTCCTCCCACCCCTCTCCATCTCACCCCATCA